>NC_056686.1:93747424-94050454 GCF_018350215.1 Panthera leo
GTGGTGCTTGGGCTTGTTCCCCGCCCGAGGATCCTGGCAGGGGAGGGAGGGTTGGATGCTGGACGTGCTGCGAGGCTGTCCTGTTTCCGCTCTGCAGGGTTACGGTCAATGGCGTGGTGGTGGCCTGTGATGGTGGCTGCCAGGCCATCCTGGACACAGGCACCTCCATGCTGGTCGGGCCTAGCAGCGACATCCTCAACATCCAGACGGCCATTGGAGCCACCCAGGATGAGTTTGGCCAGGTGAGGCCAGGCCCATTTCCCCCCGGGGGGCTGGGATTTCTCCGAACACCTTCACAATGGCCTTCCAGCTCCGCCCACCACAGCTGTTGAGGCTCTCACGTCTCATGCAGCTGCAGCGGCCAAGGTCTGGCCTCCGGGTCTCCAGGAGGGCCGTGCATCCCCGAGCTCTGCTGCACCTCCTTGTTCCTTCACCACCCCACGGGTCTCCCTGCTTCCTCCTTGACAGCTAAGAGCTCCCAGCGTCCTGGCTGAGACTGGAGGGGAAACACTGAGGCCAGTCCCTCTGTCTCAAGCTGGGGTCTGTCCCTGCACAGACTGACAGCAGGTCCTCGTCATTGTGACTCTTGAGGCCTGAGAGAGAATCTCCCTAGAGTCCTCTGGGTGGGCAAGCCTCTCCCCACCGCTTGGCTCCAGTGCAGAAGAAGGGGCTGTGCCTCGGCCCTCCTCTGCCTCTTCCAGCCAGATCACATCCCTTGCCCATCTAAGAGGACTTCCTTCTGGTCTTTAGTTTGACATCAACTGCGGGCAACTGAGCAGCATGCCTATGGTGGTCTTTGAGATCAACGGCAGGAAGTACCCACTGCCCCCCTCTGCCTACACCAGCCAGGTATGAGTCTCAGGAGAGGAAGCCTGGGTTCACCTGGCACCCCTTCTCTCTCCTGGCAAGTCAGTGAACTTCTTTGGTGGCGTGGCCCAGATGGAGAGTGTGGGAGGTACATGTAGATCAACTGGCCTTTCTGAGTGGGGTCCCGTTGTCCTTGGGCCTCACGTGTGGCTGTTATGGCCTCATCCTGGGAGACATGGGGTGGACAGAGCCCAGCGGCTTGAGGGAGGGTGGGGTAGGCAGGACCACAGCTCTCCGTGGGAACCTCCATCCACTGTTCTAGCTTCTAAGCCCAGGGCTCTGGAGCTTTGTCCAGGATTTTTGTGGATAGCCTGGGTTTTGTGGGGACCCAGCCCTTATCCCCCCCTGACCCACTGGCCTCAGCTTTGGCCTGGCCTTGAGTATATACAACTAGTAAGGCCTTGGGGCCCCCCCCGGCCTGGTCTGGCTGGTCCTCAGGGCAGTAGGTGCTAAGAGGAGGGCTGGAGGCTGGAGAGGACAAGTGAGGAGGAGCGGGGTCAGGGGACCATCCCAAGTGATCTTGCATTACATCACTTGATTTTCTGAGTATCGGGTTTTTCACCTTGTTGAGCGAGATGAGTCTGATACTTGTCTGCTTGCCTCGGAGGGTGATTTCAAGGATGACAGGAAATAATAACTGAGAGAGTAATTGTGGGGTGTGGTGGGGGAGGCTTGCCATCGGATGTGGTGACTGTGGTTCGGACCAGCTTCATCTCAGCCTTGCCTTTCCCAGGATCTGGGCTTCTGCGCCAGCGGTTTCCAGGGTGAGGGCGACGACCCGCTGTGGATCCTGGGAGATGTCTTCATCCGGGAGTATTACAGTGTCTTTGACAGGATCAACAACCGCGTGGGGCTGGCCAAGGCCATCTGATTGCACCGCCGACCGTGGAACACGCATGCACTCCCTAAGCGCACATGCATGTGCACACACACACACGCACACACGCACACATACGGACCAGGTTTTCTGGCAGATGGTTTTCAATAAACACCATATCGCTGCAAAGTGTGGCTTCTGTGGGGCCAAAGCCCTGCGCCGTTGTGGGGGTGGGGAGTGACTGTCATGTGGTACGTCTGGCAGCATTGGGGTTTCGTGACTGGGGGAGGGTTCAGGACCCTGTTGGTGGGTGGAGACTTTCACAAGGGAATTGGCCACTTCAAGCTTAGGCCAGGTAAAACCAAGGCACGTCTTGCCTCTCTGTTCTCTCACTCTAGATCTTTCTGGGGAAAGGGTACAGTAGGGGAGACCTTTGCAGGACGAGGCTGGTCCCTGAGGAGCAAGGGCTTGGGGTGTGGGGCTAGGGAGAGAAAAGCTCTAAGTCCATTAAGAAAAGGGCCTTGGGGTGTTTTGAAGAAGACAGTGGGGTAGACAGAAGGCACGTGGGAAGATCTGAAGGTCCTGAGGTTGCCATTAACCTTGGGGAAGAACCACAGCTGAGAGTCCCATCCTCAGTCTTAGAGGCTCTGAACCTGACCCACCAGCACGTGGAGAGTGGCTCCATCCCTGGGACAGACCCACGTTCAAGGGCTCTCAGAGGCTGCCAGTCAAAGCTCACGCCAGTGCTCAGTGCTGACCACTAGAGCTGAGTGAAGACCCCCTAGTGCTCAGTCAAGACCCCAGCAGTCGGTGGCCAGACCACTCCTGCTCCCAGGTTCCTGAGGCTTCTTTCTGGAAACAGAGAGGCCACATGGAAAATAGAGATACCAGAGGGTTAGAACAAAGGGATCCAGGTGGATTTAAGTGGTTTTCTCACTTATGCTACCTTGAGACCATAGGGGGGTCAGGCAGACAAGCTTCCTGGGGGGATTTCAGTGCTCAGAGCCCCTTGACGGGCCCCCTGCAACAGTGCTCTGCTGATCTGCACACATTTGCTCCCTCGACCCTCCTTCCTTTTTCTTTGGGCCCCTTGTCTTGGCAGCCTCCCAACAGGAGGCAGTATAATTGATCAGGCTTCTGTTTTCTAAACCACAGCCAGTCTGGGCCCCCATTTTGGGACTGGGCTTCAAGTCACACCTGTAAGTAGCTGAACTCTCAGAAGGCACGGAAAGGGAGCTGGGGCCGGGTTAGCATCTAGGTCCCGCCCCCGCCCCTCCTAATCCTGACCACACTTGCCCTGCAGACAGCTGAGGAGCGAGTCACGCAGCAGTCTTGGAGAGCTTAATGCTATGGATTTGGCCAGGACGCTTCACAAAGGACAAAGGAGACTGTGCTTTAGGAAGAGGAGTGGGGGGAGGGGCTTGGCAGACAGGATCCTGTTAACAGGCTCCCCTGGGGCCATCTCTTGGGGTCTTTCTCAGCTGTATGCAAAGCCAAAGAAGATGAGGAACCCAGGGCAGTGGAAATGCTGTCCCCAGTGCCTTTGTGGGTCTGTGGAGGAGCAGCCAGCACGGGGCCCCGGAAGCACCCAGTGGTTTCTGGCAGGAAAGGAGCGGGATTGGGCTGTGGGGGCCTACGTGGAGGAGGAAGGGCTCAGGCGGCAGCCCCAGCTGAGCCGAGGAGCCTGGGGTGGGTTGGGGCAGAGGCTACGGGAACACATTCCAGGACTTCAAGAACAGAGGATGGGCCTTGGTGGTTGGTTCCTACAAGGTCAGGGAGGACAACATGGCGTCAAGGAGTGAGTTCTGGCTTTGGGCGACTTTGCCAAGCCTCGCTTTTCTCATCCAAGACCAATACTGTCTGTTTGCCAAGCATGAGACAGAACTGGGCCACATTCATTATTTTTAGGCTTCTTGTAGATTAAAAAAAAGTCCCGAACAAGCTCACGAAAATTGTGTCATATTTTAATGGCTTACACTTAGCAAATTGCATTTTAAACATCCAGACTTCCATGAGAGATCATGTGGAAAGTCTCCACATGATGATTTTCATAAATGGGAGGCTTAGACTGAATGGCCCCCCACTGCTGACCCTAGCCCACTGGACCCCAGTGGCGGTCCCTGTCCTAGGTGGTTAGTGGCCAGTCCCTCCCTAGGGTTTCTCCCCACTGCAGAGAATACCCTGCTGGAAAGGTTCTCCGCCCTCCAACCCCTTTGTTCAGTTTTCACTTGTCCTTCAAACCTCAGCTGAGTGCAAATCTTTCCAGGATGCTCTTACCAGGCTGGGTTGGTTCCCTCCCGTGCGCCCCCCTGTGCCCCGTGCTCTCCTTAGCACAGTGCTTAGCGTTCTAACACTTGTTTTCCATCTGTCCCCCTCACCGACTGGGGGCTCCCTGAGGACAGACACTGCGTCTCTCATTTTGATATCTTGGGTACCTAAACCATGGAATGCCTTCATCAGGTGTTGCTGATACGAATAATATTATCAATGAATGAATGAATGAATGAATGATTCAATCAGTAAGGTCCTCAAGAGTTGCACTGCTCGCTGCTGGTCTCCCCCTTTTCTCTTGGATCCTTGCAACCACCCACCCACCCACCACACTCGGGCCCTCTCTGCATTTTCTCCTTCTTGTTGCTGAGCCCCCAATGCTCCCCCTTCTTTGCTGTCCCTGGGGAATGGCTCACCTTCATTGGGACAATGAAAGGGCAGAAGGCAGCCGCAGCTGCTTCCAGGGCTTTAAGGTTCTGCTGGAGGGGTCCACACTGGGCTCTGCACCAGGCCCCGCTCTCTGGTGGGGGGGGAGGGTCTGCCAGGTGATGAAGGGGCCTTGGAAGGGCTGTCAGCACAACTGCTACTTGCTTGTGAAGAGGGGCCACCTGGAGGCCAGTGGGGAACTGTGATGCTGGGCGGAGGTTCCCGCGGGGCCAGCTGCTCACTCCCCGCTCCCCCACCGGCACCGGCTGCTCACGAAAAAGCCAAGGCAGGGAGACCGCAGCTGGGGAAGCCTCAGTGTTTGCTCCCGTCCCCGCCACCGTCTGCCGCCTTAGCCACACCTAACCCCCTGCAGAGCTGGCCTCAGGGCCTTTGTGCCTGCCGTCCCTTTGCCAGTTTTTCTCCTTTCCATTCTCTGTGACCTATGACTTGCTCCTCATCCTTCCAGAGCAGCTTAAGTGTCCCCGGAGGTGACACCCCTCTCCGCCAGACTTTCTCTTCTAGCTTCCTGATTGCTCAGTGGGGATCTTTACAACAGATTTGTCCTGTCGTATTTATTCGCTTACACATCGGTCTCTGCCTGAGCGTCTGGTGGACAGCATGGGCATCCTTCCTCTCTGAGTCCTCCGTGCCTGGGGTAGGGGGCGGGGCGGGGGCGCCGGGCACATCTTGGAGGTTGAGCAAGCGCCCAAGGGTGGTTTATGCTGTGTGACGTGAGCGGGCGAATCTATGGCCTGGTAGCATGAACCACAAGTGCGGGGAAACACAAGTTCAGGAGGATGCGAGCGTGCGCACTCGCACACACACGCACGCACAGATGCACACAGGCACACGTGCTGGCCCAGCGCCCCTCCCTGTCCCCCCCGCATACACAGGGGCAGAGGCCTCAGCTCGCAGCCCCATCCCCCCGCCCTCTGTCCTTCTCCCTCCCCTGTCACTCAGTTCCAAGCCAGTTCCTCTCATGCTAATGAGAGGAAGCTTTGGCCAGAGAGAAGCTTGGAAAGGAAGTCTTTGAAATGGAAATGTTATGACAAAATGATGGATTGTTTTCTGAGCTGTGCAGTTGGTTTCTTGCTGGCAGCAGCAGAAGGGAGGCTATAACTGAAGGCGGGGGGGGGGGGGGTGTAGAAGTTTGCCCCATGTCAGGAAGCCCTAGGCAGCAAGAGAGGCAAGGGAGACACACTATAAGAGCAGGAAGTGGGCAATGGGAAGGGGGGTGAGGGACAGCCTGGGGCAGGCAAAGGGACGTGCCTGGCCACTGCCCAGGAGCCCTGGTTGTGGCCACTCCCCACACCCGCCCCCTACAGGCCAGGGCCTGCAGCAGCTCCCTGCTGAGAACAGGAGGGTCTGACCTTCCGCCAAGGCCATACCTGCACCCTGCAGGGTGCACCCTGCAGGGCTGGCCTCTGGGCCTTTGCTCATGCTGCTTCCTTTGCCGGGAGCCCCGCCCACTTTCTCCAACCTGTGACCTGCTCTTCATCCTTCAAGACCAGCTTAAATGTCACCTCCTCTGAGAAGAGCCCCTACTACACATGATGCCCACCTCACCCAAACCCTCCAAACCCCAGCAATGCTTGCTCACTGACCCCTGGCTGCTCGGTTTATCCAGGGCTGTTTAGAATTGTCACCTTATTTACTAAAAAATACATTTCGATGGAGCACCGGGGTGGCTCTGTCGGTTGAGCATCCGACTTCGGCTCAGGTCATGATCTCACGGTTTGTGAGTTCTGCACGCCACTTGGGATCCTCTGTCCCCCTCTCTCTCCGCCCCTCCCCCACTTGCACGTATGCTCTCTCAAAATAAATAAACATTAAAAAAAAGTGTTTTGAGTCTGTACTGCGTGTGAAGCACTGCTCCATGCATTGAGTCCCTCGGTAAACATGCTGTACAGAAGCCTCCACTGCCACGGAGTTCTGTGGGGACGCGGATATGTGCAGGCTGTGTAGGATGTGGGCTGGTTTTAGGTGCCATGGGAGGAAGTGGAGAAGGACAACGAATGCCATGAGAACACCATATGCTTTAAAATGAGGTGGGGGGGGCGCCTGGGTGGCTCAGTCGGTTGGGCGTCCGACTTCGGCTCAGGTCACGATCTCGCGGTCCGTGAGTTCGAGCCCCGCGTCGGGCTCTAGGCTGATGGCTCAGAGCCTGGAGCCTGCTTCCAATTCTGTGTCTCCCTCTCTCTCTGCCCCTCCCCCATTCATGCTCTGTCTCTCTCTGTCTCAAAAATAAATAAAACGTTAAAAAAAATTAAAAAAAAATAAAAAAATAAAATGAGGTGGGGAACACAGGCCTCACGAGAAGGGGCCATATGGACAAAGACATGCAAAAGGGGGTGACACACGGATATGAAAGAGGAACAAGTATTATAGATACAAGGAATAGTGTGTGAAAAGTAGCCAGCACTTAACAGACAGAAGTTGCCCATAGGTAAATACGGATACATTATCATCATTGCTTCCCCCTCGTACCTTTCTGAGATGACCCTTTGAGGGCAGGGGTCATATCTCAATCCTTTTGTATCCTTCATAGCACTTCGCGTTTGACACAGCCGAGTGTTCAGCGGAGGTGTGTTGAATGAATAAACAAACTCCAAACTGTCCTTGGGCGGCCCCGACTCAGCTCTTGTCCTGGAGCGCCCTCTAGTGGTCCAATTTCAAATGCCAGCTTTGCACACCTTTTTGTATCCTGCAACCTTCTTTCTCTCCACCCCAGCAGGCCACCATGGCAGGGGTTGGGGGCAATAGCCAAGCAAATCATAGAATTTACTAAGTGCCTACTATGTCCAGGGCACAGTGCCTGCTTCTGCAGGAGGCACAGACACAGGGGACACGGTCTCTGTCCTCAAACCCCTCACTCACTGGACCCCTCGAGGGCTAGCCTTTCCCTTCTCTGTTTTCTGATCTCCTCCTCCTTTGATCTTTCTGGATCATCTGTAATCCCAGGATAACATTTTGAGCTAGAGCTGGCCAGGGCAAGATATGCCTGCTGTGTGTGCTGAGGGGCTTGGGGACAGCATTAGCCCATCCAGGTGGGCAGGGTAAGCCTTCACCCCAAGGAGTTAAGCTCCAGTGGGCCTGTAGGCAGCCAGGACCGCTGGAGCCCCGGGGCTGGGGCTAGAGACGATGCAGAGCCTGCTCTGCTGGTGGAATCACACCTCCTTTAGGAGGACTGCTCATGGCTCTGGCCACCTCCTCTGGGCTGGTGACCTTGGTCTCCTCCGCATGACACCGACGCTCCATCTATAGGTACTGAGCTCCCCCACCTTTTTGTCCTTGCTCTGTCCTCTGGCCCCAGCCATGAAACCTGAGAGCCCCTTTCTTTCCCAGGGCTCTGTTTAGCACGGACACCAGAATAACTGTGTCCTTAGAGCTTTATTTTTAGGACCTCTGGGAGGGAACAAGGAGCTTCTGGAGAGGCTGCTCGTGTGTTGGGGAGTGTCCTGGGCTGGGCCCAGCCATACCTTCTGCAGCAGCTTTGAACCGTTGCCTGGGAAGCTCTGTAAGCCAGGCCCTCCCCCGGGAGTGCAAATCGGAGGCTCGGTCCTCACATCAGCAATCTGAGGGGTGTTTCTCATCTGAGGGCATCTCCAGTGCCCCGGCCTATGTCCCCGTTGGGCTTGGATAATATGCAAAGAGTAGAGAATCTGCGACCACTTTCCTGGGTCTGCACGTTCCCAGGGAGTCCCAGCCACAGGCTGGTCAGGAAGAGAATGAGTGGGGACCCGAGAAACCTCAGAAACCATGGCCTTTGGCCTGACAGTCAGGTGCCATGGTGCAGGTTGGTGCAGGTGCCATGTGGACATTCTAGTCACTTTGTGACAGCTGGGCTATAGATTTGGACTGCATCCTAAGGACTTAATTAGATTCACGAGGGAGAGGAAGGGGTTTCTTCTGCCCATGGGGTGCTCCCTGGCCAAGGTCACTGGGCACTCGGGACTGTGCCTCCCTCACCCCTTCCTCTCTCTGACCACCTCCTCCCCTGGTGTGGTGTCTCAGGCCGCTCAGGCCGCCATAACAAATCACCACAGACCAACAGCCGAAACAATACACATTTGTTTCTCGTGGTTCTGGAGGCTGGAAGCCCAAGGTCAAGGTGTTGGTGGGGCTGGTTTCTCCGGCTCCGGGGCTTGCAGAGGGCTGCCTTCTGTGCACACACACCCCTCCTGTCTCTTCCTCTTCTTCTAAGGACACCAGTCACATTGGATCAAGGCCCCACACTTATGGCCTCATTTAACCTTAATTGCCTCTTTAGAGGCCCATCTCCAAATGCACTCACTGAAGGGGTTAGGGCTCCAGCATTGATTCTGGAGGGACACAGTTGAGTCCATTACGAGTGGGATCCTGAGTGACCTCCCCTCCCCACTGTGCCTGTGACCTCTACACCTCTTTGCTGTGCCTGTGACCTCTACACCTCCTTGCTGCTCATCGGTCCTTCTCCATCCGGCCCCCAAAGCAGCCGCTCCACCTAGGCTGAAATTGCCCTGGCAGCTCAGAAACCCCTAGCTCATTCCGGGGCTAGTCGGCCCCTGGGGGTACAGGTTTCAGGTGGGAGCAGCATGTCTCCCCAAGCAGAGGAACACTGGAAAGTCACTTGTCCCACTGGAAGTACCTGAGCTTGAGGGTGACATGGGGCCTCCCGTCTTCCCCGTGTAGCCAGGGGGCCTGGCCCGACGTCTGGGGCTAACAACGTGCTGGGCCTTGCCAGAGTGCATTCTCTCCTTCTCTCCCATCACAGATTTACAAAATGCCTAGGGCAGAGATGCTGGAGTCACAGTGGTGAGCGAACCATGGTCTTTGTCCTCGTAGTGTGTTGCAGGGACGAGAGCAATCGGGAGCTTTATCATGGTGAGATTTATTGAGAGGGACCATATTTTACATTTTAAATACTCTGTCTTATTGTTCTCTCAATTGATTGCAGAGTCCTAAAAAAAGCTGGTAATTCTGAAATCAAACTCCATCTGCCAGATTGTTTCTCGTGCCAGCGAGTGTCCCAGTTTTTAGTCTAGAAGGTATAGCCCCCATTCAGCCTGTGCTTCTGAGCCCCTGATGTGGCGTAGGGAGCTGAATGGAGGAAAGGGGAGAGGGTCTGGCATCAGGAAACCGTCCCCATTCAGGGGCCCCCAGGCAGGTGCCATGCTGGCTCATGGAAGCCTGTCCTTGTCTCCGGCGGTTCTAGGACTGGCCCCCCTGCTCGGCTGCTCCAGATGGGCCACCTGGACTTTGACAGCTTCTGGACAACCTACAAAGGGCCCCCAGGCGGGATGTGACCTTTATAATCCCAACAGGGTTTGCCGGAGGGTCTGAGAGCGGGAGCCAGAGGGCAGCCGAGAGCTATGACCTATGGGGACAGCTAGGAAGGAGACTTTCAGCGGGCTGCCAGCGATGGAGGCTCAGCAGTGCTCCAGGACCAAAGCTGGGCCTGGTGAGCAGAGAGAGGGAGCATTTCTAGGACTTGCCCTTGAGGCTTTGGGCAGCTTTGACTATCTTCCTCCGTCTGTTGGTGGGAAGCCCCAGTGTATCGGGCCCTAGAGCTGAGGACCCTCACAGCAGGCTTCCCGGCCCTACAGAGGGTGTTGGGGAGGGGGGTGGGGAACTAAAAGCCATGACTTCTTTCCTTGATGAAATGGGACCTGGTTCTCCAGGGCGGGTGTTGTCCAGAGGGTCTGTCATTGGACAGCAGAGGCTGGACCTCTCAGGCAAGTCACTTCCCCCTTGGGGGTCTCTGGTCCTCACCTCTGCCATCATCACCACCCGACACCCTGAAGGTGCTGATCCCAGCTCTCCAGCCCCAGTGTAGGCACGCAGCTGTAGTCCATGGGCTCTGGATGGCTCAAAGGGGAGTAAACTAGAGCGACGTGTCCCCAGACAGTTGGGTTTAAGAGCTATGGTGTCGACCCACTCTACCTCCTGGCCAATTTCTTTATGATGGGTATGAGCTGTGTTAGTTTTCTATTGCCAGGGCACCACGTTGGCACAAACCTAGTGGTTCCAAACAGCACAAACGTATTATCTCATAGTTCTGGAGGTTGGAGGTCAGCAGGATGGCCCTCTTTGGGGGAGTTCTAGGGGGGGAATTTGTGTGGTTGTTTTTTCCAGTTTCCACTGGCTGCCTGCGTGCCTTGGCTGGTGGCCTCATCACTCTGACCTCCACTTTCCTTGGCGCCTCTCCTGACTCTGGCCTCTGCCTCCTTCTTGTAAAGGCCCTTGTGGTTACATGGGCCCCATTCACAGACTCTGGGACAATCTCGCCACCTTGAGATCCTTTGCCGTGTTAAGGCAACATACTCAAAGGTTCGAGGGATTAGGAGGTGGACATCTTTGGGGAGCCATCTAGGCCTCCGTGAGGCCTAGAGTTTCTGGGGAGGTGGGAGCTCCCCCTCCACCTGCCCACGACTATCCTCCTTAGATGACGATCAAGAGTCCTCTGCCTTCAGAGCACACCTTGCCCTTGTCCTCTGGGGGTGACCTTTGTTTACGGCTGTTGCAGGACAAACTCATTAGAATACCATCCAGCTCCCTCAACATCAGCGCCCCTCCCCCAAACCACAACAGGATGATCTCCTTAACAAAAACTCAGTGAGCTGAGGGCCAAGACATCACCGCCAGACACTTGTCCCCTCAGATCCCATGCCCAGTCTACCAAGCCTCGCTTTTCTTTGAATGTTTATTTATTTATTTTGAGAGAGAGAGAGAGAGAGAGGCAGACAGAGAGAGATCGAACACACGTGAGTGGGGGAGGGGCAGAGAGTGAGGGAGACTCCCAAGCAGCATCTGAGCTGATGTGGGGCTTGAACTCATGAACTGTGAGATCATGACCCGAGCTGAAATCAAGAGTTGGATGCTTAACTGACCGAACCACCCAGGTGCCCCTCACTGTCTTCTTTACTGAGCATTGTTTCTACGAAGGGAGGGAGAATATTTGGCTTACCAGTGTCTAAGCTTAGGGAGAGGGCACCACTGTAGGGGAAGGGAAGGAAGGAGCCACTGCTAAAACCTGCAATTGCCGACGCTGGGGGGGGGGGGGTCCCTCTGAGGTCCTAGGGCTGGCGCTTGGGCCCTTCTGGGTGTTGGACTTGGTGTCAGGGAGCATGTGGTCACCGAAGCCACGAGCGTGAGGAAGATGGCCCTGCCTTGATGCTAAGTTTTGGAGAAATAAATACAACTGTCTTGTTCTCGCCGTCGGTTTGCAGAACCTCTTCTACTTAGAGGCGTGATTGGCTTGAAAAAGAAGCCAGTTTTTAACAGTTTAGATCAACTTGAGGCTGTCAGACTGGGTTCAATTCCAACCCTGCCATTCATTAGGCCCTGTGATCTTGACCTTCCCGGGCCTCAGTGTTCTTAGCTGTAGAATGGGAATACAAGAACTACCCACCAAGGGCAGAAATAAGGAAAAGTGAGGAAATGAAAGTACAAAGGGGTATGCCACGCAGGAATGCTATTGTTATAAAGGGAATGTGAGCAGGCTGGGAAGCATTCAGCAGTGGGAGTCCAGGGACCGGGATGACAATGGCACTTTGGGATAGCCCCTACGGGGAAGCGGGCAGTTGGAGTGGTCTAGGAGTTGAGCTGATGTGGGAGACCTTATATTTTCATGTGGTGAAAACACTCATAGCCCTCTCCCCATGTGCTCCTCTCTTATTTTTTTTTTTAAGTTTATTTATTCTGAAAGAGAGAGAAACATGTCAACAGGGGAGGAGCAGAGAGAGAAGGAGAGAGAGAGAAGCCCAAGCAGGCTCCTCGCTGCCAGCGCAGAGCCTGACGTGGGGCTCGAACTCACGAACCGTGACCTGAACTCAAGAGTTGGATGCTTAACCGACTGAGCTACCCGGGTGCCCCTGCTCCTCTCGGTCTGACCATCGCCGCCTCAGGCCTGACTCCACTTTGGCAAATAACGTCCTATGAACTGCTTTACCCTGTGTGGTTGGCGGCCTGTCAAATGGCTTCCAATAATCCCGGCCTCTGTGGATTCATGCCCTGGTGTAATCCACCCCCTTGAGTGTGGCCCGGGTTTACTGAATTGCAAACAGAATGCTCAAAGTGATGGAGTGTCACTTCCAAGGTTGTTTTGCAAAGACAAACAACTCTCTTGCTTGCTCACTCTGAGGAAGCAAGCTGTCCTGTTGTGAGCTGCTGTATGAAGAGGTTCAGATGGCAAGGATCCGATGGTCAATCTGCCGCCAACAGCCAGAGGGGAGCTGTCCCCCTCAGTTCAACAGCCCTGAAGAAAACGAATCCTGTGGTTGGTCATGTGAAGGAGCTGGAGATGTATCCACCTCCTTTTGAGTCTTTGGGTCACTGCAGCACCGGCCGACACCTTGGGCATGACAGGCCCTGAGCCAGGGGACCCAACCCAGCTGAGCCTGGATTCCCGACCCACAGAAACCATGAGGCAATAAATGCAAGTTTGCAGCTGCTGAATTTTGGGATAATTTGTTACACAGCAAGAGATAGCTAATGCACGCTATAAAGTGTCGTTCAACACTAAGGAATCTCAGTATCATTGAACTTTTAACTTGGTGAGAGCAATACAGAACACCTACTCTGTGCCGGGTGCATGGTGTCAGGGTTGTAAGGCTATGGAGATGAGCCGGAGAAGACTCCACCCTCCAGGAGCTCCCAGTGGATGGGGACAGGTAGACATGGAACGGGCAAGGTGAGATCAGAGCAAGCTTCATGGAGAGAAGAGCATTTAGAGTATCTTGAGGGATGGGGAGGATTTCAAAAGGCAGAAATAAGGTAAAGGGTATGTCATGGCGGAAGGAACAGAGGTGGTTTAAAGTTTTTTTATTTTTTATTTTTTTTAATGTTTATTTATTTTTGAGACAGAGAGAGACAGAGCATGAGTGGGGGAGGGTCAGAGAGACAGGGAGACACAGAATCCGAAGCAGGCTCCAGGCTCCGAGCTGTCAGCACAGACCCGACGCGGGGCTCAAACTCACAGACCATGAGATCATGACCTGAGCCGAAGTCGGAAGCTCAACCGACTGAGCCACCCAGGCACCCCTGGTTTAAAGTGTTTTTAAACATGGGACACTGAGCCGACCACAGAGGAGAAAAAGCTGGGCAGATTTGGCTCCTCTCATTTGGATAGGGTTGACACTAGGTGAGATGGGGGGAGGATGCATCTTCCGGCAGCTTCCCAGCAATGGCAACGGCGCAGAATGGTCAGGCGAGTGTGGAAACTGTAGTGTATGGGAGGTGGGGTGGAGGAGGAGGAAGGGACTCGAGGGCTCTACCTAGAGTCTGGGCTCAGTCATCCTGGCTCTCCTGAGACAGCACTGTGAGGAAAGCAGAGAAGGGCAATGGGGAAGCATTGATACCTACCGCAGAGCCCCTGGCTTCCAGTCCTGCTTGGCCACTTGCTCCCTGGAGCATCTCAGGCAAGTTATGTGATTGCCCTGTGACTGCACCGCCTCATGTATAAGGTCAGGTTCATGACGTGTCCTACCTCATAGCGCATCATGAGCCTCAAGCGGCTCGTTTACATTAAGCATCTTAGAATAGCACATGGGTGGGGGTGGGGCCTGGGTGGCTCAGTCGGTTAAGTGTCTGACTTGTGCTCAGGTCATGATTTCAGGAATCATGATTTCAAGCCCCATGTCGGGCTCTGTGCTGACAGCTCAGAGCCTGGAGCCTGCTTCGGATTCTGTGTCTACTTCTCTCTCTGCCCCTCCCCCATTGGCATTCTGTCTTTCTCTGTGTCTCAAAAACAAATAAACATTAAAAAAAAAAAAAAGAATAGTGCGCGGCATGCAATAAAGGTGGGTTACTGATATTTTTCAAGGGACGTGATCTGCTCTTGCAACATCTCTCTTTCTTTCTCTTAGTCTTTTCCTTTTTTCATTTCTGGAGCATCTGTCATGCACCAGACGCCGTGTGGGGAATGGTAACATGAAAAGGTCACAGCCATGGCTCCAGAAGGGTTTGCAACTTACTGGTGAGTTTCCAATCTAGATTTTATGCACCTTTCATACAACGTCAGCTGAGCACGGACCTGTCACCGTCCACCTCCCCCCTACTTTGCATAGCACCTTTTACTGTTTGCTAAGCAATTTCATGTATTATCTATTGCATTTCTTACCATAACTTGTCTGGTGGATGACTGCCCTGCTGGGCCCTGCGGCCAGCACAGAGCACGGGGCTCCCCGCTCTCCTGGGCAAATGGAACACAACCCAGACAAAGGAGTAAAGTGATGCCTAAAAGGAAAAGCATCTGCTTTTGCAGAGTGTGCTTGGGGAGTTTTCTTCGCCGGGTGAGTGGGGCAGAAATAGAGGGTGTGGTCAGCGGGGCTTGGGGCCCCTGTTCTCACAGCCAGGCAGAGCAGACCTTGTGAATGTCATCTTGGTAGAAAACGCCTTTTATGCTGGGCTGCCTGTTTTGCCTCCCTGCTCTGCTCCAGGCCCGTGTCACACCCCCACAGTGATCTTGCCTCCCACCTCCCTCCTTGCCCCCAGTCCTAAATACTCCTCAGTCCTTGGGAAAGGACTTCAGGGACGTTGTGGATGAGTGAGGCCAGTGGTGTGCGTGCATGTGTATTGTACGGGGTGAATTCTTGGCTTCAGGGGTCCTTTACTGGGACCCAAGGCAGGAAAACCAAGCCATTAAGAAACTCCACAACGTGACTCAAGCATCTGAGTAAAAACAAGTTCATTTCAGGAGTCATGAGTGGGAGCTGTTTCCAGAACCTGCTCGGGCACTCTGCTCAGATGGCTGTGCACCAAGCAGGCTTGGGGAGCCGGGGACGGGGGGACTTACTTGCCTGGCAACCCCGGCACCCCTCAGGCTTGCTGTGCCTCCTCCTCTTCCTCCCACCCACTCCTTGCCTGTCACATCTTTAGGTCTCCTGCTCACCCCCTCCACCCCCATCGCCCAGGAGGCAGCAGCATGGGGGAGGGGAAAGGTCAATGCTGCTGTCAGGGAACCTTCTCCCCTTCCCCACTCCAATCCTTGACACAGTCACGAGAGGCCACTCTGCAGCCCAGTGCCCTTTGTGCCCAAGGTGGGCTCCATGAGCCAGGAACATGGTGTTGTTGGTGACCACACAGGCTCTGGTATCACTTTGGGCGTGTGATTTAACCTCTCCGAACTGGTTTCCTCATTTGTAAAGGGGACTTGGTAATTTTTATGGATTGAATTCTGTCCCCTCTCCCACCCCCAACGATATGGTGGCATCTTCTCAGTATCTCAGAATGCGACCTTATTTGGAGATAGGGTCCTTCCAGAGGTAATCCAGTTAAAATGAAGTCGTTAGGGTGAGTCCTAATTCAACATGACTGGTGTCCTTATAAAAAGAGGGAAATCTGGACACAGAAACAGACCCAGAGGGAAGATGATGTGAAGAAGTTAGAGAGAAGAAAGCCATCTGTGCACCAAGGAACCAACCTGTGACCTTGGACTTCTAGCCTCTAGAACTATGAGATGACGCATTTCGGTTGTTTGAGCCACACATTCTGTTATTCAGCAGAAGACGCAGAGGAAGCATCTGACCCGATTCCCCATGGCGTAGAAGGGAGAGACCCCCATTTCCTCTCAGAGCTCAGTTACTGTAAGCTGGGCTGACCCACCCCCTGCTCGCATGGAGGTGACTGTGGCGTCAGGGAGGGGCTGCGGGCTCGGGGTGCTGCTCCACCAATGCCTAGATGGTGAGACCCGGGCAAGTCACCGAGGTTGTCAGAATTTTAGCTTTACCAACTCCACCCTAACCCTCCTGAATACCTCAGAGGGTTACTGTGACGTTCAAATGAGATAAACACACGCGTGAAATCATTTTCCAAACTCTATGGCATTGATTGATTACTGCTGTAGTCATTCCTGGGATAGGAGGGGATTCTGAGAACACAGAGAACTGTCCAGGGAAGCTTGGAGGTAGACATTCCTTCTTCGTGGAAAATGTGAGACTGTCTTAGTCTCACATGTGAGTAAGTACCTGAGCCCACAGTGGCCCCTGGTGCTTACTGTCCCAATCTGAACTCAGGTATGCTGCAACCAAGTGGCAACAAGGGCCCTACTTACATTTTGAACAATTTTTTGAGATCCCACATGAATGGAGAAATCTACTATTTATTTAGTGCCTATGCTATGCAAGGGGGCTTATCGTTGACATCTCATTTGATTCTCTTGACATTTCTAATAGAAAGGCACAGTGGGTCCCAATGTACAGTTGAAAGAACTGGGTCTCAGAGAGTTTGAGTAAATTGGTCACAGTCACGCAGCAAAACTGGGATCTGAACCTGGACCCATCATGTTAGTCCTGTAAAACCAGGATTCCCTTCTACATACTGACCCTCCAGATTCAATATGGTGATTTCTGCTTGTGCTTCCCAAGCAAGGAAAGTGATCTGCACCTCGTTTCCATAAAAAAATCACCCACCTATTGTGAGAACAGTTGACCTTGAACATTTCACTTCTAGATGATGCTTCAGAGAAAATTGTAACAAGCCTCGGGACAGCTGAAGACTTCTTTCCTCTCCAAGCAACTATTTTTAATCTTAGTTTTTTCCCTCTTTCTTCCCCTTTATCCAGCTTCAAAGGGAAGGCCGGAGCTGAGTGCTCTTTCCACTCACTTACTGAAGCTTTTTAAAAAGCCCCTTCTATTTCCAATGTGCTGGACTTCAGCTACCCGCACCCCCCCCCCCCCCCGCCCGCCCCCAGTCTCTTAGCTCCCAGGCCACAACCCTTCTCTTCCTGTCTATGCCCCTCTGTTGTCCTCAAGAAGAGACAGATAGCCACAGGCCCAGTCTCTCTCTACCCCCTGCAACGAGGTCCCCACTCTCTCCAAGATGAGGCAGATGACTCTGTCTTGGGAAATGCAAACCTCGTTTTGCCTTTCCCCACCCAAAGGGAAGCATTGTGATCCTTTATTCTTCAGCACTAGAAGGGAACATTTTGCTCTTTCAGCTTTCTCCAGCAAGAGCTCCCTCCTGGACCAAAATCTGTGTCCAGCACTGGTAGGCCACCACCCCCCCCCCGCCCCCCAGGGCTTCAGATTCTTTCCCAGTTGAATGTGGTGACTGGCCTCCCAGTGGGGTTGAAAGCGGTGGGGAAACCCAGCTTTCATTACTCCCTCGCTTCTGTAGGTTCTGTCCCAGGACCCTGTAGACAGTAAGCCGCACGGGGCCACTTTCCCTCCAGTGTGAGTGAGCCAGGGAGCAGGGAGTGAGCCAGGCTTTCTCCTCCTTCATTGGGAGAGCTCTGCTTCATAGAGAGGCCACTTCTACTCCCCAAGGGCAGACACCCCTCGTGGTCAGCTCTGTAACCCCAGAGCCAGTCTCGGCATCTGGCCCACAGCTGGAACGTGGAGAATGTTTGGGGAAAGAAGGAGCGTGCTGTCTGTACCCCCAAGAAAGTGAATCAGGTACACGGTGACTACTGGTTATCTTCTGCTGCTTGGAATCTTAGACAAAACTGAGAATTCAAACCTGCGTGGAAAATTCTGTGCTGGGAGGTTACTTCAGCCCAAAGTCTCCAGGTAGCCGTGTCACAAGTGTCATCATTTTGGGGAGCGTGGGGGAAGTCGGGGGCCTCTGCCTCGGCCCACCTGTGGCCTTGGGTCTGCCCTGGATTGGTCCTTTGTTTCTCTTCCTCCTGCCCTCCCTTCATTTGTTGAGCATCTATTATGGATCAGACACTGTGCTGAGCTTATAACACTAAAAAGGCACAGCCGTGGTCCCTGAAGGGTTTACAAGCTGCGGGGGAGTTTTTATCCTAGGCTCCCTCTACCCCCATCCTACCTTCAGCGTGTTTTACCTTTGTGAAGAAATTTAAAGTACTATCTGATTCTCACAATAACCTCGGGAGCTTGGAATTATTTATTATCTCTGTTATATTAATATTGATTGTATCTGTGAACCGTGGAACAATAGGGTGGGTGGTGGTGGGAAGGAGGGGGCTCAGACATGGCCCCTCAGGGTCAGAAGGACAGAAGAGCCATCCAGAATCCCTCTTGAGGACCACTGCCTTTCTCTCCTGGTGCATCTGACTGCCGCCTCGGCAGCGGGAGTGAAACAGCATTCGTCATCCGGTGACATTTCACAGGCAGCTTTTCACCTCCGCTTCCCCTGAGATGCTATAACAAAAGTTGTCTGATCTCCCCTTTACCCATCACCCCAGGCCCTTGCCACCCCCAGTTCCTTTTCATCCGCTTTTGATTGCAAACGCTCTCCTGTCTCTAGGACGCGGCTGGGCAGACACTGGGTCTCTGGGGAGACCAGGGTGACTTTCTTCCTCTCACTTCAAAGGGCCTTTGGAGGCTCCATTCCACAGGGTGAATGCATTTCAGTTTTTAGGAGACTGCAATCAGCTGTCGAGTGGCACAGGGGCAGCCTTCCTGCCTCCTCAGCAGCTGGTGTGAGGGGATCTGAGCTGGACTTCCAGGGGAGGGGCCTGCTGAGGTCAGGGCAGCCGATTTGGGCACAGGGGATCGTGAAGGGAGCAGTCCAAACCGACCCAGGAGGCCGGACTGCTAGGACGCTTGAAGAGGGTGGCCTTCTGAAGGCTCAGGGCTCCACTGGAAAGCTGTCAAGGGACCCGAGACAGGGCCCTGTGAGTGACCTTCAGAGAGGTCCCTTGGCCTCCTCTCATCCTGTCCACCAGGCAGAGCAGCCCAGGGGGAGGGAGGCAGGGAGCTTTCTCACCATTGGCTGGGAGCGTGCTCTAGGCTAGGCCTTCGCTACATTCCTCCCCAGCTGCACCCCAATTCCTAGAGCCCCCCCCCCCCCCAGTGCTTCAAGGGTCATTGGCAGTCACGCCTCATTAAGGAGTGTCTGCCCTCAGCCTGTAGGTCTAGGCTTTGGGGAGAGAAGAGGTGAAAGAGGACATAATCTTACCAGGCCTACAGAGTGGATTAGTTTGGTCCTTTTAGGGTAATCGGGAGAGAGTTTGGGGGGAACATTCATTAATTCAACAGATATTTGTTGAACACCTGCCATGTGCTGTGATAGGCCCCTGGGAATGTGGTCTTGCGCATTATGGATAATAATTGGATACAAAGGTGATTATACATATGTATATTTATTTATTTTTTGCTAGATAATGATAAGGCTGTGACCTGGGGCCTGCCACGCTCCCTGCCCCACAGAGAACGTCCCCCTCTGGGGCCATGAAGGCCGCCCGGCAGAGGGAAGCAGAGAAGGGCGATGGGTGGAGAGGACTTGAGCTCTGAAGGTGGTAGTGTTTGAGTCCCCAGACTCAGCTACAATCTGCTCTTGTCCTGAATTTCTCAATCTCGTGAGCTGATAGAGTCCTGGAGTTGAATTTCTGCCACCTGCTACAGAAAGTGGCCTGCCGAACGTGTTCCTGTCCCAGTGTGCACACCCCCAGGGAGTCCTGAATGAGTGGTGGGGCCAGGGTTGCATGCAGAGCAGAGTGAGGGCTGGGCAGGGCCATCGGAGCTGAGAAAGCAGGCAGGGAGCCTCGTGTGTGAGCAGCGTCTCGGGTGGCCTCCTCTCCCGGCCACACTGCAGGGCAGGTCTGGGCCCGGGAGGCTGTCTCAGAGCTCCCGAAGAGCCTTCCTTTTTCCAAGAGTGGCCGAGGAACTCTGAGTGGGCTCCTTTGCATGGGCGGTGTGGACCGGACGAGGCTGGTGCAGTGAGTGGTTTCAGTCTCTCTGAAGTCCCAGAACCGCAGGGAATGTTGCCCGCCCAGGGGATGGAATTACCACCTTTTGTTTGCATGTGGGTGACGTGAATTGCGGGTGACCCACAGAGGGGTTGGATCTCTGGGCAAGAAGGTGAGGGGTAGGACAGTTGGAGTACCATCTATGTCTGATCGCCCTGATTTTGTGCTCCCTGCATTTGGGATGCCTAACATGACTCCCCCCTAGTCTACCATCGGGAGAGGTTACTTAGCTTCCTGAAGCTTCCATTTTCCTATCTGTAAAATGAAATGATATCTGACTCATAGTGGCTGCTTCAGATGAAATGAAATGACAGGTGTGTAGAGCAGCCTGAACAAGTAGTTGGTTATTGAACATGATGTTATCTGGTTCCTACTTTTCCTTTCCCACATCAGTTCGTTCTATTTTTATGCTGTCTTTGAAATCAGTGGTCTTCTGCTTAGGGTCAGGATCTGACGTGGATGGCAAAGGCATGTTCCGTCTGTATTTGGGCAGTGCTAATTGGTCCAAAGTGACAGCTTTTTTTTTTTTTTTTTAATGTTTTATTTATTTTTGAGACAGAGAGAGAGAGCGCTAGCAGGAACGGGGGAGGGACAGAGAGGGAGAGGGAGACACAGAATCTGAAGCAGCCTCCGCGTTGATAGTGGCAAGCCCTGTGCGGGGCTCAAACTTATGAACCGTGAGGTCATGACCGGAGCTGATGTCAGACGCTTGACCGACTGAGCCACGCAGGAACCCCTGAAATGACAGCTCTTAAAGAGCAATCGTTCCTTTCATTCGTGTGGTGCTTTCCAGCCTAATCACGTTTAGGAGCACCCCGTCACTGATTCCTCCCAACTGCCTGGGGAGGTGGCTATAATTCTGCCCATTTCTCAGATGTGGAAGTAAGCTCACAGAGGGTGAGTACGAGTATAACAAGCAGAGAAGGAGGGGACCACAAGGGACTGTCTCTAACAGGGGGCAGGTCCCAAGCAGCCACTTTGGCAGCCTGTGGACGTCCTGAAGAGCCCCATTGACCAGGTTGGGCGAGGGAGGGCAGCCGGGGCCTGCTCTTTGTGGTGGGCAGCAAGAATCCTGCCACGTTTGCTGTGAGGTCAGAATTTTTTAATCTGTGTTTTCCACATAAGGAAACTGAGGCCCACTGAGGCTCCGGCCCTACAGTTAGTACAAATTCAACCAGGTCCTTTGATTCCAAGTCTAGAGAGCTTTCCGCTCAAACACACTTAAGTTTTTGAGACTTAAAAGCGCTTGTTTTAAAATTTTTTTATGTTTATTTTTTAGAGAGAGGGAGAGAGAGCATGAGCTGGGAAGGGCAGAGAGAGAGGGAGACAGGATCAGAAGTGGGTTCTGTACTGATAGCAGAGAGCCCAATGCAGGACTTGAACTCATGAACTGTGAGATCATGACCTGAGCTGAAGTCAGATGCTTAACCAGATGAGCCACCCAGGAGCTCCTTTCTGGGTTATTTAAAAAAAAAAAAAAGGTTACTTATTCATTTTCGAGAAAGAACATGCATGCACCTGTGTGCGAGCAAGCAGGGGAGAGGCAGAGGGAGAGAGGGAGAGAGAGAATCTGAAGCAGGCTGCACCCTCAGTGCAGAGCCCCGATGAGGGCTCCATTTCACGACTGAGAGATCATGACCTGATCTTACACAGCTCTTTGTAAAGACAGCCGGCAGGATGTGGTGGAAAATGCGGTCCTGTCTGCCCCGACTCCCTGGGGTGCAGATCTCCTTGCAAACTGGAGGCTGGGCAGATGGACGCTGAGAGCGCCCCCAGCCTGTCTCCCTCGGTGGTTGGAGAAGAAATAGACGACTCAGTGCCAGCACACGGGGACTGGCACACCAGCCCCGTTGGCAGCAGTGGCACGGGGAATGGAGGGCTTGCCTCTGTCGCCCTACTTCCTGGCACCAGCCCAGAGGTCCGGACCTGCTTCCCAGGCGTCAGAAGCTTATGAGCAAGCCTCCTGACCCTGTACGGGTAACTGCACTGCCTAAAGGAACAGACTGGCTCCCTTCTGCCCTGCTGGTCTACACCCTTTCTGGCAGGACGCTGGGAAGAGAAGGGTTAAGGCTGCAGGCTCTGGGACTCTATCTTGGTTTGGGGGGGGGTACTGGCCCCCCTGCCCTGGGGTCTTTTTATTTCACACTGTTTGCAGCACAGGGAGGTGTAAGGCCAGCATGTGGCTCTGAATACAAAGTCAGAGAATAAGAAAGCTGGACCTCAGGAAAACTAGCCTCCCTGCTCCCAGAAATGTGCTGAGCCCGTCTATGTGACCACAGCCCCAGAGTCCCTTCTCCCGAGGAAGCTGTTCTCATTGAGCGTGCTCTGGGCAGGCGGCAGGGTGGGATACATTTTGGCATGAAGACACCTAGATTTAAAGCCCTTTCTACTGCTTCTTGGCTGTGTGCCCCTGAAACTCTCTAAACCCGTTTCCTCACCTGACGAAATGGGGGGAATAATGTTTACCTCAGATGGCTGACGTGAGGGACAAAGGGTCTCATCTGTCTGTGGGGAGAGGTTTCAGTGCAAAGAATTGTGATGATATGGCTCCCCGAAGAAAGAATGAAGGCATGTGGACTCTTTGGTCAAGACCACCCTGAGGACCCTTGGGATCTCGGAGAAATAATTTTTGCAAGGACTCTGCGTAGGTAAGAATTGGCATCGCTCCAAATCACCTTTCTGGCACCTTGTGTGATCTTGTAAAAGAAATGCCACAGGAGCCAGTGGGAAAAATCTGCTCATCAGGCCACTGTCCTGGAACTGGAGCCTAGCACAGGCCTTCAACTTGATCCCACGTGTTTGAATCCAGGAGTGCCTCGGGACATCTGGTCAACCCCACATGCTTGGGAGTGAGGGGTGGCTAGGGAATTGGAGAGTGCCCTGAAGGACAGCAATTACAGAGGAATTGAGAAAATTGTGAGAAAGGCACCCCAAAGCCCAGGACCCTGAGCTCAGGTCTGGGAGAGCAGTCCTGCTTGCCCAGGTCTCAGGGTAGTAATGTCTTGTCTAAAGCCCAGGCTTCACATAACTCAGTGTTAAGTCATAGCTCGGGGCTGATGGAGACTGGGGTTTTTGGAGCAGGAAGGGACCTTAACGATGACTAAGTCCACCTTCTTAGGGCATAGACTAAGGACAACGAGAAAGAGGAGAAGCAGCTTTCTCTCGCACCGGTGCCTTTTGGTCAGGCTGTCAAAGAGCGGAAGCTGGATGGTGGTATCTGTGGCTACAGCATTGTGTCTTGCAGGGTTGCGTGAGCCGGGTGTGTTCCAGGATTGTGTGTTGTGGGTCGTGTGGTTTGGGTTGGGTGACGTGGGGCTGGGCGGTGACCTGCGGCCCAGAGGCCCGGAGTTCCGATGCTCACTCAGCTTTGAGGTCTGGCCAGAGTCGGGTTTTGGGCCCAAAGAAGGCCCAGGCCTCCTGACTTGAGAGGATGAACTGGAGGAGGCAGGGTAAAGACTTCCTTCTCCGCCTTTTGGGGGAAACCGGCTCTGCTCTCTTGTCCTGGGAACTTGGTGGGCGGAGCAAGGATCCCCTCTCCAGAGGGCAGTTCCTCAAGTGAGCCTGCCGCCACCACCGCCCTCCTTGGGGAGGCCTGGGATCTGGGCACACATCTTAGGCACTGCTGCTCCCACCCCGGCTGTCCCCCAGGCTTCTGGCCAGTTCCTCATGACTCAGTGGCAGCTGAACCCCAAGGCAGGTGGACAGGTTCATTTTCCTGGAGCGGCACTCTGAGGCCCTGGTGCACACCCTTCCCACGCTCAGGATCGCCAGCCTGTGTGCAAATTCACAGAGATGGGAGTGTTTCTGCTTGCTTCCCGCCCAGGGAAGGCACTGGGGAGCAGGAGCTCAGGCAGATGCCGCCTTCCCAGGCTGCAGGGAGATGCTGGAGTCTCTGGGAAAGAGTGTTCCTGCCCCGAGGTCTGCTGGGTCCTCTCAAAGACAGAGCCCTCACATCCCTCTCCCTTCTTTCTCCCCGGTTCCATTGCCTCCACAAGCAGAACGAGCACTGGACGAGAAGGTAGGTGTGGGTTCCAGCACCGGCCGTGTCACCGTTTCTGGGTAAGTCGCTGTCCCTGGGTTTGTTCACCTGCAACATGGGAATGATGATCCAATCTGCTCTCCCGGTTATTTTGAGATGCAGTGAGATAGTGTTGGTGAAAGAGCTTTGGAAAATTTAGGCAACGTGACACAAGTGTAAGATATTATTATTAAACAACCCGAGCACGTACTCACGGCTCCCAGCAGTCCCCGGCCTTTTAATATGCCTCCTCTTGGGAAGACCAAAGCCAGGGCTCCTTCACCTTTAATGTGGAAATGAATCACTTGGGATCTTATTACAAGAATTCTGACTCAGTAGGTCCGAGGTGGGCTTCGATTCTGCATTTCCTTGCTCCCAGGTGATGCCAATACTGCCGGTCTTGGGGACCACAGGTGAGCAGCAGGGACCGCCCCTCATGGAAAAGGAGAATGAAATCTTCCGACAGTTGGTTGAGAAGAAACAGCTTAGAAACTATGGCGGAAGTATGGGTTGATTCAAACAGCTTGTGGTCAGAGATGGCCTGCTGTTCCCAAAGGATGGACTTTGGTCTTTGGAAAAATGGAGAGCAAGAGGCAGGGAGGAGAGAGAGAGACTGTGAGGGTGGGGAGAGAGAGACAAAGAGACACGGGGAGACTCAGGGAGCCAAGGGGCCCTGGACAAGTCACTTCCTGGACCTCTCCGTGGAGCAGCCACCATTGGTCTTACTAAGAGAGTCTGTGCTGCCCATTCTTGAGCCCGCACTGTTGAGGATTTTGTCGATTTCACCAGGGATGTTTTGCTTCTCCTCATTCTCAGTCTCCCGATGGTAGAAGTAGTTAAAGTTGGAGACAATGACAGGCACAGGGAGGGCAATAGTGAGGACCCCAGCGATGGCGCACAGAGTGCCCACAATCTTTCCCCCAGGGGTGGTTGGGCACATGTCACCATAGCCCACAGTTGTCATGGTGACCACTGCCCACCAGAAGCCATCAGGAATGCTGGAGAAATGGGACTCTGGCTCATCCACCTCGGCAAAGTAGACCGCGCTGGAGAAAAGGATGACCCCGATGAAGAGGAAAAAGATGAGCAACCCCAGCTCCCGCATGGAAGCCTTCAGCGTCTGGCCCAGGATCTGCAGCCCCTTGGAGTGCCGGGAGAGCTTGAAGATGCGGAAGACGCGCACCAGCCGGATGATCCTCAGGATGGCCAGGGACATGTTCTGCTGGGTGCCGGGCTCTGTCTCCTGGACCAGCTCCGTGATGAGCGTTGCAAAGTAGGGGATGATGGAGATGATATCGATGATGTTCATGATGTTCCTGAAGAAGTCGGTCTTGCTGGGGCAGACCACGAACCGGAGCACCAGTTCAAAGGTGAACCACACGATGCAGGTGGACTCTACCATGAAGAAAGGGTCAGTGAACATGGTGTGGGAGAGGATCGCCTTGCTCGCGTTGAGGCTGGGGTCTCTCACCACCTTCAGCTCCCTCTCCTCCCGGAACTCTGGCAGCGTTTCCAGGCAGAAGATGGTGATGGAGATGACCACAACCAGCACAGAGACCACGGCCACCCCCCGGGCAGCGCTGGAGCTCTCGGGGTACTCGAAGAGAAGCCAGAACTGCCGGTGGAAGTCATCGGTGGGGAGCAGTGTCTCAGGGTCTTTGATGAAGCCTTCATCCTCCCGGAACTGGTCCATGGCCTCGTTACCCAGCTCATAGAAGGAGATCTCATCGGCAAAGACATCAATGGGGACGTTGGCGGGGCGCCGGATTTTCCCACCTGATTGGTAATAATACAGGATGCCATCAAAACTGGGCCTGTTCCTGTCAAAGAAATACTCGTTTCTCATGGAGTCAAAGAACTGCATCCTTTTGTCCCGGTCTCCCAAGAGGGTGTCTGGGAACTGACTGAGGGTTTTGAGCTGGGTCTCGAACCTCAGCCCGGCAATGTTGATGATCACCCGTTGGTTTCCTTCATTCAAGACCACTGGCTCAGGCCCTGGGGAATCGACATAGCCGCCTGCGAGCTTGGAGAAGGCCGTCTCATGGTTGGTGCTGTCACCGATGAGGATCCTCCAGTTGGAGAAGGGGCTGCTCCCAGGCCGGCCTTTTGGGCTGGTTGGGTCAAAGTCTGTGGCGTAGCCTGGCTCTTCCTGGATTTCGTCTGCATTATCAAAATTGACCAGAGCAACCTCCATTTCTTTCCAGCCACACACATCCATCCTAGGGGAGTCAGGAAAGTAGCATGAAGACCCTCAGTGTTCCCTGCGTGCCTCGAGCTGTGGAGAGGAAGAAGGTCATTATGCAGGAAGCAGGATCATGGCCTACCCATGGGTTAGTAATGACATTTTTAGCCTGGGAAAGAACCTCATGGCTGCTGGGGCACCGTTCTTCTCTCGAAAGCCACTCACACCCCCCGAGCTTGCACACATGAACCACTAGACGCAATTGCAAAGGAGCCTGGCCGAGAGGGAAACACTTCCTCCAGCCAAGGAGGGTCTCCGTACAGGACGGCAGACAGAGGCCATAATGAAAGAGGAAGTCAATGCTTCTTAATAACCGAGTAGGTCATTTTGTGTTTGGATGACGTCCGCCAGTTCCCCCAACGCTTTTCCGTGCCACCTCAGCCAGCTTCTTTCTCTCACGCTTTGCACATTCCCCCTTAGCTCTACCGCTCCCTCCTGGGCCAAGCGCTGGGGCGAGTGGGGTAGAAGAACCCAGCTGATTCTGCTGGGAAGGGAGAATGAGAGGACGGAGGTGGGTGGGCAGCAGACGGACCCTCTGCAGCAGTGCATGCAAGCTGTCTGGGCCCGAGCCCCTCCTCTGTAATCTGGGCCCGAGCCCCTCCTCTGTAACTGCCAGGGCTGTTTGGAGGCTACACTAAATGAGATGGCATATGTAAAATGCTCTATCTGGTGGAAAGAGCATTAAATTATAGCTATTATTTTTGCCAACTTCTTCGCACTATAGGAACTTTAGAAGCTGACAGCCATTGGTATTTTTTTTTTTTTTTTGGCATATGTTTAAAATGTTTATGGGGAATGATTTCACTTGGAAAAATCATTTTAGGCAGGTGGGAAGTAGGTGTGTGTGTGTGTGTGTGTGTGTGTGTGTGTGTGTGAGCTCATTGGGGACAGGGTCAAGGAGAGTTTGCCCAGTGGGCTTGGGTATCTACAAACACAGACTGAGTTTTCTTCCTCGGGTCCACTCAGGCTTCGGTTTCAACTCAAGGACACTAAGGCCTAGAAGGCTGGGGGATGCAGGTGGGAGAGAAGTAAAATCCATGGTGGTCAGAACCTTGGAGTTTCATATCTAAGGATACCTTGAAGTATACAGTGTTATAGTCTTTTCAAAAATAATTCCTCATTTGCTTGTCTCACTAAACGGCAATAATTATGTGAGTTTGGAAAACGTTATTTCCCTTTTACAGACGGGAAAACCGAGTCACAGGGACCAAGTGGCCTTCCCAATATCATACTAGGGGTACAGATCCCCAAGCTGAGCCTGCCTCCTGGCCCAGGGCCTTTCCTGCTAGATCAGGGGACCCCTGTGTGGAAGCTGAGGCCTTGTGGGGAGCTGCGGGCCGGGGCCATGGAAGTGGGGGGCACTCTGAGCCCCGTCAGTCCCATGCACTCTTTTCTCAGTTCGGGTGCAGAGCTCAGATCTGGATGGCCAGGCCTAGTGGAGCCCCTGCCCTGCTTCTTAGGAATGTGTGGCCTTTGCAGGCTGCCTGACTTCACTGAGCTGCTGCTTCATCGGCAGTGGAGTGGGAGAGGATGTGCCCACCACCAAGCATGTCAGACGCTGGCCCTTGGTGACAGTGTTGGCCCTCGGTGACCGGTAGGGTGATTCAAGGCAGGATGGAGCAGTGGTTAGGAGCTCTCAGCCAGGACCCAGTTGATGTGAACTAGCGTCCTGGCTCTGTGCACAGTAAACCCTGGAGAAATGTTCCTTCACTGTGACCCATGTGATAAGTTAGGGGGCTTGTCCTGGGCCACTCGGCTAGGTACACCTGGGGCCCAGGCTCCAGCTCTGTGCCATCTGGTGACATCAGAGCTGTATCTTTTCTCCTTTGGGGTCCTGGCCCCGGAGAGGGGGGATCCTGCTTATCTCTTTCTTGGTGTGAAGGAGATAAGCACTTTCTCCAGGCTGAGAGGAAGGGGTGCCATCCAAGGCCCCTGGGGCAAGGGCTTGGGAACCATTTCTGAGTGGCTAGGGTGGGCCCTTATTGGGAACCTTCTCTGGAGGCCAGAGGCAGAAGGCATGTGGGGATTAGGGAGAGCTTCCTTGGCCAAATAATTAACTTCTTCTCCTGGAAGCCAGGCCATTTGCCTTCTCCCTCCTGGTCTCTTCATTCCCAGCTCATAATGGCAGACGGGAAGGCGGCTGAAGAAGGTCGGGGGTGTGGCAGGTGGGAGGACAAGGCCAAGTTCAAACAATGTATTCTGTGGTCTACAGAAGCGTGTCATACAGTGGCCCATGGGCCCCATTTAGATGAGTAAATGTTGACAATTATAGACACGGGGAAAAGAGAACTGGTCTGGGGACAGGAGTCCTGGCTTGACTCTCTGCCCCATCACTTAGGGGTTGTTTATTTTTGAGCAGATCGCTGGATCTTTATGAACCTCAGTTTTCTGATCTGTAAAATGGGAAAAATAAGGGTAACTCCCACTTCAAAGCTTATACTGAGGGCTAAATAAGAGAACAACAGCAAGAGCACTTTGTAAATTGTAAATTCTTACAAAATTGTAACTAATTACCCTCCCCCCATTTCCCTTCCCTTCTGCTCCTGTTCCACACAGAGACACAATGTAACGCACTTGCAGGCTGGGAAGTTGTTTCTGTGGCCTCACACTGACCCAGGAGGAATTCTCACCTCACTGTCTTCCTGATCCTCTCTGCCCCGCCCTGCCTCTGTCTTTGTCCCTGTTTTGCTCCTGCCTGGCACACCCTGCCCCCCCTCCCTCTGCCTGTCCTTCTCCTCCCTGCTCATTGGGGACTGCTCAGGTCCCACCCTGTCTGAGGGGCCTGCTCTGGCCAGGCCAGCTCGGAGAGCCCTCCGCCTCCCCCTGAGCTCCTGGCCTCCCTGCCTGGATCATTCACCTTTGTACTGGGAGTGCTACTTTCTGCAGGGTCAGCCTTAGCTCTGAAGCTCTCGCGTGAGCTTTCCGAGTGCAAGATAGTACCTAAGAGTTTTTCCTTCTGCTCTACATGATCCTGGAGGACAGAACTCCCCTCTGATGATCTCTGTCTGCATCGCCCCACTGTCTAGCTCAAAGTGGCCGATAGGAAGACGGTTAACGAGCATCAGGGTGATGAGGGAAGTGGTGGGGCAGTGCCAGGTTCAGAGTTTTCTGTGGATGTGCAGTTAAGCCGATGAATGAATGAATGAATGAATGAACAAACGAATGAATGAAGTGCAATCCCATGAGGGTAGGGACTGTGTCTGTTTCGTGCACCATTATGGTTCCAACACCTAGCCCCGGGCTTAGCCCACCCCAGCGCCCAGTTAACCTCTGGTGAATGAATGAGTGAGTGATGAGCGAACCAAGTGTTGGAGACAGCATATCAGGCTCAGAGCCAGGACACCTGCCGTACCTCCACTGCTTTATGATTGCTGACTACTTATGTTTCCTCATCAAGGCTCCATTTTTCCATCAGTGATAGGAAAATATGCTGAGTCAAGGAAGCCAGATTTCAAACAGGTACATATAGAATAACTCCATTTATACAAAATTCTAGAAACTGCTAACTAAACTAGAATGTCAGAAAGCAGATTAGCAGTTGCCTGGGCCTGGGTACAGGGAGGGAAAAGGAGGGATTGCCAAGGGGCCAAGGAAACTCTTTTAGAGGCGATAGTGGTGTTTATCTTAACTGTGGCGATGGTTTCACAGGTGTATACATATGGCCAAACCCATCAAGTTGCACACTTTAATCTAGCATGCATCATCTCAATACATATGTTTAAAAAAAGGCAAACAACTAAAAAAAAAAAAAAAAAAAACGCAAAAACCATAAACCCCAAACCTCAGGAAATAAAAATGCCAGCGATTGTTCCAGGTTTTTGTAAGGATCAAAGGAGGCGTAGGGATGCTTTGTAGAACTGCACGGGTCATGTGGAAGGAGCGGGTTACTCTTACGTAGTGCTGACCACAGTGCCAGACCGCCCCTACTCATGCTGGGAGGGCTGTGCAAATCGTTTGGAAAGAGTGAATGCACCCGAGAGGCAGGGCAGAGTGTGGCTCTCAGGGGCCACCTGGCAGGCTGCACCCCTGCAGGGCAGACAGTCGGGAGGCCACCCTCTCTCAGAAGTGTGCACAGCATCAAGGCAGCCCCTGGCCCCAGCAGGCCGACTCCCCTCTGCTTCGTGCTGGGCATTCTGCCTGTTTGGTGGCGGAAGAGAAGCCGCACTGGGGGCCAGCCGCTTCTCTGCTGAGGTTTCTCTGCTTTCAGTTGGGCTGTGCAATGACCGTTTCGTGCAAGCCAAGATGGGAGCTCGTTCTGCCCCCGGGCCCTCCTCCTCCGCCCCACACAGGACCCCGGCGGAGGCGGGGCGGGGGGGGGGGGGGGAGACAGACTTTCTGGGTGGGGTGAGGGTGGAGCTGAAGGGCAGGGGGGGTTGGGGGCTGGGCAGGGTCCTGCGGGGTTCTTGATGGCTGTCCCTGAGCCTCACATCTGTTCTTCTGTCCAGCATTCTAAGGCCTCAATAGAATGACCAGAACTCAGGCTTGAGCTCTCACCCACAGCTGAAGTGATCGTTGTATTCAAGAGTCTTCTACGGTGTCTGCCTCCACTCACCATTTCTGTGCTTGCCTGGCCCAGTGCCGAGACTGACCGTGCATCTGGTTAGAGCAGCTCCTTCCCTCTCTGCGCCACCCCCACCCCCCACCCCCCGGACAAATTGTACTTCCTCCCTGCAGGCCACTCTCAGCTCTGGTCCTGCCACCTGCGTGACTCACTTCTACCTTCACCTGAAGGTGGAACTTTCCCTAAGGGGGCCAGGTGACCGTCCTCTTGTCCTCCAAAGTCCCTGGGCAAGGTTTTGGCACAGCATTATTTGATCCACGAGCTTTATCATCTTTGGGTCCCTCAGTATCTTTGCACATGGGGGCAGGTGGGACCAGTGAGTGCCTTCTTCTGACCTTTGCTCGGTCCCCTTCCTCCAGAGCCAGACAGGCCTGCGTGTGAGTCTCAGCTCTGCACTCGCCAGGTACGCAGCCTTGGGCAAGCCGCTGCCTCTGTGAATCCCACTTTCTTCCTCTCAGCGTGGATCTAATCATCCCCCCTGCCCCCTGGTTCTTGGGGGGAGCAGGAGATAACGTGTGTTGTGAATACCACCACGTTCCTAGGTGGAAGCCACTATCATTTTGCGCTGTCTTTTCTGGAAAGCCTCCCTGGCTGCTTGGTGTAGACCACAGTGACCCCCGCTGCCTCCCTGCGCTCAGAGCACCTCCTGTTTGTACTCGGGCTGCAGATGAAGCTTTGTGGCGCTGATGGGCTCTCTCCTGACCAGACTGGGCACTTCCTGCAGGCAGGGCCTCGTGGGGGCTGAGCCCTGCGCCTCTCCCAGATGTTCCGAAGGCATCTGTGGGGGTGCCGGGTTGTGGGCTCCTCAAGGTCACAGAATGATGAGAGCAGTCCTGTCCTGAGCTCCTCCCATGGCCTTTCCCCATCCGCCGCCCTTGGTCGCTTAGCAACCCCAGCACCTCCTACACACTCAGGTGAGGTGGTGGCCTGTCTGAGTCAGAGCATGGCTGAAAGAAGTCATCACATGAAGACGAACGTGTGCACTGCAACACAGGGCCCAGAGGACAGGGAACGTGGAGCTGCGTAGTTGAGCTCAGATGTCACAGGGGTGGCAGCACGGGGTGGGGGGATGAGGAGGCAGGCAGGTGGGCCTGGCACAGGGGCTCCCACTGCGTGCTGCTGAGGGGACATGGAGGAGGCCGGCCTGAGCGCTGCTCTCGGCTGGTCAGAAGAGGGCGTCATTGTCCTGCTGGAAGAAGTCCCTGGTCCCTCCGTGTAAATCTCCACAGGGCCCCTCCCTTCCCCACTTCACTGAACAGCCTGGGTCTCGCTGATTGTCCCTCCAGGGTGGCTCTCGCCCCGCCCGCGGTCTGCCCCCCATGCCTCCCGCTCCCCCTGAACCATTGGGCCAGCCTCAGTCAGGGGCCCACGAAGTTTGGTTGTGGTCGTCTCCACCTCACCAGTGGTAAGGATTATGTTGCCCGCCCTTTAAAAGCCTTGGTTTCTCCCCCCGGGGAAATGGTCAGACGGAGTCTTAGGCAGGTGATGCTGGCTCCGCCGCCCACCCCGGTCCTCCTGTCCTTGTGGGGAGGCATGCCAGGACCCGGGCCTCCCAGCCTTCCTGAGTGGAAGGCAGAGAGTAGAGATGGAAGTCTCGGAGGCATCAGAGGGGTAGAACTTGACGCCAGGAGTGGTGTCCTGCCAGGACACGTGAACTCGGGAAAGCGAAGACAGTCAGCAGGCTGGGGGTGGGGGCCGCAGGGAGTCAGCCTCCCAGTGAGCCTGAGGCAGGCTTTCCATCCTAAAGAAGAGCCCAGGCTCTGGGACAGATGGGAGAGCCAGCTGTCAATCCTGAGTCGGTCACTTCCTGTCTGTGTGAGCGGGACAAGTGGCCTTGCCGGTACCTGCCTCGTAAGTGTGTAGAGGGGAAGCGGCACGACACTGAAAGCATGCAGCATGTAACGGGTGCTCAGTGAATGCCGGTAGCTGGTGGCAGCGGGGCCACCGGTCAGGGATGGGGGTGGGATGGCCGTTTTCCCTTTCTCTCTTCTGGCACTGGTGCAACATCAATGTCATACCCCTACTGGTGAGGCCACTGGGACCTTCCAGAGGCTCAGGCTGAGCCTGCTGGGGCGGGCGTGCTGGTCAGGGAGGGGGAGGCCTGGGGGCAGACAGAGGCTGGGCATGACTTGTGTGGCCCACACTCTCAGCCCCTGTGCCTGTGGGGGAGCTGCTTCCTCCCGTCCCCTCCAGTCACCTACTAGCCAAGTGTGTCCACACAGGATTTCAGCCTCACAGTGCAGGTAGGGATTATTATCTCCACTTAGCAAATGAGGGGCCCGAGGTCTAGAAAGGTGTATGACTGCACCAAGGTCCTCTGGCCACTAAGTTGTGACTCAGACTTAAGTTTTCTAGTTCCAAAACCAACACGCTTCCCTCCGTCTGATAGCCCCACAATAGCACACACACTGCCATGCGTGGCCTATGCTCACGCTGCCAGGGACTGTGCCTGGGACACACACACACACACACACACGCACGCATGCACGGATATACACATGGTCACACATGCACAGCTACTCAGAGCCAGCCACGGACACATACTTGCTACGCATAAAATTGCCCAGACACCCAAACACATAAATGGATGTCTACTCATGCGCAAATACACAAAGACATGAGCAGGTCCTATGCACGAACTTGCAGCCCCAGAAACCACCTATATCCACAGATGTTTCTGTTCCAGGAGCCCCCTGACACCCTCTCTCCCATCGAGTCTGGCTGCCGCTTGCAACAGGAGGATGTTCTGTTTCTTGGAGCAACTGAAGGAAGACAAGGAGGGCTGGAGGGGGCTCGGGAAGCCAGTCACACGGAGCTCTTCCCTGTTAGAGCGGGGTGGGCACAGCGTGGGCAGTCTGTCTCTCTCCCTGCGGGGACTGCTCAAAGACAGGGCTGTCTTCCTAAAGAGGCAGAATGATATGGGCAGCAGCTCTTTCATTTAAAACCTCAGAAGCGGCAATGCTGAAAAGAATGATTACAGGATAATTCATTCCAGCAGGAATATAAGGGCTTACAATCGAACCGTTATTAATCATCAGCTCCTGCTCCAACATGGGGGGAAATACTTTTGCTCTGGAAGTCAGCTGGGAGGCAAGACTCCCTGAGCCCTTGATTTGAGGTACCACCAGGGCCCCCACATTGCCTTCCTGTTTGCCCCAGAGAGAAGGAGGCATCTGTTGCTGATGCTAACAGGTGCGGTTTTCAGGTACCAGGAGAGACGGCCCAGAAGTTATGGGCCTGGGAGCCTTCCAGAAGCTTCTGCCTATGCATGGTGTTGCCGGAGGGGGGTGCTCTGTGATGCTGCTTCTGGCGGAGTGCACTCCAAAGGGAGTGCACCCTTTGGGCTTTGGGGAATGACAGGCGCATCATGGCTTTGGGCTGGCTCTGTCCAGAGTCATGGGGCTCCACAGGTCCTTGGGGAGGTGAGTAGCCAGGAAGTAACACTACAGAGAGTCGAGACTGAGGCCACACACTCTCCACACACTCACACCGTGATCTCCTGTCCTCAGATAGGTGCCCGTCCCAGCCCATCACTCTGCCGCGTGTTGTAGGGGCTTGGAAGGAAGCCCCGCAGAGCTCAACTGCGGCGGGTGGGTGGGGAAGGCCAGATAAAGAATAACATGCTGGTAAACTGGAACACCACCCCCCCCCAAAAAAAAGGTGGATTTTGCTTTTAGGCATTCCCAGGAATCTAAGAAGGGATGGTTTTAGATAAAAAATGTGAAATAGGGAACGTTTCTGTGTATCCCTCTATCGCCAGCCTTGCCCTTGGACCGCCAATTTCCATGAGGCCAGTTTGGTAGCTAAAGGAGCAGGCTTGGCAGAGCAGAGCTGGTTCGAGTCTGCCTTACCTCTCGTCAGCTGTGTACCTTTGGGGGAGTCACTTTAGCTTCCTCAGTGGTTTTCCATTAATTTTAAAGTGGGTGTAAGAGCCTCTGCCCCGCCCACCCACCTCTTTGCCTCCTGCGACAACCACAAGGGCAGCGGCTTGTGTTGAATGAATGCATGTGAAGCGTGGGGGTAGATACTCGATGTCAGAACGCTCCTGAAGACACGCAGGATGGACACTCCCAGGCCGGGGCCAGGGCTGTCCACCTGAGGGAGAGTTTTTAGGACCACGCCACGCCCCAAGTCTTGCGTGGCACCTCCCCTTTGTACAGCGCCACGGCTTCTAAAGTATTTTCACATTCATGTTTCCATTTGACCTTCACAACAGACCCAGGAGAAGGGCGGGACTCTATTAGTGTGTCCATTTTACAGATGAGGAAACTGAGGGCCAGAGAGGTAAAGATAGCAAGTGGCATTGCAGGGACTCCAGCCTCCTTGGTGTGATTCTAGGCGTAAAACTCGCCCTACGCCACTGGACGGCGTCACTCAAGGCGAGGGATTCATTCCCTCATCTTCCTCGATTTTCTCAATAAAGTGCCGCGACTCGTCATTGCTGAATTCACCTAAACCTGCCTCATCCCCTCCCCGCACCCTCACGTCACCTCCCCGAAGGCGGTTTAGCATCATGCTTACAAGCACGGACTCAGTTTCTTCATCTACAAAATGGGGAAGCTACCTATAGCTACATCATAGGGCTGTCAAGATGGTTACGGGAGTGAACGTATGTCCGACCCTGAGAACAGCACCAGACACGCGGTGAGTGCCACATAAAGGTTGGTTATGTGCTGTTTGGGAGCCTGGGCCTGGCTGCGTTGGGAATAGCGCCTTGCCTTGGCCTGGTTTAGAGAGCATCAGTGGGGCCTTCCTTTGGTGTCCCTGTGATTGCCTGAGCTCACACTGTCTTCTCCTTCCCCAGTGTGTGCTCTAGTCTGGCTCCCCGTTCAGACAAAGGCCTTCTGCTCCCCAGCCTTCCCATCCCACGAGTTTCCACATCTTGGCCATCTGCAGCCCTGAGGTCTCACCTTCCTGCCCCCGTGCTGCCTCCTCTCCTGCTGCCAGCCTGTTCAGGCCTCACCTCTTGCCTGGATGGCTGCTTCCCCCGCACTTCCTGTCTGCCCCCCCTCCCCCGGCCTCCCGTGGTTACTAGAGTGCTCCTTCTCACAGCCAGGTGGATCCAGTCACCCCTGTATCAGGCCTCCAGTGGATTCCTTCACATCTGCCTCAAACTCTCCGCCTCCGCCCCACCTGGCATGCATCCTGCCTGTGCCTTTTTGTTTTCTCCCATGCTGTGGGGGGACCCCAGCCTCATCTAGTCTCTGCAGCCAGTTCAGGGGTCTGTGATACATGTGGTATCCTTCAGGGGACAGGGACGTAGCAGCAGCACAGCCCCATTCCAGCTGACAGTCAGCCACCACACCTTCTCCCTTGAGTTCCTCTCCCTGCCGAGGAGGCCCGGGGTGGTGGTGGGGGTGAACAGGTCCTCTGGCTCAGTGTGGGCAGTGAACAACAAAATGTAAAATGCCAGCCTCTCCTTTTTGCAAGCATCCCCAATCTTGTGTGATTTTCTTGGGACCACCTCCCATAGCTATGTTCTAGGATATAGTAAGCTGTGTCACCTTGGGTAAGGTTTTCAACCTCTCTGTGCCTCAGTTCCCAGGTTTGTAAAGCAGGGGTAGTAACTGCCTACTGAGAGATTTAGGGGAAGAACTGATATCCTTGTATCGCCCCAATACCTAGTAGGTTGCCCTGCACATAGAAGAAACTCTGTAAAAATTTGTTGAATATTCATTGATTGATACACAAAAGCATGAGCTAATGAAATAGAGCACTTATGGTGGAATTGTAGGCATCTGCCTCCATGGGATGGGGTGAGCTATGGAAGCTGCCTGCGTGCCTGACAAAATACCACAGAGGCCATTGTCTATTCTCCTGACTAAAGAGGAGAATTGAGCAGTGAGGCTCTGGGGCCTCCTTAAGCCTCAAGAAGGCTCTAGAATTTCTGGAGCAGAAGTGGGCATGATGGGTGGAGATCCGGGGACAGCTATGCCTTCTGGTACAAAGAGAAGTCCTAAGCTTCGGTGGGGGGGCTGAAATTGGCATTCTTGGAAGGCCCAAGTGAATTGAGCTAGGCATGTAGACCAGAAGAATAATGTGTCTCCCTGAGAGCATGCTGGGAAATAAGCCAATCTGGGTAGTTCATGCTGGCTGCCATGCATGCAATTGAATTTCCCCAGAATGCTTCTGGAACTCTAGGAGAAGGAAGCCTGGGGCCCTTTGATATGGTGGTTAAGATCAGTTGCAGAGACTGAAGTGTGGGTAAGAGGGAGAAATATGGCCAAGAACTCACCAGCAGGAGCAACGGAGAAATTCTTGTTTGGCCTGCGTGAGCCTTGGGCACTCCGGCTAGGTCAGCTCTCCATGGCCGAGGGCATCTACTGGTCTCAAGGCAGACAGGAGGACTGGCAGGAAAGAGCCTGCCCGATTGATGCCCGGGATGCAGAAATCCTATCCTTCTGTGAAACAGGATCGCCGTTGCTCTTTCTCTGGAGGAAGCTTGAGAGAGAGGATCTGGTCAGGGTCGGTGGGCAGGGTGAAGGTGCAGGGCACCAGTGGCGACCTGGGCAAAGTGAACCCAGAGGGGATGACCCTCCACCTTCATGGCCAATGGGGCACAGATCAGATACTGACCTGGAGGCCGAGTTAGTTGCTGACTTGGGGCATTTCCGTAAAGCCAGTGATAACATGTAGGCAAAGAGGGTGGCTGCAGGTGGCACGTGTCTTCCCATTGTTACCCTAAGCTTGTAGGATACTTTGCCCATAAATGGGTGATCAAGTCAGGCACAGTTTCGCTGGGGTCCTTAGTGACTCCTGGCATTGAGGTTCTTAGGACAGGTTCTTATGTGAGATGTCCCCCCCCATGTACCTGTGAGAAGGGCCAGGGCGTACAGCTGGGGGCTTGCTTCAGTCCCATTGGATCTGGGGGCTAGAAGAACCTTGACCTTACTAGCTGGGGAAGGGTTCTTTCTCCAACTAGAATCCCATCAGGCTCCCTGAGAGAGCTCTGGCCTGGAGGAGAGAGGATCCCTCACCCTGGCAGGGCCGTGGAAGGGAAGAGGGAGTTTCCCCGGCTCCCTGCCCTTGCATCCTTTGGGGCTTTCTTTGGGTAACAGCAAGACGGAGAGGCAGAGAGGTGGACTGAGACTGAGTTGGTGTTAGAAGCCTTGGTGTTGAGTTCTACATTCACTAGCTGGTCACCCTGAGCACATCCCTTAATCTCTCTGAAGGAACACCACACAATGGTTTTGCACACAGGCTCTGGAGCCGATTGCCTGGGTCCAAACCCAGGCTCAGCTACTAGCTGTGTGACCTTGGGCAAATGACCTAACCTCCCGGAGCCTCCATTTCCTCATCTATAAAATGGGGATGAGAAGAATAGTACATCCATCACAGTGCTGCTGTAAGATTTAACTGTATTCATACAAAACAGATCAATGTCTGCCATGGTGAAATTGCCTATGGAAATTGTGGCTTTGGCTTTCAGGGATCCATGGATGCACAGTGTGTCTTCAGTCCACAAGAGGCTCTACTGTGGGTGTTTGGGGACGTCTTGGGATAACAGATCTTTTGTGCTCCTCATGGAGGGGCTGGCTCGTTTTCCTACGTACAGAGCAGCCCAGTGCTTTGTGGGTCTCCATCTTGGAGGGGAGCCAGAGATACCCCAGAGAGCCTGGTGACCTACCAGTTCCTTGAGTCAGGGTCTGAGTTCCGGCTCAGGAAGTGTTTGTGGCCCGGGTTGAATGCCCTGGCCCCACCACAGCTCGGCTCCCTGGGCCAGGCAACAGGGCCAACACAAAGGCCGTTCTCATCAATAGCTAATGAGCCCATCAATAAAGGATGCCCTGTCTGTTCCCTGTCAGCGATGTCCTCCCTGCTCCCTCAGCCCTTCTCTTCCTTCAGGGTTCAGCTTTCCCTTCAGGCTTGCTCAGTTGGCTTTGTCTTGGGAGGAGTCGATAAAAGGCTAGGGTCCCAGAGGGTAAGGGACGCAGGATGCCTGGCATTTATCTTGCCTCCCAGAGGGCGGTGAGCTGTGCCCAGGACTGCTTCGGGTCACCCCATTCTCTCACGGATCGGTACTGGGGTTCTGCACCACCCCTGGGGAGTAAGCCCACTCTAGGGCTGGGAGCAGGAGGTGGAGGGAGGAACAGGGAGTGGGCTGAGATGAACTGCTCATGGTTCTGCTTGGGTAGTTAATATCGATCAGATCTATCATCTGAAAGCTGTTGAGTGTGGTCAAGTATCTCAGCCCATGTGACTGAGACAGGACGGGGGGCGAGAGGTTTCTCCTGGGCCAGATGAGTCAGACGGGCCAACAATTATTCATTCATGTTGAGGACACCAGCTTTGGTTGTGCCCCACGTGCCTGGCGCCGAGCCAAAGGCTGGGACAGAGAGTGGGGTCCACAGGTGTGGCTGAGGCTGTGTCTCTGACAGATTCTTGCAGTTTGCCACCTCCTCCCTGGTTTTTAAAAATAGTTTTATTTAGGGATGCCTGGGTGGCTCAGTCAGTGGAGTATATGACTCGATTTCGGCTCTGGTCACGATCTCATGGTTTGTGAGTTTGAAACCCACATTGGGCTCTGTGCTGACAGTCTGGAACCTGCTTGGGATTCTCTCTCGCCCCCCTCTCTCTGCTCCCTATGCCACTTGCTCTCTCTCTCTAAAAACAAGTAAATAAACTTAAAATTAAAAAAGGTTAAAAATAGCTTTTTTTAAGATAATTGGCATACAATAAACTGCACACACTAAAAGCATATAATCTGATATGTCTTGACGTAAGTGTATACCCATGAAACCATCACAAACGACCAGGAGGGTGAACATCTCCACCACCCCCAAAAGTTTCTTTGATTTCCTTTGCAATTCCCCTCTCCTTCCCCTCATCCCAGCTCCCACTGAACTACGGATCTGTTTTCTGTCACTGTAGATCAGTTTTATTTTCTAGTGTTACTTAAATGGAGTCATACAATATGTACCCTTTTTCTGTCTAGCTCTTTTCACTCAGCAGAATTATTTTAAGATTCATCTGTGTTGTTGCATGTATCAATAGCTCATTCCCTCTGTAGTGCTGTGTAGTATTCCATTGTGGGGCTCTAATGCAAATCGTTTATCCCTTCATTTGTTGATGGACACTCGAGTTGTTCCCAGTTGGGGGTTGTTACAAATCAAGCTGTCATGAACATTCCCGCCCTCATCATTGTACAGACTTACACTTTTGTTTCCTTTGGGTAACGTGGGAGTGGCATGGTCCCTACCAGTCTGATAGAGTTAAATGCCTGGCATCTGCAAGCAATCCCCGATTGGCTGAGTCTTCCAGAATCTCTCCAGCATGCTCCTGGGTTCTGCGAAAGGGTTTTATTTTTTTCTCAAAGAGAGAGCAAGTGGACAAGGCCAGGTACCCTGAAGACACACAGAAGAGGTTGGCGAGAGAGGAGATGCTTCGTAAGTGATCACAGCTAAAAACTGTTTTCCTTTGAGCCAGCAGGATATGGTCCTTTATAATGTCACTATCGGGGGTTCACAGGTCCTCATCAGCTTTGACCTCCAGGCTGCCATCCTGGCCAGAAAAGGGGCCTGGTTCAGCCTCCGGGGCACCAAGGGGGTATATGGGTCTGGGAGAGATGCTAAAGGCAGTTGAGTGAGTGGTGGGCACTGGGCTGTGGCTGAACACAGAGAGCAAACTCTCCCTGTCTCTCTGACCCAGACAACCCGCCATACTGTGCATACAGTTCCACTTGGTGCCAAATAACCCCTTCCCTTTTCCTAGCCAGCTCTGAGTTTGCGCCCTGCGGTACTAGGGTGCCCCCTTCCCTCCGGGTAGCTGGGCTTAGCCTGGTTGTGGCTCGGCCCCCCCTTATGTCGAGGGCTCTGAGAAGTGGCTTCCAGACCAGAATCATAGTCTAAGAGGCAAGGAGATGGAGATCCACTGGCTTCTCAGCACCTCCAGTGACTTATCAGTTGGTTACATTGTCCATTTATCCAACAGCCTGTTACTGGGCACAGGAACAGTGCTGGGGGCTTGGGTTATAGAGGGAACAAATGTGAACACGCTTCAAGGTTCCCACGTCCAAGGGGGCAGCCCAACAGGATGCCAGCAACAAGTTCTCCACCAGTTGATGGTGCCACTCTTCAGGCAAGCTCCGGGGTCGTGGGGGGACTAACCAGCTTCAAGGGCCTGATTCCTATGGGCTGAGACCCGAAGCATGAGGGGGGTAATCTGCAGAGCAGGGGACTGGAAGGGGTCCTGAGAGGCAGGCCCCGGTCGAGTGTGAGTCTGTGATGGTCTCCCCAACCCCTGCAGCCCCACATTCTGCCGTCTGTGGGCGATGTCTGCCTGGGGTGCTCCTCAGAGAAGACCGCTCCCCCTCACCCCACCTTGCTGCTAGGCAGCCTGTAGGCAAGATGGGGTGATGGGGGTCATGGCTAAAGAATACAATGCCATAGGGATGCCTGGGTGGCTCAGTTGGTTAAGCGTCCGACTTCGGCTCAGGTCATGATCTCACGGTTTGTGAGTTCGAGCCCTGCGTCGGGCTCTATGCTAACATCTCAGAGCCTGGAGCCTGCTTTGGATTCTGTGTCTCCCTCTCTATCTGCCCCTCCCCTGCTTGCACTCTGTTTCTCCTTCTCTCTCAAAGGTAAATAAACATTAAAAAATTTAAAAAAGAGGGGTGCCTGGGTGGCTCAGTCTGTTAAGCGTCTGACTTCGGCTCAGGTCATGATCTCGCGGTCCGTGAGTTCAAGCCCCTCATTGGGCTCTATGCTGACAGCTCAGAGCCTGGAGCCTGTTTCGGATTCTGTGTCTCCCTCTCTCTGACCCTCCCCCGTTCATGCTCTGTCTCTCTCTGTCTCAAAAATAAATAAACATTAAAAAACATTAAAACAATTAAAAAAAGAATACAAAGCCATAAATCCTGGGTGAGAAGCAGGGCTTTCCAAGGGTAGAAACAACAAGACTCTCCTGATCGTTCTAAAACCATAAAAAATTCACCTTTCTCGTTTCTTTCTCTTCCTGACATTGCTTGTCGTCTCTGCTCTCACTGGCCCGGGAACCTGTCATTTTTGTCGAAAAGAGACCACTGAGAAGCTCAAAGGTGTTTGAGCTGTGTGTGCAAAAGTCACAGGGGGCCAAAGGTACAGGAATCAGAGCTTGGAACTGGTTGCAAGAATTCACTGAACCACGAGGGTATTTACAGAAGCCACATCTATCGAGCATCTGCCCTGTGCCTTGAGTTAGGTAGAGTATTTCATACGATGCCCCCTCCCCCAGCGATAGTAGTAGGTACCATAATTATCTCAAGTTTGGGGAAACTGAGTCACAGGGAAGTTTGCTTGTTCAAGATCTTGCAGCTCCTGAGATGATAGAGACGAAATGTGAAGCCAGGCTGAATCTGTGCGCCAAAGGTAGGTGCCTTATGCCAGGGGGCAGGCGGGCATGGGGCTCTGGGTGGGACCACCTCTGCCAAAGGAAGTCTGTGAGAGCTCACTGGGGGAGGTGCTGCCGGAGCTGAAGGGACAGTGCTCCAGGCTGGGAAAAAGACAGGAGGGGGAGAAGGCACAGAGAGGGGACTTTTCAGTACGATGGTATGAAGGCCTAGCCGAGTGGCTCTCTGGTGACTGGAGCGTGAGGTGCTCAGGAAGAGTGGCGGCCGAGTGAGGCAGCGTCTACGCAAGCCACACAGGCTGTAGAGCGGTGGTGTGCACTGTTTATCACCTGGGGTACCTGCAGGGGGTTTCTTCCTGCCCACCCTGAGCCCAGGTGACAGGAAGGAGGAAGGAGCGGAGGTCTAACCCCAGGATATTTACAATCCACGGTAGGGTGAACTCTCCCCTGCCCCTCCTCCTCATCATTACTACCACCTTTTCTCTCTTTTTTTTCTATTATTAAAAAAAATTTTTTTTTTTACATTTTATTTATTTTTGAGAGACAGAGAGAGACAGAGCACAAGTGGGGGAGAGGCAGAGAGAGAGGGAGATACGGAATCCAAAGCAGGTCCAGGCTCCGAGCTGTCAGCGCAGAGCCCGATGTGGGGCTCGAACCCACGAACCGTGAGATCATGACCTGAGCGGAAGTCGGACGCTTAACTGACTGAGCCACCTAGGCACCCCATACAACCCTTTCTTTCTTCAAAGGGACGTTTGCCTGAAAGTGCAACATGTAAAACAGATAGAAGCTGTTCTCCGGGAGCTGGGGTGGGGTGGGGATCCTGAGCCTTACCTGCCGGGCCTTTAATTCCCTGTTCCTGGAGCCTCTTCGGCTCCTCAGAACACAGTCTGATGCCCACTGGCTAATGTCATCACTCTCTGATGCTGCCCAGTTGAGGTCTGACCTGCCTGGTGGCCCTGGTCCCCCTCCTTGATATGTCCTTTGCCCCCCCTCTCCCCAGCGTGCAGGCCAGTGACACAGTCCAATTTGGCCCTTGCCTGAGAACCCGATCTCATTGCGCTCCACTCTGACCTCTGGCTCTATTACCAGCAGCAGCCGGGAGCAGGGCCTCTATCTGACCAATCGGACGCTGAGCCATGAAAAATGAACTCCCCTATCAGGTCACGGGACCTCTCAGACTTTGGCCTGGGCTCACCCTTCTGACCTAAACTCCCGCACAGAAACTGGGACCAAAGGATAAGCAGGGCTGTGCACACCTTGGGGGAGCCTCCCTCACCCCAACTGTATACCCTGGGACAAGTGGAGACAGGTGGCCTGGAGGCAGGGGGTGAGTGAGTCGAGGGTGGAAGTGAATGGAAGCTGCTTTCTGCAGGTCAGGGAACAAACTACCATCTGGTCTGAATGGCTCAGGCTCACATTTCTGTGGTCCAGACCCACTCCATCTCCCAGCACCTGAAGACATTAGCGGGTGCAAGTAGGCTCTCTTCGCATAAGCATGTGGTTGCTCAGCGCCTAAGGTATGCCTGGCGCTGTGCTCAGTGGTGGAGACAGAGATGTAGTGGGGGCGGGAGGCAAAGAGCAACAAGGTGTGGGTCCATGGAAATCTCAAGAACCGCCTTACAGAAGGCCAACGGGCCAGGATGAATATTGCGTGCACAGCATCCAGCTCGGAGCCTGCTGCCTGGGAAAATAATGGAAGTATTTGCAACCAGATCACAGAGGGGGGAACACTTAGGTTAGGGTGGAGGAGGGAGAGAAGCCAAGGGAGGAGGGGAAGATCTTGTCTCTTCGGAGCAGCCTGAACTGAGTCTCGTAGGATAGATGGGATCTCTCAAAGCAGGGAAGAGGTTTGGCTCGTGGATCAGAGGGATGTGGAGAAGGGCATTCCCGGGATGTACGAGACAGCAGGTGCGAGGGAAGGCACTGACAAGCGTGAAAGCCCAGTTTACCTGGCAAACTCCAAACTCGGGAATGTCCTGCCTACATGACATCAGGGTCCTTTCAATACTCAGACAGACCTGGGCTCAAATTCTAGTGATGTGGCCTTGGCGCATGTTTTAACCTTTCTGGGTCTCAGTCCTTCACCCCCAGAGGGGAGTTTGCTGTCCACCTTGCTCGTCTGTTATGCAAGGGTGACATGAAATGATGTAGTGTCAGGACCTAGCCCGTGGGATTTTGCTCCTACTCCTTCTATGAGGTGCGGGACCTGAGACTTGGAATTTTGCAATTGGGAGGTTTCAGGAGTGGTCTGCTCCAGCCTCTTGTCAATGCAAGAAGCCCGTCTACTGCTATAGAGGTGACGTCCAGACTCTGTATGACACTTCTGGGCTTGTGCAAGGGTCACTGGCCCACCGCAACCCTGACTGTAGCCATTTACTGGCTCACTCTGACCCTGTTCCAGGGGAGAGGTAAAAAGGGGAAGAAAGTGACTAGGAATAGTGACCCCTGGGAGTGCCTGGGTGGCTCAGTTGGTTAATGTCTGACTTCGGCTCAGGTCACGATCTCACAGGTTATGAGTTCAAGCCCCGCGTCGGACTCTGTGCTGACAGCTCAGAGCCTGGAGCTTGCTTCGGATTCTGTGTCTTCCCCTTCTCTGCCCCTCCCCTGCTTGTGCCCTGACTCTCTCTCTCTCTCTCAATAATAAATAAATGTTAAAAAAATTTTTTAAATAAATAAAAAAAAAAAAGGAATAGTGATCCCTGGCTCCTAGATGCAGAGACTCAGAAGGGGACTTGGAAATCACTGATCCTAACCTGAATTATACAGACATAGATGCAGAGGGCTGTGACTTGCCCCAGGTCCTCCACTGACATACTCATAGGTCTCCTGACTTCCCCTTTGGCTGAGCTGGCACCACTCAGTGACACCACAGTGAGCTGACCAATCCCTGCAGGTTCTGCACCCCACCCTCCTCACCCCCCGGGATCTAGGGCTGCGTGCTTGGAGGGTCGTGCACTGTGTCATTCAGATCACTGTTACCGTCCTGGAACCCTGGAAGTGTGGGATGGACCAGGCAGGGCTGAGAGCTGTGACTGGGGCCTTGTCCCTGCTTGGTCAGGGACACTGGGGCAGATGGAGCAGACTGGGTCAGGCTGTGGGACCGAACCCACCAACTGGGATGGGCTAGGCTGGGAGTGGTTTCAGAAAGGATGTCACGCCGAAGAAGCCGAAGGGTATGCAACTCCATCTAAGTTGGTGTGGGAAGCTGGGCAAAGGTGGCTAGTATCACCACAGGGCGGGGCCCAGAGACCCCATGGGATCCTGGCAGAGGCGGAGCCATAGGCAGGAGTCAGCACTGAAGAATCTCTTGTTCCCGATTCAGGGGGCCACAAACTGGCAAGAGCAAGGCAGAGCCCCGTACTGGAAGAAGGGGTTGCTGGCTGAGTTCTTGGATATGCGCTTAGGCCCTGGGAACCTGGCAAGGGTTCGTTGTGGCCTGAGGTGGCTGGTAGGGTTGGGTGGCCTCACTGTGGGAAGGGAGACTATAAACGCTGGGCATCAAGCAGATCAGGAGCAGGCCAGGCCAGGAAGGGCAGAGCCTCAGGACCATGGCTCACGATGGCATCGGATTAGACAACTGGAAGGCAGCCTGGACCAGCTCAGCTGCTCAACTTGCTCGGCGGCCTTGGGCAATTCCTTTAGCCTCTGAAGGCCTCAGTTTTCCCTCTGCAAACGGAGGATAATAATAAGGGAAAACTGTGCCTTCCTTACAGCTTCTTTGAGTGTTAAAATAAAAGCTACGTGACATTGTACTGAAGTGACAAGCCGCCTCTGTCTCATCATGAGGGCCTTGCATCTGTGAATCCCCCCAGCACGGTGACCTGCATCCCCCAGCATTCGGGACGGGGCTTTGGCCTGCTGTGCAGACGGAGCGAGAGGACAGGCCGCAGCTGAGGCCAGCCTGCAGGGCCCTGGCAGCAGGCGAGGCTGCAAGGAGGGAACAGCCTGGTGATGGATGACGCTGCCAGCCCTTGCCCATCTGGCAGCTTGAGCGATTTGCATAAAAACAAAGACAGCTCCAGCGGCATGAAATATTGATGCCCTGAGACTTTCCAGAGTGGCGTTTTGGTCTGGCTCAGCGAGGGCCTGGCTCCTGGCCCCCATGGTAATGGCGCCTCCTGCCTTTTGAGGTTGGTTCCAAGGGGCCGCAGGAAAGGAGAGTGCCCTGGCGGAGAGGGCCACCTGTGAGTCCTTGTGGACAGACATTAGTCTCGGGTTTCAGGTGATACTGACTTTAATCAAACTGGGCTGGAAAAAAACACATTGGTTCAGGTTCTGAGTGGCTCAGTTTCTTGTCTGCCGGAGGCAGATGGGAGCTCAGTCCCCTCTGCGGGCCTCGCTTTCCCCCCGACCCTCACAAAACAACCCACTGACCAACTGGCAACCTTTCAAGAGTGACAGGGTGGGGAGGGAGGAGGCCCAGCTCTGAGGAAGGGGTAAGATGGGGAGGTGTGACTGTGGGGGGTATGTGCTCATCAGTGTCCTGGGGGGGGGCGGCACTACAGAAAAATGCTCAGAGTGTCCAACTCGTGTCTTGTAGGGCAGCCTTCAGTCCCGTACTTCGCAGACCCCTCTTCTGACAATGAAGCAGTGAGCAAAGGTTGGAGGCCAGCTGCGGCCTCCGCTCCTCCGGCCCCCAAATCTAAGGTGGAAAGGGGAGGGTGCTTTACACAGACACAGTATTTTGGGTCTCTGTCCCCAGGGTAGGTCCAGGACTCTGTCTCCAATTTGGCTTCTCCCAGGAGGTGGGGGTGGTAATATAAAATCCGAGCTCCCTTCTCAGCTCTGTCCCCGCAGGCGCTGCCTTCTGGCCCAGACCCCTCCACCTCCATCTGCCAAAGGAGTGCGAACATTCAGCTCCAGCCAGGTTCCTACCGCCAGAGCAGGCCCGTCCTAATAGGTCTCTCCGTGTGAGCGCCTCCAGGCCGCGGGCCAAGGCTTAGTCATCTTTGTATCCTCGGCTCCTGGCACACAGGAGGCACCTGAAAAATGTTTGATGGAATTAACAGAGTCTTGGAGCCCGGGGGCGGGGCAGGGCCTAGGACGGACCAATGGGATGAAGGGAGCATCCACAGGCCAATGGCAAGGCCTGTTAGCTCCTGGCAGAGAGGTTTGGTAGGGGGGAGGGGCTTGTCTTCTTCCCGGTTGGTTGGCAGGTTGGTTGGCAAGAATCTGTAAGCCGCTTTTTGGAGCAGAGTTGGGGAGGGGGGGTCCCACCTTTCATCAGAGCTATAGTTGGCCAGGATTTTGGGCTGGGATGTGTGTGTGTTTAAAATTTTATTTATTTATTTTTTAATTAAAAAGCAATACATACAATAGAAAAATTGTGAAAAAAATAGAAGAGCATAAAGAAAACAACTACCATGCCTCAACTAGTTGAGTCGTTTCTTAACATTCCTCTTCTGAATGTGGCTGACTTGGCTGGGGTAAGGGTTGGAGAAGTACCCCCAGCCCCCGTTCTGTGAGCAAGTGATGCCAGCCAGTCCTGTACCAAACTGCCCACCCCTTGGCTCAGGAAACCATCCCCCTGGCCTGGTGTTTCCCACTCCACTTACTTCAAATTAGAACGGTTTTCCCATTCAGGGTGGGCCCCGCCCAAGGTCTTTGTGAATGGACTGAAGAACCCAGATCCATTTGGGTCACCCTCTTTACCTTTGTTTTGTGAGCCAGCACTGGGCCAGGACGCTGATTTCCCCACTCAAGCTGGAGTGTTGAGTAAGAGAGTAGGGGAGTGGGGACCCTGCTAAATGACAGGTGGTCCTGCCCATTAAGAAAGGCTGTCAACCTAGGGTTTTCTCTGAGACCAGAGATTTAACATCTACTTTCTGAGGGCTTACTACGTGTTCCACACTGAAACACTCTGCAAATGTTATTATTTAATCCCTCACAAACACTCTTCATTTATTTTTTTTACTAACTATTTAACAAATAGTTATCGAGCATTGATATTGACTTAAGTTAGAGACTTGTGGTCGTTCTTGATTCCCTCCCAGGCCCTGTTCTTTATAGCTTTCATCTCTGCCCCACCTTTCCCTTCTCTGCTGGCCACGGATGCTTTGACGGGGCCTTTGCACAGGCTCCTCTGGCTTTTCCTGCAGTCTTTTCTCCACACAGCATCCTCAGTGATTGTTCCAGTATGCAAATCACATCTGTCACTCCCCTCCTCAAAATTCTTCAATGACTCACCATCTGCTACGGTACAAAATCGAAACTCCTTGTGGCTTGTTGTCCCTGAATATTGGTTCTCCCTTCTTGCTTAACCCCATCATTTTTGACTAGGTAGGAGGTGGCAAGAACAAAGACCACATTTTCCAACCGCCCTTATCACTGGGTGCTGTCAAGTGACCGAGGCAGGAGTAACTGAGGCGGGAGGAAGCTTGCTGGGCACCCTGTTTTAAGAGTCAGCACTCACTCTCTGCTCTCTTTTTTGTCTACTTTTTAATCTCTGCCAGCTGGAATAAGATGTCTTTTCTTGTTCCTGAGGTCAAGTCCATGCACAGGGAAGCCACAAGATAGAAGGAGACTGGCTTTCTGACAGCAGAACCCAATCCAGTTCTGGATCACAAAGCTGGTGTTTATTCTAGAGAGAAATAATATTTTATCTTGGTTAAGTCACTTTTGTTTTTGTCACTTGTAGTCAAACCCAACCCAGCTAATCAGCACATAAGACCAGTCCCAAGTCAGTCAGCTTCCCAACCCTTCTCTCTAGGTCCTTCAACACTGCTAGGATGACATGTCCCTGGACTCTGCCCATACTGTCCCCTTCATCTGGGATGGTTCCCTTGACCCATTCCCTGGGATCTCATGCACTTGGAAAACTCTTGGCTCCTTCAAGACCTGGCTATGGCATCTCCTTCTTTTCAGAGCTTTCTCCTGTTCATACATGGTCACTCAGGTGCTCCCTCCCCTGTGTTCCTATGGAACCAGGCACGTTCCTGGAGATAGCACTGGTCATGTTGTAATTATGCCCCCTTTTCCTATGTCCAAGGACAATATCTAGTTCATCTTTGCATCATCTCCAACTAGCATGGCATTTGGAAAACAGTAAGCTTCTAATCAGTTTTTGCTGAATAAATGAAAATGAGTTTCAGGAAAGGTCCAAAGAGTTGGTGGGATCCCAGGAGAAGTAACAAGTCCCTGTCACCTGAAAACTGTGCTCCTTGAGTTTGAATTATGTCAATACAACAGGATGGTCTAGAAGGAAGCTCCTGAAAGTGCAACTTGAGAGGCTGGATTCAAATTCTCTGCATTTTGGGACAATCTTAGCACTCCCAGTCTCTCTGGGTTATGCAGTCCATGGTGCAGAGGTCAAGGCCCTTTCAGCCTGGCTATTCTTAGAAAAAGCAGCAACAAGGGTGCCTGGGTGGCTCAGTTGGTTAAGAGTCCAACTTCGACTCAGGTCAGGATCTCGCTGTTCATGAGTTCGAGCCCCGCATTGGGCTCTGTGCTGACGGCTCAGAGCCTGGAGCCTGCTTCGGATTCTGTGTCTCCTTTTCTCTCTGCCCCCCCCCCCTTCAAAAATACATTTAAAAAAACATTAAAAAAAAAGAAAAAGCAGCAAAAAGAGGGGTGGGGCGGAGAGTCCACTAGATCAGGATATCCCCTAGAATGGTAGATCACGGTAGGGAACATGCTGCTCTCTCCACACCACGTTGTGTGAGTGTTGGAGGGGCAGGTGGGAAGAGTGTGAGACAAGGTGCCAGACAAGGACTTCAAGGAGTCATCTAGGGGCTTCTGACTCAGAACTGGGACAGACAGGGGTCTGGGGTCTGGCATGGGAACATGAGGGTCAGTCACAGTGTCCAAGAAGCACAGGGGACACCTGATTCTGTGTCAAGGCCCTGCCGGGTGGTAGGAAGCAAAGAAGTAGTCAGGGAAGAACATGCATCTGGAGCCAGATGAATTAGAATCAAGCCCTTTGATCTCAATTTACCAAAATCCTTCAGAGTTTCAGTTTCCTCATTTGTGAAGTAGGGAAGGCCATGTCAGGTTCTAATTTATGAGGTTGTTGTGAGACAAATGAGATATATGTTTGTTTAATATACATTAAAATACTTTTAAACTAAAAAGTGTCCCAACAATGTTAGGATGATCATTCCTATAGGAGATATGTGGGGACAGGAGCAAAGTGCCTATGGTAGACTGTCATTGGCTTCATTCTATTCTCTTGTCTATAGTCATGCCCTTTGTCATGTGATTTTGTAGTTCCTCCTAGTCCTTGACTATGAGTTCAGCTATGTGACTTTCTTGGCCAATAGAAGGAAGTAGAAGTGACAGTGTGCCAATTCTAAGCCCTCAGAAGGTCTTATGGGTTTCTTCTTGGTTTCTTGTACCTCCCAGTGCCTTGAGAGGAACATGTCTCTGCTAGCTAAGAGGGGTGAGAGCCATAAAGACCAGAGCTGTCTCAGCTAAGCCCAGCTTAGATCAGATGATTCCCAAGAGACCCCCAGATACAGGAACAGGTCTGAGCAATATCTGATGACCCAAAGATGCATGAGAAATCATAGATGATTGTGGCTTCAAGCCCAAGTTTGAGGGTGGTCTGTGATGTTACCGTATCTAACAGGTACAGTACCCCTCCTCTAAATACCAAACTTGGCAAACAGGTAATGGTCAAACTGCATGAACAACGTATGAAGGATCAGAGCACGGACAGGAAGATAATCTTAAAGGAAGAGAATGCCAAGAAGACCAAACAGACATGGTGGTAAATGAATTTACATACATACAGAGAAAGTGTCAGCCAGAAGAGAAATTAGTTAGAAACGGAAGCAGAAGGGACAGTCAGATCTCAAAGCAACAGAGTCTCTCTAACTTCTGTCTGGGTAGAACTTGTCTGGCTGGCGTACAAGGGAGCCAGTTTGCTAACACTGAACTCCAGTTGTAGAGATGGCCATGGCAGGGTAAGAGAGCCCAATGCCATTAAACAATCAAATAATTTAATTAACTCATCTTAGCCAATTCCTCAATGTTTCTATAATTTGGCTCCCATGGAGAATTTGTGGTCAGGTTGAGTAAATTTCCAATCCACTTGGCACTTACATTTCTCACTGTGATTTAATTGACATTCTGGTCTTATTCATTGGTTTTCATGTAAGGTTTGTTAGTGTACATCAGTATCCTCAAATCTGACCAAATTTGATTTGGGACCCTGATAGAATTTGGGTTTATCAGTCTGTAAGAATGAAGGATAGAATCATGTTGGTAGCAAGCTCATCAGAATAAAAGCTGCCTTCTGATGTCCAGCCAGCTGGCCTCATGTAGCCTCTGCATTAATATCCTTCTTTCTTTCCAATTCTCTGGTTAATGTTGTTATCTAGGTATATACAAATCTCAAGGGAGTAGATTGCCCTTCGTGGATAGGAAAAGTTGGGGAAAGGAGGCACTGAGCTTGACCTACAGATTCAAAGACCCACTACCTAATGGTACCTTTCTTTCTTTCTTTATTATTTTTTAAAATTTTATTTATTTTTGAGACAGAGAGAGAGAGAGAGGTGGGGGGAGGGGAAGAGAGGGAGACACAGAATCTGAAGCAGGCTCCAGGTTCTGAGCTGTCAGCACAGAGCCTGATGTAGCATTCAAATTCACAAACAGAGATCATGACCTGAGCTGAAGTCGGATGCTTAACTGACTGAACCACCCAGGTGCCCCTCTAATGGTATCTTTCCGGTTCCCTGAATCTTACTTAGAAGGATAGTCCTGGAATGGTCATTTACAAAGTCCAGACCAGCTAGTTCAGGGTTCTCTCTTTGTGGAAGTGGACACTCAGGCTCAGAGAGTTTGTAGAAGTTGTCCAAATTCACATAGCCCCCTGAATTTTCCATATGGGAAGATTCCCATTTGGGAGAGCTACAGATTTGTTCTTCCTGTGGTGTGGCTGATTCAACAGAGATCTGGTATGCTGGCCTGAGTACATTTCTCACGGCAGAAGCCATGCCTGTGTTTAACACCAAGAACCTGCTATTGTGTATGTCTGTTGGGGTCTCAACATGTGATGACTGGTTGAGGTTTGGTTGGGGAATGGTCCCTAGACCCTGTTCCTCAGTCTTGGGTTTGGCTGGTGAGGGCTTCCCATCTGCCATTCATTCTCTCAAGCTGTGATCTTGGCAAGAACAATCCACTTACTTGTGCTTCATTACCTGTACTCTCTTTCCAACTGGTCGCACTCCCAGAAGGTAATAAGAAAAGCTTTCCTGATTGAGGATCCATGGATATTTTTCAATCCTTTGTGTCTTTTACCTAATTTATTTCCCTCAAATATATTCACTCTTGGCACTAATGTTGACTGAACCTTGAAAAATCTGGAAAGGTTTCTATAGAGGTGAAGGGAATGATATTGAGCTAAATTACAGAAACGTTGAGAAATTGGCTAATATTAGTTAAAGTATTTGATTGTTTAATGTCATCAGGCTTTCCTACCCTGCCATTACCATATTTACAATTGGGGTTCACCTGTCAGCAGGTCTCAGTATGGTGCAGGGAGAGCACAGGGCTGGGGTTAGGAAGCCTGGGTTCTGGTGCTTTGGCTCTGGGATAATTTGATTTCTTTGAGACCCAGATTATCCCTCTGTAAAATGAAAATGTTGCACTACTTTATTGCTTCTAGCACTAATATTCTGTGGTTTCATTTTGAACTCACAAAAATTTCTTGTCTGCAGAATTGAAAAACTGAACTTTATTCCTATTGATTACGCAAGCTCTGTCCTTGGTGCTGAATCTTGGGTGTTGTGTCATTGGTTAGATTCAGGAAAGAATCAGCTTCACAGAACTTGGGCACCAATGACATTTTCGACAACTATTAGGATTTGGATCTTAAAATATTGCCCCAGTAAGCAGGTAATGGACGTGGGGCTTTAATATTTTTCATAAACCTTTTGTTACCATATTGATCTATACTGTCCAGGCCTGCAGGATGAGTTGGTGAAATGTCTTCCATGAACAGTCTGTATTTTGATTCTATGACCATATATATCCTGTATTTTCTGATACTGTTCCAATTTCAAATATACTATCACATGGTTTTCATAAATCATTGCAATGTCCCTGAAATTCTAATATTTTGCCACGTAGACCATACCTTTAGGCTCTTTATTGTTTATGGATGTAGTTTAGTAATCTTTTGTCCAATGATGTGTCTAGATTTCTGGCCTTAAAATATCACCTTGGCATAGATACTATCTGTTTGATATCTCTTGTGCTGAGATTGTAAAACTTCTATATGAAGAGTTTCCAGGATTCTTCTTTTTCATAAAAAAATTCTAAGTAGAGGGCATACCTAAATTATGATGTGAGTTCCCATTCTCTGAACAAGAAGGCAAAGAAATAAGAATTTCTGCATGTGTCATGCCTGCTCAAAATCACATAAGAGTTAATGAGAATAAACCATAAGACAAGTGAAATTTGGGTGTCTACACAACACCAGAGGGCCTGGGTGATCATTCCCTCATCTCTACTTAGTTGACCAGTTGCTTTGACAGTGTTGACACAATAGTGGTGACAGAATGGAGATTGTCACCCAGTAATGAGTCAGTCTTCTGATTCTGGGTGGAGAAGCTGGACAATGACAAGAGGCCAGTGATGGCCCACAGGCAACCTGTGGGTCTATTTGGAGTGTTTCTCAAAACCATGTGAAAAGGCATCCCAACTCAGATGTCTTGGCCTTCACCAAAAGCTCTGCTCTCTGCCTCCCTTGAGATTTATCTTCTTCACTCTCAGCATTGGAGAACCCAGTCCAAAGTTGATACCAGGTATTTAATTCAGGAAGTATTCACAAGGACTCACCATGCATTGATCATGTACTTTGACCATCAGGTAGGTTGAAGCTGAGAGTTCACTGGCAGTCAGGGCTGCAGTGGACAGGAACTACCATAAAGAGAGTGGTGGGAGAGAGCTGAGAAGTAAGATGAGGATGATTGCCTAGAAACCTCACAAAGGGATTATGGGATTATGGTATGGACTCTGGCATCCAATCAGTGGTATGGGTTTATGAGTATGGACTCTAGAGCCAGACAGCTCCAGGCTCAAGGCCCAACTTAGCTGCTTAATAGCTAGCTTGTGACCTTGGGAAGGTCAGTTGACCCCCACTAAGCTTAAACACATTAATTTGTAAAAGGGTTGGAGTAAAAATGCCACCCTTACCTTACAGGATTGTTGTTGGAATTAAAGAAGATAATTTGCATAAAGAGTTTAGTTCAGTGCCCATGAGTGCTAAATAAAAGGCATGTCTCTTTGTTACTTATGTGTGATGTAAATATAACATGTGGATTGCTTGAGAACAGTAAGCAAGCAACTTAACATCTATCCTGTCATCTCCCTCCTGCCTCCTCAGGCTGTGAGGCTGTTGCATTTAGTTCTACAGTTTCTGCTCTCTCAAGGATACATTAGCAATCTTGTCACATCTTGTCATCTTGCAGGTGGTTGCAGATGGATTATTTGGTCTCACCTGGTGTAGACTGAGTTGTTGACTCTGTACCTGGAAGGGTACCTAGCCTCTCCATGTCAGGGCTGTCTCAATATCCATTCCATGGCAGTACTCAGGGATGTCTCCCATCCTCTGTGAATCTCAACAACCCCTAGTGCCTTGGCCAAACATTCACAGTTTCCTAAGTGCCTTCAGGATGTAAGTCAAAGGGGCCAGCTAGTTATGAAACACCTCCTAAGAGACCTCTCTAATTATTTCCTGTCCTAATCAAGTATGGCTTTTCATCCTTCTATCAAACAAGGCACCCTAATTATATGATTATAGTTGATCTTTTAAAATAAAGACAGCAGTTAGAAAAATTCTTTGTCTTCTCATTGTCTCCTGTTATTCTGTCATTCAACTGGGTGGGAGTGGGTGGCTGCAGCGGGTAGAAGGGGTGTGACTTCCTCTTTTTTCTCCTTTTTCCTTTTATACATGGGGAATGTTTTCCTGTTTCCACCTTTCCCTGGCAAGACCTTTCTCCCTTCCTGCACCACCTTTTATCACTACATGACCGAGTTTATGTTTCTTTTCTTTGGCTCTTCTTCTGGTCTGATGAAAAATTCAGCAACTTTATTGAATTTTCAGATCCTTCAGGCACCCTCTGTCAGCTTTAGACAGTATCACCCTGACCTGAGAATTGGTGCTGCATCGATGCAGCCAATAACAACAAACAAAACAAACACTACTACAGATGCTGAAATCATGCTAATTGTGCTGGCTACTCCTTCTCACTCTCCTTTGTTGGCTGCTCCCTGAGCCCTTAATGTGGGAGAGAACCAGGGCTCAGCCTTTGACCTCTTCTTTTCCATCTACATTTGCTCCCTTGGTCATCCAGTGTCATACTTAAAAATACCTTCTATGTGCTGGTGACTCCAAAACTGCCTTCAGCCCAGACTTCTCTCCTGAACTCCAGGCTTGTAGATCTAACTGCTCCCCCTGTATCTCTGCTCGATGTCTATTAGGCATCTTAAACCTAACATATCCAAAACGGATCTTATGATATTTCCCAGCAAACTTCTTTTGGTGCCTTCCCAATCTCAACTTCCTTTTTCAGCTGCCCAGACCAAACTCTGATGCTCTCCTTGACATCTCATAGTTCCACTTTCTACATCCAATCTATGGCAAGTTGCATTGCTCTACTTACAAAATATAGTTCGAGTCTGACCTCATCTCACCACCTACACTGTTCCACTTTAGGTCTAGCCATTAGAATCTTTCATTTGGCTTATTCCTATAGTTTACTAGCTGGTCTCTCCGCATTAGCTCTCTGTCCCCCTATAGTATGTTCTCCAAACAGTGCCAAGGTGATCATGTAAAAACGTAACTCATGTCTCCAAACCCTCCAATGGCTCATATACAAGTGTGTGGGTCATAGTCCTCTCAACGGTCATGAATGATCCAGTCCCCACTACTTCTCTTCTCCAGAGCTCTATCTCTTGCTCACTCTGTTCCACACTGGCCTACTTGCTATTCCTTAGATAAGGCCACATGCATTCACCTCAAGGCTTTTGTACTTGTCTTTCCTCTGTTGGGAGTGCTTTTCTCTCAGATGCTTGCATGGCCACTTCCATCAGGCCCTCCAAGGTTACCTACCTAAGATTACAGCCTTCACCTCAGCCTAGCCCTCCCTGCTGAAACTTTATACATCTCTTTAGCATTTGCCGTTACTGTATTTGCCTTCTTATGTACATTTCTGCCACTCCACGAAGGCAGGAACACTTCTCTGCTTTGACTACTAGATCCCCAGTCCTGGCACAGAGTAGGCATTCAGTAGATAATTATATATCCATTAACTCACTTAACTTCTACAACAGTTATGAGCGCTGATTTGTACATGAGGAAACTGAGGCACAGACAGGTTAAATAAATGGTCTAACATCACACAACTCCTAATGGCAAAGTTGGGATTTAATTCCAGGTTGTCTGGGTCTGAGCCCATGTGCTTTGACACTAGACTCCACTGCCAGGGTGTGGTATGTGATTTTCTATCCCTGTGCCTGGGAGCTGCCATGCTCCAGCGACCCAGCATGTGTTGGTCATTGTCTTAATTCAGGCTGTCATAACAGAATACCATAGACTGGGTGGCTTAAAACAATAAAAACTTACTCTCTTATAGTTCTGGAGGCTCAAAGTCTGAGATCAGAGTGCCGGCATGGTCAAGTTCTAGTCCTATCATATTAGGATCCCACACTGTATCTTAATTACCTCCTAAAAACCTTATCTCCAAATACAGTCACATTGGGGTTTGAGGCCTCTACATATGAGTGGGGGAGGGGAACGGCACATTTCAGTCCATAGCAATCATTCCCCGGATTGAGCAGCTTGCTTTTAACTGCTCACGGTTTCCTTTGAGAAATAGGAAATGACCTCTGCCCGCCCCCTGCCACCCCCGTTCCCCAGGGACCAGAATGGAGCAAATGTGAGCACACCAAGAAGGCTGGAGCTTCTGGCTTGTCTGCCCTGGCTTCTGATTCAGATCCTTCCACCACGAAGCACCACTTTCAGTTTCTCGGGAACGAGAATGGTGGTTCTGAGAAGCGAGTTTGCCACAGAGGCATTTTCCAGGGTTAGAAGCAGTCTGTGCCGGCCCTGGGATCTGGCCACCCTCTTACTCCTGCCACCTCAGGTCACAGAAAAAAAGGTGGTCCTGTACTGACTTGCGTGTTCGGCTCACAGACCTGGATGTGCTGGGGCAGCAGAGGAGAGCCCACTGGGCTAGGGAAGCTTTGTGGGAAGTAGGGGGAGACTGGCCAGGCAGAATGGGCAGGAGGGGACCTAGGGCACAAGGAACCAGCCGGGGGAAGGACAGCTTGGAGTAAAAGGGCTTCCTGTTCCTTTCCCTGGCAGCTCAGGCTGGGCCCTGCCTTTCTAGACCTTCCTTGCCCACCTGTGGTGAGTGGGGGGAACTGCACTTCCTCTCCACCAGCCCAACTGAAGCCCATACCGGAGTGGCCTGGTCCAGGGCTGCCAGATAAAATATAAGACCCCCCAGTTAATTCCAGATAGACAGTGAATGAATTTTAGTGCAGTATAGTCTAAGTATGCCCCATGTAATAGGTATACTAAAAAATGATTCTTTGTTTGTCTGGAATTCAAATTTAACTGGACGTCCTATAGCTTTCTTTGTGAGATCTGATATTACTACCTGGACCCTCACAGCAGCAGCTCTCATGAGTCTGCTTCTTCCAGACAGCCTGCGCAGGAGCCTCATTGCAAACTACCCATGACCACGTGTGAGTCCTCGCAGAGCAGAAGAAAGAGGCCAACTTTGCAATGGAAGTCCAAGACCTTTCTGACCCCTGGAATGCTTTATCCATCTGGGAGGTTGTAGCCTGAAATTCCATTGCCATTCTTTGGTCACTTAATACAAAGCAGTGGGAAGCCAACTGGACTGGAAGGGCCGAAGCTCTGAGTAGGAAACTGACTGCAGCCGACTACTTGCGTGGGAAGAAGGTAACCTCCCCAGGTCTGTGCACTGCTTCACCTGTTGAGTGGATAAGACCGGTTTCACAGGCTTCCTGTAAAGATCACAAAATACAGTGGGTGATAGAGCCACTGGACATACAGAAAGTGCTCAGTAAGAATTAGCTGACACCATTTTTAGTGCAAAGAGTGGGAAGCCACAGAGAAAAGTCCTGGAAACTCCTGGGGAAGGAAGGAACCCACCAAGAGGGAAGAAGATGGAACAGAAAGAGAAGGGAGCCTCTGGGGATGGGTCTGCCTCTCACCATGGTCCTTACGTTGCTGCTGCCACAGTGGGACCTCTAGGAGGTCTCAGTGCTGGCCCCGCCCACGCTCACTAAAAGCCAGGCCACCCGCTGCGAGGTGGAGGGTGGGAGCAGGTGGATTTCTATGGGACAGAGAGGTAGAGGGACCTGAGGATTGGGAAGGGGTGGCAGAGAGCTCAGGAACATGAAGATTTGGCCATGACATGCGTTGGGGCTGGGAGAAAGGGGGCTTCCATAGCTACTGGGGAGATGGAAAGGACAATTATCTCTTAATATCTATGAGTGTCGGTGTAGGATGAGGATTACGTTATGCTTGGTATGAGAAGGTAAATCTCCACTGGACTACTGGAGATGTATCAAAGGAAATGCGAACCGTATGAAGTGCCTTGGTGGGATATAAATACAAGAAACATACAATCAAACGCTACCGTTTGTGTCTAATTGCCATGCTTCCCAGAAATGGTAATGAGGGTAATGGCATATGCATTCCGCTTGACTGTGAAGTTTAGGGATTGTGACATTGGACAGCCTTAGCCTTCAGAATATACAAAGAGCTCTCTCATGTGACCACCCATAGATAATGGCACATTGTGGGTGCTGAGCATAACGGAAGGTGGTGGCTTAAATGTAGGTGACCATAAGGGAGTTAGTCCCGAGCCTTTGCTCTGGGCGACTCTTGCAAACAGTTGCAGGGCCTGTGGCAAGAGTGCAAATGGTGGCCCATGTGCCATATGTTCCCATATTTAGAAGTTAGAAGTCAAGTTAACAACTGTTACATAAAATGTGTTCACTTCTTACCTTGACACGTGTACCTTTGCAATAACCTTGGAGGCCTTGTTCAAATTCAGAAACCCCAGATTCCTTGATGTTCTGTGGCACAACGTAGTTGAATGTTCTGTCCGCCCCCCACCAACCCCGTCCCCGGCCTGCAACCCGTTCCTTTTTGCTTCCCATTCCTGGCTCTGTCCAGCACTTTGAGGGGCTGTATTTGTTGCTGCTGTAGCAAATTACCACAAATTCAGTAATTTATGACAACACAGATTTATTCTCTTACAGTTCTGGAGGTCAGAAGGTGGGTCTCACTGGGATAAAATCAAGGTGTCGGAAGGGCTGCGTGTCTTTCTGGAGGATCTAGGGGAGAATCCTTGGCTGGTGGCCCCTTCTTCCTTCTTCAAAGACAGCAATGTAGCATCTTCAAATCTCTCTCTCCTGCTTCCCTCTTCCACTGAGAAGGGCTTTTGTGATTACGTCGGGGCCATCTGAATAATCCAGAATAATCTCCCCATCTCAAGATCCTTAATTTAACTCCATCTGCAAAGTCCCTTTGCCGTGTAAGGTAACATAGTCACAGGTTCTGGGGATTGAACATGAACATCTTTGGAGGGGGGCATTAGTCCACTTTCCACGAGGTTCTTGTGCACAGCATGGGTATTCCACTCTCCCCTCCAGACAGCTGCTTTATGGTCCTAGGGACCAGCATACAGGTGGCAAGTTCCATCCTTGAGAGGATGAATCAGGTAAAGAGTGACATGCAGGCCCTGGAAGGGGGTTTGGATCTGGCTGGGCAAAGAATGAAGGGTCCCAGTAGTTGCAGAATGGTTCAGAAGGGGACATGAGCTCCAGGTGTGAACACCCTCTTGGTCCCGAGGACTCATTGCCCCACAGGGAGGGATAGGGACAGAGAAGGACCAGAATGGAGCCCTATAAAGCTTGAGGCATAAGGTCTACAAAGCTTGAGGCTGGGTCTAAAAGTGATGCTGCCTCCAGAATCACAGAACATTTACCTGGATTCAGTGGACTGAAGTTAAGTGCAAAATCTTGTTGCTTTGTGTATATGTACATTTTTGGGGAAGAAGTTTTAGTTTTTATCAGATTCTCAAAGTGACCCAGAAAGGCTAAGTACTGCCACCCTAACCATTCTGTTTACTCTCAAATGGCCCTTTCTGGGTCATTTCTGTGTCTTTCAGTCCACAAGGATACAGCTGCTGCCTTATCTCTGAGGTGTAAGCCCCTTGAACTAGCTTCTGCCTACAGAGTGAGCCTTTGCAGTGACAATTCTGGAGGACAGTGGGGGGCCCATGTGGGTTAACTGAAGCCCTGGCCTGCTGTGTAGGGAGGAGGACCATTTTGGAGTGCAGAGGGGGGTAGATGTTACTTTCTTTCTCTAGCAACCAGATGTTCAAAGACATTATCCTGATCCCTAGACTCACCTGTCAAGCAGAACTCAGGACAGGAGCCAGATGGGAGACTGCAAATTTGGATTTGGCCATCACCACCCGGGCCCCACCTGCCTGGTGTGCCTGACAGGTGAGCCCAAGATGTGCTCTCCTCGGGAGGGGATTGGAGAACGAGAGAAACAACAGCAGTTTCCACCATATGCTTTTTATTTTCCAAGAAATTAAGCAGAGTTTCTTCCTCCCAGTGAATTTCCTTAACAAGGATATTTTAAAGCCTTGGAAAACATTCCTGTCCTACTTTAATTGTATGAAGACTGTCTGTGCTGGAAGGGAAAGATGGAGGAGGTGGGGGGGGAGAAGGGAGAGGGGGGAAGGAGAGCTGGAGGAGAGAGAGGAGGGGGAGGGGGAGGAGAAGAAAGCAATGAGAGAATGTATTTGAGAAATTAAAGAGCAGCTCTTGCCCTGAATGAATTTCCTTCCAAATTTTCTTTTCTTTTTCTTTTAAACGTTTTTATTTATTTTTTGAGACAGAGAGAGCAAGAAAGAGAGGGAGAGAGCACAAGCAGGGGAGGGGTTGGGGGGGCAGAGGATCTGAAGCGAGCTCTGTGCTGAGGGCACAGAACCTGATGCGGGACTTGAACTCATGAACTGTGAGATCGTGACCTGAGCTGACTCAGACGCTTAACCGACTGAGCCACCCAGGCGCCCCTCCCTCCCAATTTTCTTCTCTTCCTAATCTGCTGCTGCCTCCGGCCCACCTTGCCTACAGTGACCACCAGAGACATCAGGCAAAGAAGCCCGTGGCTTTCTCTCCAGGGCCACGTTCCCCCTGGTTCCAGCCCTCCACTCTTGCCAGTCTGTAGGGGGCTTCCTGGATGCCGGGGCATCTTCCATGAGGCATCTGAGGTGAGGGGGTAAGGCAAAGAAAGACACTGGTGGGCCCAGAAGCTCAGACTGTGGCGCCTGAGTGTGGGAAACTGTGCCCAGCTCCAGAGTCCGCTGTTGGGAGGGGCCTGGAGATGCCACTCAGCCCTGCAACTTCAGCTCCTTCCCGTGCTCCCACATGACAGCTTCCGGCTTTGGCATATCCCTCCTCAACCCCACCCTGAGCCTAGCTCTCCCCCTAGTCTCCTTGTCAGTCCTGACTGCCAGGCCCGAAGGCCCTGGCACCTCTGCCCTGGTCAATGAGGTTGGGCTCCTCTTAGAGAGGAACAAAGAGGCACCAAGATGGGAGCTGAGGGGCATTCCGCAGGATTTTTATCTTCTTCTGAAATGGAGTTTGAGTTTCTCCCCCTACTATACGCCTGACATCAGAGCTTCTGGGGGAGGAAGTCACCCTGGGGGAAACTGAGGCAATTATGAACTATCCATTGTACACCGGAGAGTCTCCATGATACCATATTCTTTTGGCTGATGGGCAAGAAGGGCTAGCAAGAAGTCTTCCATTTCGGTGTCTGGTCAGCCCTGACTGGATGCCTCTCTGTCCTTCAGATCAGAGCTTTGGGAAGTCCCCAGGGCACCCCCAGGCAGGAACAGGGCCCCATGGTGTCCTGCTGTCAAACTTGCCTTTAGTGCCTCAGAAGACAGATGGAGAACTGGGTCAGGGGAGGGCAGAATGGACAAAAATATTAGAAAAAATCTACCAGAAGGAAGCTCTGGGAGGGCAGGGACCCTGCCCTAGTTAACTCTGGGCCCTCCCCACCTAGCACAGCACCTGGCAGAGAGAGGATGTGTAAGGACTGATGACAAACCAGTGACTGCCCAAGGCCTCTGTTTGCTTGTCTGGAAAGTCTTCGGGTCTTGTCTAGCACCGACATTCTCTGATGACACAGAATAGGGTTGCTCTGAAGAGGAGTCTATTCCTTAAAGTACTGGAGGCAGAACTTAAAAGTTAGCACCCTCCTTGTCTGGGAAGGTGAGAGCTTCATGCACTTGACAATGATGTACTGAGCCCTGGATTTATGCGAGGCATTGTGTGAGGTGCTGGGGTTCAATGATGAGCAAGAAAGGGTCCTTGACCTTATGCAGGTTATAGTCTAGCCAGGGGGACAAGGTTTGGCCAAACCAACCTGATGATGAGGGTTCCAGAGGCAAAGCTTGGGAGGCTTGAAAACCTTTAGCAGGGAGAACAGGGGCCCCACTGGGCTGGTGTAGGCGTTCCTTTCCTGAGGCAGTGATGTCTGAGAGGGGGTTGAAGGGGAGGAAGAGTCTGGTAGATGAACGAGATTGGGTGGACAAGAGGATTCCAGGCAGAGGCATCCCTGTGGTCAGGGGCTCCTGATGGGGAGAAAAGCTTCGAACGTGTTAGGAGTCCATTGTGGTGGAAGCAGAGAATGATCTGGAAATAATAAATGGCGGCAAGGCTGAACAGGCAGAGAGGGGCTGACGATGCAGGGCGCTGTGGGCATGGAAAGTGTGTGGGCTCTGTTCTAGGAGAAAGGGAAGCAGGAGAGTGACGTGGTCAGCTTTGACTGAGGGATGGACAATGGCTGGGAGGGGGGAAGGGTGCATGTGTGAAGAAGTAAACGCCACAGTTGTCACAGGATGGAGGCAGTGGAGATGTAGAAAAATGAATGAATTTGAGAAATATTTAGGAGACAAAATTGACGGCCCTTGAGAATGGAGTGAATTGGAGGAAGGGTGATTCCTAGTACAGTAAACCTGCCCACAACTCACTGTGCATTCGTTTTCCTTTGGTTTCGGAAGACGAGTGTATCAGTAAGGATACTCTCTGTTGTAAGTAACAGAAAACCCAACTGCTAGGAGAAAGTGGCTCCAGAGTTGGCCAATTTAGCAGCTTCACAGAGTAATTGAAGGAACGAGATTCTTTCCAGCTTTCCACTCTGCTTAGAAGTGTTGCCCTCTGCTTAGAACTATCCCTTCGCAGTTGGAAGGTGGCTGCTGAGGTTCTAGATGTCACATCCGGTCGTGACTCTATCCAGGGAAAGAAGAAGGAGTCTCTGTTTCTGTATCTCTTTTCAAGTAGCCTTTCCCCCACCCCGCACCCACCCCCCACAAACTTCCCCTCATATTTCCTCAGCCACAACTGGTTCTCATGGTGCTTCTGGAATAAACAGCAGCTGAGGAAACGGGATTACCAGAACTGGCTGAGATGAATCAGGATTAATACCATCTTCTGTGATTAAAGGACACTTTAACAAGGCTGGGGTTCTCTTACCAAGGAAGGCAAGAAGGATGAATTTCAGGAAAGCAACCAAGTGTATCTGCTAACCAGGGGCCATTTCCCAATATTTTCCAAAGGAGAAACAGAGGCAGGGAGAAATTTCTTTGAACTGTCTTCTGAGAGGAAGGTAGCCTACTCCAGACTAGAGAACAAGGCTCACGGATCAATCTAGGCCTTTCTTCAACAGATCTAAGGTTATTGAATCTTGGACCTGGAGAAGACCAGGTCAGACTATGGTCTGAAATGTGGTTGGACGTCCAAGTAACTTGGGGAGAGTGTTTAAATACAAATTCCCAGGCTCCAAGGTGATTGTCTAAATCAGAACCCCAGGAGGTAGATCTACGAATCTGAATTTTCAAAAAAAATTTTTCTTTAACATTTTTATTTATTTTTGAGAGACAGAGAGAGACCGAGCATGAGTGGGAGAGGGGCAGAGAGAGAGGGAGCCACGGAATCCAAAGCAGGCTCCAGGCTCTGAGCTGTCAGCACAGAGCCCAATGCAGGGCTCGAACCCACAAACTGTGAGATCATGACCTGAGCCGAAGTTGGCTGCTTAACCGACTGAGCCACCCAGGTGCCCCTAGGAATCTGAATTTTTAAAGAGCTCTCTAGGTGTTCTGGGTGCTGACGGTCTAGTATCTATCTGGGAACCGTATATCTTGTCCAGTCTCCACATTTAATGGTGAACCCCAGAGAAGGGGCTTAATTTACCCCAGTTTCCATGGAGAGTTGGTAGACCTCCACACGGGAGGACCTTCCCCAGATGGCTCCCTGGGGACACTGTCTTTTGGGCACCCTTATGGTTAGGGGAAGGGAGCGGTGAAGGAGCTTGAAGACCTGAAGCCCTGTGAACTCGGGTTCAGTAGTCCAGCAGTGTGGGTCACCTCTTTGCCTGTACTGGGGTGTGGGGGGGCATGTAATTAGTGACCACTCCCTATTAGCCTGAACCTTAATGACATCATCACATTCAACCTAATCCTAGGGCCTAGGAAGGATTACTTCCATTGTAGAGATCTGCATACTGAGGCTTCCACGAAGTTGAGGCGAACAGGACTTGGATCCATCTGGTCTGGAGGCCTGTGTATCTTAGCGTCTCCCTGTGGCTGTATGTCTCTACTTTTTCACGAACTGGCAGACCAGGCTCAGGAGGCTGCCCCTGGCCGCCCAGCTCTAGGGAAGGCGGCAACGGCTTCTGCCGGGGCGGGGGCACCTTCTCCGCCGCACACAGCCGGCCCGGTCAGCAGAGGGCGCTGCCTGGGTAAAGATGTGGCTCCCGCGGCCGTGCTGAACCCGAGGGCGGCCGCCCCTCCCTCCCCCCCGCACCCCCGCACCCTCGCACCCTGGCTCAAGTGCTTGCCTGCAAGGCAGCGGGAGGAGGTCGTGGTTCTCATCATTTAACCGAAGGGGGCACCGGTGCCGTTTGCTGGGTGGTGCAGGTGTGGACGGAGCCGGGGCCATGCAGTCGTTGGCCGTGGGCCCGCTGCCGGCTCTGCAGGAGCCGCTCTGAGATTTTCCTTTTCGCCAGAGGGAGGCTTTCTGCTGCCTGGGACTCTGGCTTGCACATTTTCTTCCAAATCCCGGGGGGGGGGGGGGCGGGGGGGGGCAGGGCAGGGAGAGTGGAGGTGTCCCTTCCTGGTCAATTCTATGGGCTTAGGAACTGAATTTTAGGACAAGAACGCCCCGAAACGCTGGAAGGGGTGAGACAGCAGGGAGGCTAAAGGAGCAGACTGTTATGGGACTGCGTGGGTTTGAACCCCACCCTTACCACTTGTAGCTGTTCACCTCAGTCAAGTAAGCCCACTGCCATGTCTGCTCATCTGTACCAGGGCATAATAATAGTACCCGCCTGGGGGTGGTGGTTAGCTCCCTGAGCCTGCTGTATGTAAAGTGTTGGGAACAGCCTGAGTGTGGGGTGAGGGCTACCTACCTGTTAACTTATTATGATAATGATGATTAACCCCAGTGTCCTTCCAGTCACATGTGAAGTCTTCAAGGGCACGGTGAAGCACCTGTTAGCTAGGCTCAGGACTGACCATAGAGCCTTTGGTGGTCCTCACTGCAGGAGAGATGGGGTGGTGAGCTCTCAGAGGCCTCTCTGAAGGTGCCTCCACAAGTCGGTGCCGATTCTCAGCCACTGTGAGGCCTCAGGCCAGAGAACAGTCCTGATGGAGCATTCTACCCTCCCCCACTTATAGCTCAGTGAGGTTCAGGGGTCTCACTTCCAACGGTGCTGTGACCCCTGTGAACCCTTAGTGCCCCTTCGTTCCCTTCTCCAGGGCCTGGGTGATATTAGGAGGAATGGAACCCTTTGCTGGATGGTGTAATGAAGTCCTGTGTATTTGGTACATCCCCCTTTCCTGCAGGTGGGCCCAGCCTTTGGCCATGACCTTGGAGGACTCTGCAGGTTCCTCCTCCAGCTGGGTTCCCTTCTTGGTGACTGTGTCTGCTGAAAGGGCCCTTTGCATAGGGCCATTTGGGAAAAGGGTAGAAGTTGGGGTGCCCCCCACAAGTGCCTGCCAACGTCTCCCAACCCCCTGGGCGGGCAAGGGCCGCCTCACCTACCAGGAGCACACTACTTGCCCTCAGACCAGATTCCCAAGCTCCCCTCCACGCTACCAGTCTCACCAACATGGGGCTGCCCCTTCCTGCGGACTGTGGCAGGAGGAGCCCTGGGCTGGGAGTTGGGAGGCCTGGGTTCTAGCCCAGGCTTTGCCACTTGCTATCTGGGTGTCCCTGGGCAAGTCACTTCACCTCTCTGGCCTTAGGATTTTCATTTATAAACTGGAGATAATGATAGCTATCCTGCCAGTCCCTTCCTCTGTTCTAGAAAGACTGTGTATGCAGGTCTTTGATGGGAATAAGGGCTAGAAGTAGGTTGTGTTCCTACTTCTAGTTCCTATTGAGTTACTGTCATCGGACTTTCACTGGTCACTTCTGGGGGCAGCCAAATGGTTGCCAAGCAGATAGGGTGGGGGGGCAGACACAGATGAAGGAAGACCTTGATCTTGGGGGTCTCCACCCGTCTCCCACCTTTATGGGAGAAGCAGAGCACACATTCCTGAGAGAAATGCACAAATGTAGACTTCAAAGAAATCTGCAAGCATAGCTTTAAATATCCATCTGTAGACACACAAAAGTTTCCAAACCAACAACAGCTAGAAATGCAAATCCAAGATTCTGGGTTCATCCGACTCAGGGAAAGCAGTCTAGGAAGACTTCTTGGAGGAGGAAGCAGTTTTTTGTTTGTTTGCTTGTTGGTTTGTTTTTTAAGGAAAGGAGTACAAAGGAAAGGGTAGTATTGGTGATGTTAAAGATCCAGGTCAGGACAACCAAATGTAGGTAAGAGAGACTTGGTAGACCCCCTGGCATATGGAGACCCTGAAAGAGTAGGTGATGTGTAAGGAACACTGGGCAGTTCTCTTCAGTGCAGCTAAGTTTGAACTGGAATTTAGATAGCAAAGTGGACAACTGAGTAGGCTTGTCAAGGCAGCACCATCCCAGCACCCGGCTCAGTATGGCCCATTGTCATAAGTCAGTTTTTCAAGGAAGCAGACTCTGAGACAGAGATTTGCTTGCAAGAGGATTACTGGGAAGTGCACTTAGTATCAACACTTCGCAGGGGTGTGTGGGATTGGGCAGGAGGGGAGCTTGAGCTGTGACCAGCTACGGCAGAAGTCTCGGCTGATGCCATGGGGAACTCTGGAGCTGGGATGACCCTTCCGAGAGATTCCTTTTTGAGGCTGGGGAATCAAGACCTTTATGCCCTCTCATCTGTCATGGGATGTGGGCTGCTCTGGGGTGTGACCCTAGGGGAAGGGGTCGCTTCTGCGGAGGGCAGGCCGTGGAAGGGGACTCAGCTCTGAGCTGTCGGCAGCTGTGGGAATGAGCACCTCCATCCTGAAGGCAGGGAGACCTGGGTGATGCTCTCATCCCCTCCACCCATCATGATGGAGGCAGGAAGGGCCTCCAGCGGGGTCCAATGCCTCTGACCTGGCTCCACGACCAACATTAGCCCCTCAGATTCTCCTGGGACAGGAAGTTTTGGCTCCTTTCTCTAATCTACCTTTTTACAGAACTGTTAAGGTGTGAAATGTGTTCTGGGATCATTTAGTGCAGTAATCCTTAGCCCAGGTGAAGGATACATTTCAGAATCTTCCAGAGGCTTTTTCAAACCACCCTCAGTAGATTCTGATGTGCATTGACCCCCGCTACTCCTCTAAGACTAACTAGACTATAAGCTCCATGAGGTTGGGGCTCTGTCTGTCTTGCAGAGAGAATCCCCGAATCACTGGTTCCCCACACAATGAACGTCTGGGGAAAAATGACCATGACCCCTGCCCTTGTCCTCAGCCTCATTTCTTGCCCCCCTCTCATTTGCCTTCTAGGCTACGGTCACTGTGACCTTCTTGCCTTTGCACAGGCTGTTCCCTCTGGCTGGAATCCTCCTCCCCCTGGAATAAATACCTACCTCTGATTAGACGAGTTAACATATGCACAGTGCTCAGAACCATGCCAGACATGTTTGAACCCCAAATGGGGGCTAGGTGTGGCTACTACCCCCCTCCTTGGCATGCTTTGCTGCTAATTGCCCTCAAATGGACCAACGTCTTGTTTCAATGCCTTGTTCACTTGTTTGTCTCCTCAGCGACAAAAAAACTGTTGGCAAGCATTGCCATATCCTTTATCTTTGTCTCCACAGCAGCCAGTATGGTGCTTGGCACATAGTAGGTGCTCAATTAATGCATGTGAAACGAGTGGAAAGGCCAAGCTCCTGGGGATACAGTTTGAAAAAATAACTTTAAAGTATTTTTAATGAGGGCCTAGTTGAGCGAGAGTTACTGGCACGGGCCAGGTGTGACCCCATTACTGCCCAATAGACACTGAGTATCAAGTGAGTGGTTTAATACATGGGTGGTGGATTGTGGGTCAGGCAGGCAGGTGGGTGGATGGACAGATGGGTGACGAACTGGCTTGGTAGATGGCTGTTACCCTCTGTGGAGGACGGCCAGGGTTTGGAGGAGGCCAGGCGGGAGGGAGGGTGGGCAGGGGAGAACTTACTTCACACAGGCCAGCCAGCTAGTGTGAACTGGGGTGGGGGCTATGAGACAGGCCCCTCTGATCTTGCCCCGGGGAGGCTTGGGGAGGTGCTGCGCCTGCATGTTTCCAGCCACGGGGAAGGTGCTGGGGGGCCATTACTCATTCTGACACATCCCTGAGGTCAGTGTAAAGGCAGGCAGAATCGAGGTGCTGCGGGGTGCTGAGTCAGGGCAGGTGGTGGTTTGTTGGGGAATGGGCTGAAGCGGAGGGAGTCTGGAGGCTTGGAGCCAGGGCCTCGGGCCTCGGTTCCTCAAGGGGGTTGGCAGAGAATTCCCATAGGAAAGGAATCAGGGAAAGTGAGGACCCCCCTTCCCCTTTGAGAGGCGGTGGAGGGTCTGTCTGAGTGCAGATCTGGGTCAGGTTTCAGGGAATTCTTGCTCCACAAAGGCCTTCCTTTTCTTCTTTCGGTCTTGTAAGCAGGCAATTGGTCAGCTCTGCCAGACAGCCGATTAGCCAGGGGGTCTGTCTGTCCGGCAGGTAGAGATAGTCTGTCCTGCGGTGATCGGGATGGGAAACCGGGCTGGTGAGTCGGGTTGGTGGGTAGGAGTGCATTGTGTGTGCAAGTTGCTGGCTGGGATGAGTCCTCGGGGCCACGGGCAGTTGGAGTCGGGCAGGAAAGAGAGAGGCCCAGTCTCTGTTCTCTGGGGAACCTCAACTAGTGCTTCTTAATGCGGTAGGACTGTGTCCTCAGAGACCATTGGAAACGTGAGGCAGGGACTGGCTATGACAGTCTTGTAGGAGGCGGCTGCTGCGTTAGCGGCCAGGGCCTGGGCGGCCCAGTTTCCTGCAATGAGGGCTAATCCTATACCACCAAGAACGACCTCACGCCACAGGCCAGTGGCGTCCCTTTGGAGAAGTACTACGTCCAGTCAAATGGAATGTTTATTTATTTTTGAGAAAGAGCGAGAGAGAGAGAGACAGAATGCGAGTGGGAGAGGGGCAGAAAGAGAGGGAGACACAGAACCCGAAGCAGACTCCAGGCTCTGAGCTGTCGGCCCAGAGCCCAACACGGGGCTCGAAGCCACGAACCATGAGATCATGACCCGAGCCGACCCAGGCGCCCCTGGAACATGTGATAGAAATGGCCACACAGCCAGACCTCTAGTGACCTCTTCTTCCTTCTCTCTTCCTTCTCTTCTCTGGAAGATATGAGGCTGCTAACTTGGTTGCAGGGTGCCCTGAGCTGAGGGGAGGTGGGGGTGGCAAGTGAGAAGTAGAAACACCGGCTGGCTCCCCGCTGCACGGGGCTGGGGGATGTGGGCTTCCTGGAATCCTGTCCTTTTACACGGGCTCAGGGCCTCGGAGGCCTCCCAGTGGAAGATCAGAGACCCACGGGGGCCCCACGAGCCCCCACACCCAGCTCAGCGATGAGGGAGGGCAGCAACCCAGATGCTGCCTATTCCAGTGTGGGCTTTAGAGTGTACCCCCTCCCCATCTCGGTTTCTTCCCTCTTCTGGTGTGTGGGGGGCCCGCAGGCTGTCCTGTGCAGACAGGCCAGGAAGGAGGGAGGGAGCCTGTCAGGAGGCTGCTTGTCTCAACACCACATGTTCTGGAAGGACAAAATGTGAAAATATAAAAAGTCTCTGGTCTTGGGACAGAATCACACGGATCACACGGCCGGGTTGCCTGTCACCCTGGCTGTCGGGTTTTCGCTGTCTGGGAGGGTTGAGGCACTGGCTGCCGCCAGGGATGGGGGCAGAACCGGTCTGGGTAAGAACAGTGCCTCTGTCTGCAGAGTCTGTCCTCACAAGGTCTCCTAGAGACGCCCACCAGCCCTGTGAGATGGGCCATATTCATATCCATTTCTCAGACAAGAAACCTGAGGCTTGGGTCCATGGCTGGCTTGTGGTGCTGAGACTCAGACCCATGTCTTCTGACTCCTATTCCAGTGCTCACTCCTCGACTGCAGGATCTAGCTCTTCCCTTGAAGGCAGGTTGCTGGTGCTGCCCACGTGCTAGGAGAGAACAGTCTCCCTGAGGCCTTTTCCTAGGGGATGTTCTGTGCAAGTTTGTGCGAAGATGCAGGCCAGCAGAGACGGTGTGGGGGCAAAAGAGGCCTGCCCTTCGGGGCTGCCGCAGGGGTTGTCACCGGGTTTGGTACCCTGCAGGACTGGGGACAACCCCGCAGTCATCTCAGAGGGGGCAGCTGACCTCTGTCACGACAGGTATCCGAGCAGCTTGTAGGGGTGAGGCCCCGACAGGCCAAATCCCTGGGTGTCTGGGAGGCAACCAGTGAGGAGTGAGGGCCACCAGGCCAGGCTCGATGATGCTGGGCTCCTTGCCAATCACTCTTCTCACTACCCCCTCCTCAACACTGGGCTCCCCGTGGGGCTGGGACAGGGGCTGCTCTACTCTGGCCACCTCTGGTTCCCCTGACAGTCAGGAGCCTCTACCCCTGGCTTCCTCAAAAACTCTGCTTTAATGCCCATAGATTGCCTCGGGGCTCCCCTGGGTCTGTGCTCATCCCAGCAGCCTGGGCCAGGATAAAAGTGAAGTTGTCAATAATTCATGTGCTCGCTCCCCCTCACTTCCCCTGCTCGGCGGGCTGTAAATATTTCACGGTTTCAGGGGGCAGAGATGGCCCAGCAGACTCCCAGGATGGGGCTCGAGGGAACCTCACCCCTTCCCAGAGGCTCCCAAGCACGCCGCAGGCAGAGTGAGTGGAGAGGAGTGGAGAGGCTGTCCAGACTAGGGGCTAGCCTTGACTTCTCTGGTGGGGACAAGGAGCCAGTCCTGAGGCTGTCCTCGACTCTGCCCTCTTCCTCGCCTCCAGTTCTCTTGGTGTCTCCCCTCCTTGGCCAGGCTTCCCATGTCACCTGCCCTGCCTCCAACCTTGATTGTCTCCTTCCTGGACAATTGGCCAAGCCACTCTGACCCCACCCAGCCTGAGGAAGCTCTCTCAAGTGGAAATTTGTTTAGACCCTTGTCTCAGAGACTTTACAAGCTCCAGGTTGCTCTCTGGGGGAAAAAAAATCCTCCTCTCTTATCCCAACATGCAGGGCCCTGTGCACTTGGCTGTCTGGACCTTTGAGCCCTGTTTCTCAGCCCCTCAGCCTGCTCGCCTGTGCTCTAATCTTGCTTTTCCTGCACCCCTAGGCTCTCACCCACCCTTTAGCCTCTGTTCTGTGTCCCTCGGCCAGGGGGTGATGGGGGTCCAATCTCAGGGCTCCGTGTGTCTCCTCACCGGTTCTGGGGGTCACTGCTGTTCTGGGGCCAGGTCTACTGTGCTATGTAAGCCAAGGTAAGACCTCTGATTGCTCTGGGCTTCTCTCTTATTGTGACCTGTGTCATATTCTTCCCAACCTTGCTGTGCACATCTATAAAATGGGAATAGTAATGCATACCCCAGAGGTGAGGCTTGGAGAGGTCTATAAAGGCATAGCCCAGGCCACGGTATGGAGTCAGTCCTCTGGCTGTGCCAACTGTATGGTTGCTATGCCCTCTGTGGACAGCGGGCTGAAGAATTTCCCTCAGCAGGGTAGAAACAAAGGACGTTCTGTGGACAGGAGCCAGGGAAACAGCAGAGGGCTGGGCGCACGGAGAACCCTCCCAGGGGTCTTATGATAGGTAGGATAGGTGGGAGGCCCCTGGGAAAGTGGTGTACAGAGGGTGCATTAGGGAGGACACTGCTACGGGGAACTGGGCTGGACTCCATTGAGACCATCTGGGAGAACACAGAACCTTCCGCCTGAGGGTGTGCACTTATCCACTGGCCCCTCTACCGTTGGTTGAGCGTTGCCCCCAAGGGCATTAGTTTCCCGAGCTTATGGACGGATGACACAGGCACCTATGCTGATCAAGTCCTCACTGCCGTTCACAGCTGCAAGGAGGCCCTGGGACAGTGGAGGAAAGACTTACGGAGAGCACTGGAGGTAAGTCCGAGGCCACAGAGCTGTGGCCAGGAGACAGAGGAGAAGACAGCAGGAGGCCAGGATGCTACACGGGAGGGAGGCTGAAGCAGATGGAGGAGGGGAGTGTGTGGTTGGGGGGCAGTGGCCCCCCCCCCCGCCTTCCCCCATTCATGCATGCCTTCATTCATTAGCAATCATTGACCGTCTACTAGGTATCGCCGGGCAGCCAGATCAATCCAAAAATGACCAGCTCGTCTTCTGCTCCTACCCCGGGCCCTGAGGTAACTTGGAACCAAATGAGGTCATAATGCAGATCTGATAGGTGGCTGGTAGGTGGGTGGCCCTCTCTTTAGGTTGTGGGGAGTGGTGGGGAGCTGGCTTCCCTTGGGCTTCTTCTCAGGGCTGAAGAGGCCTTTCTTCCTCCTCCCAGGGCACTTTGCCCTCCTGCTGGCCTTAAAGGGATAGGTGCTCCATCTGGGAGAGCGGCACCTTTCTGACATCACGTAGACATCCTTGGCAGTGATGCTGGAGGCAAGGACTGGGGGCCGATATATGGATGTCCCAGGGCACGTGTACATGGGTTCCTCCACCACTGTCTGCATATATATTTGGCACTGAGAAAGGCCCTTTTTCATTTCTCTCTCCCATCTCTTCTCAGACATTTCCAGAAACACTGCTGAGTATCAACTCCTGAACATCCATCCATTTACTCATCTAGACAATGTTTCCCCGATCTGGGACCCCAGAGAGGAAAGGGCAACTACTTGGTCTCCTCGTTCTGAGAATCCAGCCTGGAGTTGCCATTGGAAGACATCCTTCATCCCGCCTCAGCTACTCCCTTGTTGTGTGTCTTTGGACAAAGTCACTTACCCCGGAAGCCCGGCTTCCTCTTCTTTAAACCAGAAGCTGAAAAGAATGATCATAATGAGCTCCCAGGGTTGTTAGTAAGCTAAAGTGAGAGTCGGAATGTGCGAGAGCATTGCAAACAATGGAACATCGTACCAATGGAAGGCCTCCACTTCTCTGTCTCTTTGATCATTTTCATTATCCTCCTGGTTGCCATCCTCAGCCCCAGGGAAGAGTGGTTTTCTTGCAGTAGGAGGGCTTTGCTGGGGCTGTCAAAAACACCTGTCTCTCAAGGAGGCTGCACATGGGTTGCATGGAAGAAACGGATTTAATTTATAATCAGCTTCATCAGGAGTCCACTTCAGAGGTGGGTTCGCCAGAGCCTTGACCCGTGCATCCTCTGGGCTCTCCTCTGTGACGGCTTGGGCCTCCCCAGCTGTACATAGCTTGGCCACGCAAAGGGGTCGAGGCAGGAACTGCAAAGGAAGCAGCAGCTAATGAAAAATTCAAGCTAATTGTTTGTTAAAAAGCCCTGTCTGCTTCAGATGGGATTCTCTAGGCTGAGAAGGGGGATGTGGGGTGGCCTGCGGCTACTGTCAGTTTGTCAGGTGCTCGCTTCCTGGAGGACCCAGGCGCAGGGTCTGGAGAGGATGGGGAGCTTCCTGGGCAGGCGGCCAAGGGCTGGGGGGAAGAGGAGCCTCCTTGGAAGCTCTGGTTTCCATTGCGTTAAAGCACAATGTCTCTGTCTACACAGCTGTGTCTGTGTGGCAGGCATGTGCTCTGTGTGTGTGTGTGTGTGTGTGTGTGTGTGTGTGTCTGTGTGTGTGTCTGTCTGTGTGTGTGCGTGTGCGGGCAGAGGAAGAGGGAAGACTGAAAAGTATCCTGTTTAAGTCTCCAGAGTTATCAAGACACATTCTGGATTCGTCTGTGATTGGAGAAACTCCCTCTCCGATACGAAGGGTGCAACTGTGTGGATACTCTGAAGAGAGGTGTCTGTGCTCCGATGCAGGGGAAACCAGAAATGTGTTTCGTAGTAAAGGGGGCTAGTGATGAATTAACTCAAGGATACCAGTGGCATGGTGGCCCCTGCTGAGTGCCCCCTCCTCCCCCACCAAGCTGGGCTAGTGTGCGCCTGGAGTGAGAATTCTACGACAGGCTCAGCCAGTATGTGTAGGGGGGCAGGCTGTGGAGGAGGGCTGATGCTGTTTGTGTGGATCCTGGGAGGCAGGGATGAAGGAGGCAGAGGCAGGGATGAAGGGGGTAGAAATCAGATCAGACTACTTGATAAACAGATTGAGGTCATAAAAAGTGGCCATCAGGATGGGCTGCACAGTTGAAAGCAGAAAAGACGGAGTATAGAGGAATGTCTGTAAGTGGGTCTGGAAAGGGAAGATAGAACCTTGGAATTGGGGCTCCAGAGGCTATGTGGAGAGTGGTGTCTGCCCCAAAACTTCACTTGAGGTCCAGTGAGGAAGGGCTGTGCTCCCCAAGGTCAAGGCTAAAGGAGAACGCTGGTCTTTTTGACAGAACTTCCCAGGCTCCTAGTTCATTATGGGGCATAATTTTGAGTGAAACTGTCCAGCAGGTTTTCATGAGGATCTGTTTGCCTGACACTGACCTCTCTCATCGAGTGTGATCTGTACCCAGAGATTTCCTCTCTGTGGGGAAATAGATTCTGCAGTGTGGCAGTGGTGAGAAAGGGCACAGGGCCTGGGGTCCAAGTCCTAACTCACCACTTTTGGGATGCCTTTGTTAGACCCCAGGGCTAGGTTACATTGATTTCCACGGCCCCCCGGGGCTTACTTGTCTCCGTCTCTAACTCTACAGCACCGCGTGGAGAAAGTACATACTTTTGAGTCAAACTAGCGTTCATTATGGGTCTCTGTCTGACACTGGCCTCTTTGTAGACTCTAAGTCAAGGCTATATCAACCCAAGATTTCTTCATTGTTGCGAGCCTCTAACTTTAGACTATGAACTCCTCAAGGGTGGGGACCACATCTGTTTTTCTATGAGTCCCAAACACCTTGACCTGTGCCTGGAGTATCTGATTAATACACGTTTGCGAAACTGAACTGATCTCTGGTGACGTCCTTCAGAGCTCGGTTTTCTCACTGGTAAAATGTAGACAAGGAGTAGTGCCCACACCGAGACTATGGTGTGGCCTGAATGAAATGAGCACCATTCTGAAAGGCCTGCAGGACATCTGGCACATTAGGGGGTCCTCACACACTCTGAATGCACGAACTTTCTGTATTTGGCATCTTTTAATGGAACAGAGAAGGAATTCTCATTCCTCAGGTGAGGGTGATGGAAGTGACCATGGATCCCGGGAGACCTTTTCTTGGGGTTTTTCCTGAGTCCACATTGTAAAATTTCTTCTCTTGACATGCCCGCAGCTTAGGCTTTCCTGGTAAAGGACCTGGAGCTGTCCTTCCCGCAGAGGGTTCCAGGGTCAAGGAGACTGGTCAGAGGCAGAGATTGGCAGTGGAGAGGGTGGTAGAGGGGAGATGGGATGCTTCTTTATGAGCGTCTGAAGAGGTCCCCTTGCCAGCAGTGGGCTTGGCCTCTAGGTTGCTCTCTGAGGATGGAACAAGCGGGAACAAGCTATGTTTGTGCACCATGAAGACTGAGGGTGAACTTGGAAGAAACTTCCCGAAGCTTCCAAAGCTGGTTGTCTCATTCTATCTCAAGGGATTATTCCTCGAGTCGAGGCAATTTCTGATAGTCTGGTTCAAGAGAAAACAGCCATTGATGACCTTTCCACTGTTTTGTTTTATTGCTTTCTAAAACACACGGCTCATAGAGGAATGTAGTTTTGCAAAAGATTCAAACAATATGCACATTGGCAAATAAAGTAAAAGGTGACCGTCCCCTTGGGTCTCAAGCTACTCTCTTCATTCTCACTTTCTTCCAGGGGGACACTACTGTTAACACTTTAATGCAAAGGTCAGAACTTTGCCCACCCACTTACGCATATATGTACATAAATGAAAACAAATATAAGCTTAAATAGGATCATACTATTTGCATTGTTTCATAACATGTTTCTCCAGGGAATATGTTTGGAAATTTTCCCATGTTTGTACATACAGACTTGCCTTAATGTCTCCATAGCATCCTATAATCTATGGATTATAATTTTCTACTACTTTTAATGGATATTTGATGGGTATTCCGATTACCAATGAAGTGGAAATGTTAAACGTTATTAATTAATCACTCATTTTTTTTTTACTGACTTGCCTATTCATAATATCTTTCCATTTTTATTTATATTGGGTGTCTGGTCTTTTATAATTGATTTTAGGTGATTGCCTAGAGTCAGACATTAATCCTTCTTGTGTCACACACATTGCAAATATTTTCTCCCAACCTCTCGTTTGTTTCTTTGTTTCTGAGTCTCTTATTATACAAAAGTTATAATTTGTAAGTTGTCACATCTGTCAACTATTTTCTTTATGGCCTTAGGTATTCTGTTGTGCTTAGGAAAGGCTTTCTCAGATCTAGATGGTATACTCTTATATTGTCATGTGACATTATTTATTTATTTATGTATTTATTTATTTAAAAGTTTATTTATTTTGAGAGAGAGAGCACAAGCAGGGGAGGGGCAGAGAGAGAGGGAGCCAGAGAATTCCAAGCAGGTTCTGCACTGTCAGCACAGAGCCCGATGCGGGACTCGAACTAACAAACCATGAGGTCATGACCTGAGCCAAAGTTGGACACTTAACCGACTGAGCCACCCAGGCACCCTTCATGTGATATTTTAAAGTAGTGTTTCACTTAGTCGTTTTGACATAACTGTACTTAATTTTGGTTGGTAGTGTGAGTCTATTATTTATTTGTTGTTGGAACACGTTAATGGTGTAGATGGACAAAGGCAGATAGTGGCAAAGATAATTCCCAATAGCAAAGAAATGTTTAGCTTTGAAATCATGTGATTGTGTATTTTTATTTTGGGGGGTCAGATTTTAAGAAATTTCTAAGATGTTTGTGATAATAAATTTAAACAATGCAGAAATACATAATGTAAAAACTGAGGGTCCGTCCAGCTTTGAGATCCAATCCTCCTTTGCATGAATTGAATTTTTTATGACAAGTGTGTATTAACAAAAGCAGGACACAAGTTTGTTGGCTGTTTGTATTTCTTCTATGAATTACATCTTTGTATCTTTTATCAGTTCTTTTTTCTTTTTTGTTATTTTTAATTTAATTTAATTTTAGAGACTGAGAGAGAGGGAGAGAGCACGAGCAGGGGAGAGGGGCAGAGGGAGAGAGAGAGAGATAGAGAATCGCAAGGAGGCTCCACACTCAGCACAAAGCCCTATGTGGAGCTTGATCCCATAACCCTAGGATCTTGACCTGAGCTGAAATCAAGAGTCAGACACTCAACTGACTGGACCACCAAGGCGCCCCTGTTCTTTTTTGCTACTGGGTTTTTTTTTTTTTTTGTATTGATTTGCAGGCAATCTTTGTATATTAAGACAATAACTCTTTGATTATTATTTATGTTCCGGATATTTTGGACATTCCAGTCTGTAATGATTAGCTATTAAATAACAGTATTTATCATCAATTTCCATTTCATTCATTCATTCATCCATTCATTCATTTCTGAAGGGCTGAACAATATGATGGAGAAGATCGCTGAACCGTGAATGAAAACAGTGAGGTTTGTGACTTGGCACATCGACTCTGTGTAAGTCACTCGAGATCTGGGCTTCAGTGTTCTCTCTTCCAAGATGAAGACGTTGCATTAAGCTCTAAGATCCCTAACTTCTAGGGCTGTATTATTCAGCTGCTGCATTAGCATTGGCCATATTTTCTGGGCAGGAGTATGACAGATTCACATCCTGGATATGTTGTGCCCAAGTCCATAGCAGTGATTCTGATTCCCTGATATACTGACCAGAAAATGGGGAAGAGTGGTGAATGTTCGCCAAAGAGCACAAAAGCACTGACCGGGGTGGGCCCAGTGCCCCGGAGACGACACAGAAGGGCTGGAGAAGCAGGATATGAGACCCGGCATCTTAGACAAGTCACTTTTCCTATCTCGGCCTCCGATTTGATCTGGAAAATGGGAATGGGGAACTGTGGGATACCAGGGGTTCCTAAGCTTCTTGCCAGCTCTGAGGTTCTCTGATGGCCCACGGAAGTCGCGAGTAGTGTTTCTGTGGCTGCTGGGCTGGCTATTTGTCTGCTCATCTCCCCTCCCCACTCCTGCGGGAGGTAACCTCTCCCTCCCTAACACACTTTGCACAGCAGCTTTTGTGTTAACAGCATCGATCTGGCAGTTAGTGCCTGGCTCTGTCTGAGCAACTTGAGAACAAGACTTCTCAGTAACTTTTTAAAAACCTTAGTAAAAGACATTTTAATCCCTTCCCTGTCTTATTATTGATACATGCTCGCTGTAGAAAAAACAAAGTTCATAAAGCGGGTAAAGTATCCTAATGATGGGAGACATCTACTGTTAGCATTATCTCTTCTTTGCACACTGTCTACACAATTTTGTAATTCTGGGGTTTTCCCCTATGCCACAATTATTTCCTTGTTTCATGAAACATTCACCATAAGCATGATTTATAATCACTGTATATCAGTGGGGCAGGACATTTTCTTGTTTAAAAATATCTTCATGTGTATGTGCCATCTTTTTCCCCAAAGCAACGTTGGAAGAAGAGCGGGTGTGGTTATTATCTCTATTGTGGGGGATGGAAACAAAGCTCGCAGCGATTACTGGGACTTCCCTGGGTCATGGAGCTGGCCAGATGCAAGATGGAGCTACTTCATACCTGCCATCTGCATGGGCATGACAATTCAGTGTATTTTCACACTTAGCTTGTTCACTCCTGCCAATCATTCTGTAAAGAAGGTGGCTAGGAATTAGTATCTTCTTTGCCGAGAGCGAACTGAGGCTCAGAGAGTTGAATGACTCGGGCAAGGACACAGAGCATCCGTGGCAGGACCAGAACTGGAATCTTCCTTTCCTGACTCCAGATTTGATACTCTTGTGTCCCCAGTTGAGGGCTCTTTCCACTGAAGTCCCAGCGCAACAGGAAATTTGAATGAGGCTGGTTGGCCTCAAGATTTCAGCGATGAGAGATCAGGGTTGTTGCTGGAGGGAAAGCCAATCCTCTAATCAATCCAGACATCATTGATTTATAACCGAAGAAGGTGCGCACGTCAGCAGGGGAGGGGGAGGGGAGGGGGAAGGAGCAGCAGAACTCATCCCAGGAGGGGCCACAGGTGTCCTGATGCAAGGAAGCTGGGCCCGGGGAGGCCAGGAGAGGAGAGAGGACAGAACTCAGTATGGGAGTTCCTCTTGGCAGAAAGTGTCTCTCCTGGGTCGATGGGACAGGCCTTGGAGAGTCTTCCTTCCTCTGTCCCTCTGCATTAAGTTCTTCAAAAGAAATGTGCTTTCATTGCTTTTCTCTCCCAGCCCTTGACTCCTCTGGACAGAAATAGCTGGAAAGAGACTGCTCTGTTGTCCAGAGCAGATGGTGGGTTTGGTGATACTCCAGAAAGCACTGGTTTCGGCTTGATTTTTCCAGAGCTGACCTGTCTGGTCTGATTTTCCATCAGCATTGAGACTGCTCAGTTCTCTGGCTTAGGTCCTCAGGGATGAGGGTTGGGAGGTTGTCCCCTCTCAGCCTAGCCACTTATCCTGGGACAGCAGATGGGCCATGGTGAGAGGTAGTGGTGGGGAGTGGGGAGCACTGGCCAGGAGACCTGGGTTTCCATGGAGCTTGGTCACTGCATACTGTGTGCTTTGGGGTGGGTTAGCTTCTAGGATATGCCCTCAGTGTCTTCAACTCAAAAATTAGACGGTTGTAGTAGATGACATCCAGGGCCCATGGGACTCCAGTGTCCCTTGATTCATGTAAAGATAGTAGAGCTCAGAGGACAAGTGTGCTGATCTCAGAAACAGAGTTAGACCTCCTGGGCTTCTTCTAGTTCTGTCACTAGCTAACCATTGCTGTTGACTTATTAAGAGCAAGTTACTCAACCTCTTCTGCCTCAATTTCCTCACCTGTGCAATGGGGACAGTCGTTAACTCACTACCTTATTAGGATGATTAAATGGGTTAATTTGGTCAAACACTTGGAACAGTGTGGGGTATACAGTTAGTGCTTTTAAAATAAATACGTGTTGCTGTTAAGCTCAAGGAAAGGTGGGGCTGGGTACCAGATTGGACTCCACCCTCCTGGAAGGCACACAGCTCAGCTCAGCTCACACCAGCAGGAATTCACCATTGTTTCTTCCTCCTGGAGCACAGCTGGGACTCCATGGGTGTGTCTGGACTGATCAGTGACTCTGCACAGCCAGCTCCTTCCCAGCACCAAATTCATCCTGCCAGTAACTAACCTGGATGCTTTCAAAGAGCCTGCTTCCTACATTATTTTATTGAATCCTCTCTCAACCTGGGAGGCTCTTGGTGGGGATGACACCAAGCTCACAGGTAGAAGACAGAGGCTCGTATTCAGGAATGGGGCGGGCTGGGACCCAGCTGTCCTGTTTGTCTTTGTAGCATTGGTCTGGGGCAAGGGCCTTCGGCCAGCTGGGGTATCTGTGCTTGAGGTCACCTTATAGAGCACTCATTAGCTGAGTTGGGGGTGGGGGGCGGCGGTGGACTGCCATGTGCCTGGGCAGTAGACCTGATTTTTGCTGATCGTGAAAAAAAAAAGTATACAGACTCACCATGCTTCTGAAACTCACTCCCTTATTGTTGAACATTTAAGCTATTTTCAATTTTGAGATATCATTATGTACTTATTAAACTAGTAAAAAATAATTCTTTCAGAACCTTAGAAGCAGTTACATGTGTATTTGCTGATGGCTCCATAAATTGATCCAGGTTTTCAAGAGAACAATCCAGTAATATTTAAGAGCTATAAAATTATTCCTACCCTTTGACCTGATAATTCCACTTCTGAGAATATACGCCAAGGAAATAGCTTAAAAGAGAAAAAATAAGAAAGTAATTGCTCTTAGAAATGCTATTTATAAAAATTGGAAGCAACCCAAATGCCCAGCCATCAGGGTTTGGCTTAAAACCCATGGTGTATTTACATTCTAGAATATGATAGAGCTTTTAAAAATGATAAATATGGGAACCATGTCAAAGCACAGACAAGTACGCACATATGAAATAATGATGAGTGGAAAAAGGGGTAAGTATGTGTGTTTGTATGCATTTTCCAATGACAACTACACAAAGCAGGCCAATATTTGTTCAGCGAGCTGATAAAGGTTAGGTGCAAGTTGGCATTGCTTTTAATGTTCATTAAAATAGTTTCAGCTTACAGTAAAAATAATATGGGTCCTTTTATAGTCACAGATGATAGGACCAGCTACATAATTTGCAGGGATCACTGTTAAATGAGAATATGGGATGCTTTGTTAAAAACTAGAGGTTTGAAGATGGTGATAGCAGAGCTTTAAACCAAGTGCAGGTCCTTTTGAGCCCTGGATCCCATGCACTGTAAGCCTGGGAAGCTGGCCCTGGCTAGAGCTGTTAATCCATTCTACTCACTTTACCGATGAGCAAAACGAGTTTATGAAGTTCAGCTTTGCTTAGGAAACCTCAGAAGCACCAACAACCCAAGGCCCCTTGGGGCTTGGAGTTAGTGCGGAGATGACTGACCATCAGAAGGGTGTGGTCCAGAGAGGATGTGGTCACAGAACTCTGGCCATCTGTCCCTGGGCCTTGCTGCCCCAGCTGGAGAGTCCACTGTGCTTTGTTCACCCACCCATCCGTTCATTTATCAAGCATTTATTCACCAGTCAGTGTCTCAGCTGCTATGCTGACTGATGGGGACACAGAGGACAAAGACATGGGAGCTGAGGGTTTACTTGCAAAGACAAAGGATTCTATTTGAGAAAAGCTATGGTAGGTTTGGACCAGTGGTTTAGACACAGCAGAGGGGCTGTGGGAACCCAGGGCTCTTCTGGAGGAGCTGAATGGCACCTGCGTCTTGAGGATGGAGTGCCTTGATCAGGAAGGTGAAGCGTACCTGGCTACCTAGGAAACAACATTCTCTACAAAGTCCAAGTGAAGACGGTACGTTTGGGAACTGCCAATAAGGGCTTTGGGAGCAATGTCCCATGATCCACTAATACGGACAGAAGTCAACTAAAGCTCTGCAGTCTTTACCTGGAGACAAGCTAGGAGTTTCCCATTCTGTGTTTATTTAGCAGACTTGGTTACTTTGAGCCTGTTGTTCCGGCCTACAGAGTCTTTTAAGGCGGACTCTGGCATCTTTCCTGGCTTCATGCCATCTCAGGTTGAATCGGCATGCTGTCCATTTCCTTACCCAAGTGGTCAGCGGGAATACTGATCCTCCATTGGAGACTTCCGTAAGTTGTCCACAGGACTTTGTGAGAGGCTCTGCTGAATGTCTTCCTGACGCTGCGATGTAGCAATTTTCTGGCCCATCACAAATGAATCTTGAGAGATGGGCAGTGTTGTTTTTGGAGAGCCCGCTTGGTTTCTTGCGGGCACTGCTTGCTATTCTAAAAGCTCGCAGACAGACTAGCTGAGGACATTCCTCCCCACCCTCCAGAAATTTTTGCTCTGACCTACTCCTGAGAACTGGGGGTTGTCCATAGTGAGCTTAGAAACAGAAAAATACACAGCTCCTTCCCTTTCTCCCCCCACCTTCCCAGCACACACTGTCCTGGCCACACATCTAATCCTTGGCTCAAGTGTTAGTACCACCAGATGCCTGCCCCTAGTGTGCAGAGCCCCGTGAGTCACGTCCTTGACCACTGACTTCCCCATATGGGGCTGGCACAAATGCCCAGGGAAGCTGGACCCAGGCAATGACCACAGGAACTGTTTGATTCATTTGCTCTTAAAACCTTCAAATACTGTCCTTCACTACCCAGCTGAGTTTGTGCTTGCCACTCAGTGTTAAGAATTAATCATCTTTTGGGGGCGCCTGGGTGGCTCAGTAGGTTAAGTATCTGAGTTCTGCTCAGGTCATGATCTCGCGGTTCATGAGATTGAGCCCCACATCAGGCTCTGTGCTGACAGCTTGGAGCCTGGAGCCTGCTTCAGATTCTGTGTCTCCCTATCTCTGCTCCTCCCCCGCTCACGCTCTCTCTCTCTCAAAAATAAATAATAAAAACATTTAAAAAAATTAATCGTCTTTTGTATTTACGTGTAAATGTTGGTAGTGAAGATATTTGAGAAAAAGGTTACTCCGTTCATATCACTAAAAAGAATCATCATCAACAATCTATGATAACCATCTTGTCTGTATGCATGTAAATAGAGAGCTCTTAGGTAGTTAGGGAAATAATTTGGCCAAGATAGAATCATACTGTGCAGGGCATTTTTACTAAACATGGATTAAATGTAACTGAAAAAAAATTTTTTTAATGTTTATTTATTTCTGATACAGAGAGACATAGCATGAGCAGGGGAGGGGCAGAGAGAGAGAGGGAGACACAGAATCCAAAACAGGCCCCAGGTTCTGAGCTGTCAGCACAGAGCCCGACGCGGGGCCCGAAATCACGAGCCATGAGATCATGACCTGAGCTGAAGTTGGATGCTCAACCGACTGAGCCACCCAGGTGCCCCTAACTGAATTTTTTAATAGTACAGTAAGAAACTCAAGGAATTGACATGGAATTTCTGAACATCAGATAAATTGTTTTCACTACAAGGAATATTTATATATTCCTAAAGTATATTCAAAATATATTCTTAAAACAGCCTTCAAAATTAAGAGATAGTGCTGTAATTATTAAGAGTAAAGTAAGTTCTAAGCAAAATTTCCATTTGAGACACTATCCAGTGACTCTCTGTTATGAGAAATGAGAAAATTAGCATGTTTCTCTTTTCCCCTCACTCTTGCACAATGCAAGGTGTTTATTTAATGCACTCCTTTCCTATTGTCCAAAATAGTCACATTCATTTTCTGCTAACTGCAATTTCTACTTGCTTAATCCACGGACTGTGGGCTACCTTGGAATGCTCACTGCCAGTTGTCGGTTTTTTAACCACAATTTTTCTCTCTTCAGATTATTCTGATTCACTCTTTGGTTGACCAGACTCACTGTCAGATAGTTTTTCGGAGGAGGGGGTCCTTATTTTGCGTGCCTGAAGGGGTCTGTCTGTTGGCTTTACATTTGAAGTTATGCATTTTTTAATAATCTTTTTTTAATGTTTATTTTTTTATATTTTGAGAGAGAGAGAGAGAGAGAGAGAGAGCATGAACGGGGAGGGGGCAGAGATAGAGAGGGAGACACAATCCGAAGCAGGCTCCGAGCTGTCAGCACAGAGCCCAACGTGGGGTTCGAACTCACTAATTGCTAGATCGTGACCTGAGCTGAAGTCAGATGCTTAACTGACTGAGCCACCCAGGTGCCCCTATTTATTTATTTTTTTAAAGAGAGAGAGAGAGAGCACAGTAGGGGAGAGGAGCACAGAGAGAGAGAGAGAGAGAGAGAGAGAGAGAGAGGAGAATCTCAAGCAGGCTCCACGCTCAGCATGGAACCTGACTCTGAGCTTGATCCCATGACCCTGGGATTATTACCTGAGCTGAAATCAAGAGTCAGTCACTCAACCGACTGGGCCAAATATTTTTTATTCTTTTAATGTGGCTTTCACACCTGTGGTGTTTTTATTTTTCCCTTTCTTTCCTCAACCCGGTCAACTCAGGTTTTCTTTTATTACTTATAATAATCCCCATTTTTGTTTTTCAAAGAATTTTATTAGATTGAGTTTTTTTAAGTTTACACACAGTAAAATTCACTCTTTGTGGTGTATAGTTCTATGGGTTTTGAAATGCATAGAATTGTATATCCGCTGCCATGATCAAGATACAGAATAGTTCCATTATCTCAAATAATTCCTGTGTGTTGCCCTTTCATAGTTAACTCCTCCCCCTGACCTCTAACCCCTGGAAACCACTGATCTGTCCTCCAACCCCTTAGCTTGGCCCTTTTCACTAAAATCATATAAATAAAGGTATATGTTATACAGCTCTTTTGATCTGGCTTCTATCATTTAGCAAGATGCATTTGGATTTATTCACATCATTGTGTGTGTGTGTGTGTGTGTGTGTGTGTGTGTGTGTATGGCTAATTACATTTTGTGGCTGAACAGTACTCTGTTGTTTAGATGTTTGTTGATCCAGTAACTGGTTGAAGGATGGTTGAGCTATTCCCAGTTTTTAGTTATTATGAATAAAGTGGCTATAAACATTCACATAGTGGTTTTACGTGAATGTAAGTTTTCATTTCTTGGTTAAATACCTGGGAGTAGGATTGGTAGGTTACACACAAGTATATGTGTGGTTTCCTAAGACATTACTAAGCTGTGTCCTACAGGAGCTGTAGCAATTTGCAGCCAGTGATGTATGTGAGTCTAGCTATTTCACATTCCTAGTGCTTGCTATTGTTGGGAGTTTTCATTTCAGCAATTCTAACAGATGTGCAGTGGTCTCTACACAAACCACACGCATTGTGGTCTTAATTTGCATTTCTTTAATGACTAATGATGTTTTATACTTTTTCGTGTGTTTATTTTCCACCCGTACACCTTTTCTTTTTCTTCACAAAGCCCAATATTTCCAAGCCTATGTATCGTTTCTTGAAGTATGATTAGCATATCATGATATATTAGTTTCAGGTGTGCAACATATGGATTTGACGATTCTACACATTACTCAGCCATGGAAAAGAAGGAGGCTGTGCCATTTGCACCAACACGGACAGACCTAGAGGGTATATAATGCCAAGTGAAATAAGTCAGGCAGAGAAAGACAAATACCATATGATTTCCCCCTACGTGGAATCTAAAAAACAAAAGAAATGAAAAAAAATCATCCATATGCCTTTTTAAGTGAAACATCTGTTCAAATCTTTTGCTCGTTTTGTTTGTGTCTCCTTACTGTTGAGATTTTGAAAGTTCTTTATGTATACTGGATACAAGTCCTTTGTTTGTCCAATATGCCATTTGAAAATATTTTCTTCCAGCCTGTGAATTGTCTTTTCGTTCTCCTAATAGTCCCTCTCATAGAGCAAAAGTTTTCAATTCTGACAAGGCTCAATTTATCATTAAAAAATAATAGATTTTGCTTGTGGTGCCGTCTCTAAGGACTCTTTGCCTAACCCAAGATTGTAAAGACTTTTCTCCCTGGTTTTCTCCTAGAAGTTTGTAATTTTGTATTTTACCTTTAGGGCTATGAGACATTTTGAACTAATTTTTGCATATGGTGTGAGTGTTCATGAGTGTTCGGAGGGGGTTGCCTGGGACTGGGAGAGCATGTCCTTCCTGGGGGCATGGGTGTTTTTCTAAGGGTCTGAAGAAGAGCAGAGAGAAGAAACCAGAGCTTCCTGACCGGCTTTCTGAGAGGTGAGAGTGATCTTAAACCTCTCTCCGTAGGATACGACATCCGGTACTGGTACACGGACTCCAGAAAGCCTCAGGGAAGACAGAGCTTGAATGGGCACGAGAAGAAGACTCCAGGAAGGGTTCATCTGGGAAAGCTGCTGGGGTGGGGGATCTGGTGGCAAGGCAGACCTGGGCTTTTAGAGGGATAACCTTTAAACTATAATAGCAGAATGTACCATCTTGTATTGAACAGTGATTCTGTGCAGACACTTTATGTACCTACTTTCTAATCCATATCACCACCAGGCAAGGAGGGAGTTATTCTTATATACAGATGAGGGAACCAAAGTTCAGAGAAGTTAAGTTATCTGTTCAGGGCCGCACAGCTATTGAGCAAGAGGGCAGGATTTCAAGCTTAGGCTGGGCACTGAAGCAGGTGCTCTGTCTCTCTCCTGTGACTCAGGGCTCAGGGAACACTGGATGGAGGTAGATGAAAGGCAAGGAGTTAAGAAATGCTGGAGGTTCATCAAAGGGAGATTTCCATGAGGTTAAAGGACAGTTGAGTTGACTCTTGGACAGGGGCTGAGAAAATCCATGGAGTTGTTCTCCCCAAGGTGTCTTCTGAAACAGAGTTTGTAACTTCTCATCCATGGAGGAAGTGGAGGCTGGCCGAGGACTGGACAAAGTGAGCCTGGTGGCCACTGAAGGAGAATTCCCTTGAGGTGGCCCCGATGGGACCAGTTGTGCCTGCTGTCCTGGATGCTTCCTTCCAGGGCTGACTTGGCACTTTTTAGACCAGGCTCAGCCTGGGAAGCTGTCCGGATGACTAGGTGATGAACAACCAAATTCCTGTCTGCTGGATGGGTACCTACATCTTCCCTTGGCATCCCAGGTGGGGCACTGCCAGCAGAGTCCATGAACCATCATTGGCCAAAAGTCACTGCCAGGGGTACCGAGGGGGCCTGGTAGGGAGCAGGAGGTGTCCATCCTGGGAGAGTGGGACTGAGAGTCTGGGAGAGGTGGCCCTGGCAAAGGGCAGCAATTCTGGATCATTCGGTTGTTCTGCGTAAAGGTTTTCTTCCCTTCACCAAATATGGGGCCTCTCTGGCCTAGGTCACTGAGCTATTCCTGGAAGGTAGACAGGCAGGCACTGTTCTTGCTCTGTAAATAAATGCAGTGGAGCCACTGCCCAGCACCCCCTGGGACCAGGAGCCCAGTGTGCCTCTGCTCTGGGAGAGGTGAGGGCCAGGGAGACAGAGACCCAGAGTCCCCCCATAGTCAGCTTCTAGGTGGTCCCAGGTGGGGTTCCATTACCATCGTTCAGCCCTTCGTTGGCCCCTCACTGACAGCAGTGGTCAAGGAGGGCTCTGGATGCTGCCCTGGCACCTGGTCTTGGGCTCTTGGGAGTCCAGTGGTGAGGATCCGGGTGAGCAGTGTCCGTGTGAGTCCGTGTGAGTGGAGGGGCAGGTGGACAGCTGAAAAGGAGCTGGAGTCATTCTTAAGACAGTAGGTCTCTCCTTAACTCAGAAAGACAAAAGCTGAGGGCTGTCTGGGTGGCTCAGTTGATTAAGCATCCGACTCTTGATTTCGGCTCAGGTCATGATCTCACTATCTCCTGAGTTCGAGCCCCGCCTCCGGTTCTGTGCTGACTGTGTGGAGTCTGCTTAGGATTCTCTCTCTCTCTCTCTCTCTCTCTCTCTGCTCCTTCCCCACTCATGTTCACTCACACTCTCTCTCTCTTAAATAAATAAACTTTATTTTTACTTTTATTAAAAAAATTTGTTTAATCTTTATTTTTTGAGAGACAGAGAGAGACAGGACATGAGCGGGGGAGGGGCAGAGAGAGAGAGGCAGACACAGACCCCGAAGCAGGTTCCAGGCTCCGAGCTGTCAGCACCGAGCCCGATGCGGGCCCTGAACTCACCAACCTCGAGATCATGACCTGAGCCGAAGTCGGACGCTTGACTGACTGAGCCCACTGGGAGCCCCAAACTTTTTTTTTTTATTTTTAAAGAAAGACAAAAGCTGAGAGGATGAGAGTAGAGTCATTACATTTAGGACGAGTCTGAGAAGCATGAACACAGCCCATGCCCACGTCATCTAGAATACGGGAGTAAGGGGTGACAGTGCCAAGGTGAGGGCCAGTCCAGCTTCCCCTTACTAGTTGGGCAAGTTCTATAAGTGCTCTGAGCCTCAGTTTCCTCAGCTGTAAAAGTTCAAGGTTGTTGGGAGGAGTATTTGACATGGCTGAAGTGCTTAGCATGGTGCCTAACACACACGGTAAGTGCTCAGTAATTGGGAGCAATCTTCATCATCATCATCCACACCAGACGTTTTTATTGGTGCATTTGGAGTCACTCTACTTCACTTGGAGACCACGTCCAACATGTAGTTATTATGTGATCCTGGTGAAACTCCTTGACCACGCTGAGCCTTGGCCTCCTGATCTCTACAATTAGAAGCTAATAATGAAAGTGAAGAAAGCCAACCTAAATTAGCTTGAAAAACTGGGAATAATAGCTGAACTGAGCTGGGCTTCGGGCTCACCTGGAGCCAGGCATGTGGACAATGGCGTCAGCATACTGTCTGTCCGTCTCAAGTCCTCTTTTCCATTGTGTGGACTCCTTTCTCAGGCAGGTTATCTCCTTGTGGTGGCAAAGCCAGCTGCTGTCAGGCCCGGGGAGGCCACCTTCGGAGGAGAAAGCAACACTACCTCGCCCTGAGCGCGTCACACTCCTCAAAACGACTGTCTGAGTCACATGACCACCCTTGAACCACCGACCAGATTGGGGCTGGATCACATGGCCAGCCGTGTGGCAAGGCCCGAGGGCCCTGTGTTTGACAGACGCGCCAGAGGCCGGGGAGGGGGCACCATTCCCATAAAGCAGAGAAGTGCGCAGTTTCCAGAAGAAGAGAGAAGGCTGGCCGGCCAGGCAGAGGCAATCACTGGTGATTAGAGTTAAAAGGATGCTCTAGGTAATTCCCTGGATGACCTAATGCCTTGTCTTAATGGGCTGTTAATGGGAACGCTCACAAGACTTCATTCTATGGGTCCCTCAGTGCCCTGGCAGGAAAGGAAGCAGGGACTGGGCACCCACTAGACTGCCCTCCGCACACAGCCAGTCCCAGCGTGCCGCTGACCACACCCACACCCTCACCCCTGCCTGCAGGGCAGTCCTGGAGGGCCGACTGCCCCCCTTGAGCTAAGGCGGTCCAGGTTGCACCAGGGTCCGAAGGCTGCAAATTCATACCTTGCATGGACGTGTGCTGGGAGGGGACGCAGTGAAATACAGACGGCTCTGGGCTTGGAATCAGAGGCCGAGGGGCTGATGTCACCCCGGAGGCATGACCTTGAACACATTACTGCCCCAGGCATCTTCCTCTGCCCAGTGAGGGGCTGGGCTGCCTGGTCTCTGACGTCTCTCCCAGAGCTGACATTCTGGGAATCTATGAATGTTATTAAATTCATGAATCGGCTTCTTTGCCTGGAACAAGTCAGCTTAAAATACATGCAAATTGCACTAAGTATAGCTGTCCCCTTGCTGAGGAGGCAGTCTGGCATATTTACATAGTTTGAAATTGGCTGCTGCATGCACGGGGTGGGGAGTAACAGGCTCTGAGGCCCGGCTCTTAATGCAAGTGGAGTTCTGGACCCTTCCCAGCCTGGAGTCCCGAGGCCTGTCGTTAGCAGGGAGGGGGAAGGGAGCTGCTCATACTGGAGGCTAGATATGCCAGGATCCATTCTGGGTTCTCATTCTCTAAGATCAGTGAATCTTCACAGCAGTCCTTGAGAGTATTACTGTTCCCATCTAATCAATGAGAAAACCTATAGCCTGCCCAAGGTCACATAGAGAGTAAATGTTGAGGTTACTCTCAAATGTTGAGCCAGGAAGGGGCTAACTCCAAAATCCATGCTCTTTCAACCACACTAGACCAAGGAGAGCTTCCTCTTCACACGCCCAAGCTCAGTCAGACTCCCTGAACTTTGGCCATGGTCTTGTGGGCCGGTGCTGAGAGTCTTCATTCATTCATTCATTCATTCATTCAGTACATGGTGGGCATCTGCTGGGCGCTAAGCTCCATTCTGGTGATTCTGCAGTAAAACCAGACAGACACGGTGTCGGGACTCTTGGGGCTTACATTCTGGTGGAGAGTCAGCAAATAAACAGGGGAATAAAGAAATGAAATGAATCGCAGATTGCGACAGATGCTCAGAAGATAATAGAGTGCAGACACCAAGGACACCAGGAGCCTGGCCTAGAAGGGGGCCATTTAGGAAGGACCTGGGATGGTGCCAGTAAAGCTGAAAACAGAACAGTGTCCCTGGCGAGGGTTCATCCAGCGGCTCCGGGTTCCAGTCTCAACACCTTTGGGCCTTGTCACCGTGGGCGGGTCACTTACTCTTTCTGAGCCTCAGTCTGCCATCTGTGAAAAGGAAGTGATGATACCTCCATTGAGAGGCGGGCTGGGAGAATCATAATAGTGTATGTAAAGCACCCAACACAGTGCCTGTCATGCATGTTATTGCTATTGTCACTATACTTTCTGATCTGGGCCTGGGGCCTGCATCACTCTTGGCAGTAAGGCTGTTGGGTCGAATCCCTCTATGGCTAACCCCAAGACCATCAAGCCTGGGAGGGCAGATATGGGCAACAGGTCAAGAATCCGGGGCCTAGTTCTGGGCCTGGCTCTCATACCTGCTGCTTGGCGACCTTGGCAGGTCAGGGAACACATGAGGTCCCCGTGCGTCTCCTCTTCCTGCCTCCCAGGATGGCGATGACACATCAGGGTAGGAAAGTGCTTTGAACAGCTCTTCTTCCAACCAGTTATCTTGTCCAACCAGCAGCATGAACTTGACAGGTTTTTTTTTGTCTCTGAGCCCCAGTTTTCTCATCTGCCAAAGGGGTATAAGAATATCCACCTCGGTGTCATTGTCAGGTGCAGATGAGAGGAAGACTGTGCAGTGGCCCCTCCCTTATCCATGTTTTTGCTTTCCGTGGTTTTAGTTACCCTTGGTCAGCCGTGGTCCGGAAGCAGACGATCCTTCTGACATATTGTAAGGTCAACGGTAGCCTAAAGCTAAGTCACAATGCCTGTGTCATTTACCTTACTCCATCACATCATGTAGGCCCTTTGTCACCTCACATCATCGCAAGAAGGGTGAGTACAGCACAATAGGATATTTTGAGGGAGAGAGACCACATCCACGTAACTTTTGTCACAGTATATTGCTACAGATACTCTAGTTTATTATTGGTTATTGTTGTTCATCTCTTAGTGTGCCTAATTTCTAAGTTAAACTTTATCACAAGTACGAATGTATTGAAAAAAAAACCACAACAATGTCCGTATGGTTTCGTGCTATCCATGGGTTCAGACATCCACTGGGGGTCTTAGAACGCACCCCCTGTGGATAAGGGGGATCACTGTGCAGCCTGATAGAAATGGAGGGCTGTGTGCGGAGGCTAGGGTCACGCTCACCCCCACGTCCCGGCAGCCCGCAGAGGAAGGATGCACTAGAGTGGCTTGTATTCTGAGAACCAGTGGGGAACACCGGGGCCCAGAGGAAAGACACACTGGCCAGGGACTAAATTGGAGCCACTCTTGAGGTGAGGGCGGGGACGGAGTCTCATAAGCCAGTTCTCCAAAGATGTGCAAATGACTGGCTGAAGTCAGTGTCCTTCCTACATTTCCCACCTTGAGGAAGATTGGACTTGGATCTGTACCTGGCTCTGTACAACCAGAAGGAACAGAGGAAATCTAGCAGTATTGGGGCCCCTGCTTTGAGCCAGTGAACACTCACAATGCCTTACAGAGGAAATGGCTCAATTCCAGAGAGGTTAAGCAACTTTCCCAGAATCGCACAGCTTATAAATGTATTTGAGTCTAGTTCGGTCTGACTCCCAAGGCAGATCCTATTTTGTGGAGCCTGAAGCTTATTCAATTTTGGGGAGGCTAGGGGCGAGGAGGATAGAGGAGGGGGGTCTTTAAGACAAATATTTTATAAGAACACAACATTCGGTAAGAAAGTGAATACTGGTCTAGAATGAAAAGAAGGGACCTTGGAGGGCCCATGTAAGTGAAGGCCCTTTGTCCATAGACTCAGAAAACATCACAACCATACTGTTCCTCATAGAAATATCTAAGGATTAACCCTCTGGGCCTGTAGGAAATCATATTTAAGCCCTTCATTTTCCAGGAGAAGGAACTGAGGTGAACTTGTCAGGGCAACTAACTGGCTTTCACACCTGAAACCCCCGCCATGGACGTGTGATGTGTCATGGAGAAAAAAACACAGCTCACAGCATCAGACATATCTGGGTCTAAGGCTCTATGCATCACTTTCTTAGCTACATGAAACTCTTTGAGCCTCAGTTTCTCCATCTGTTAAAACAGGACAGTAATACCTACCTTATAGGTTTTATAGGTATTGAATACTATGAAGAGATAAAGGATACAGGGCACATCACAGCTGCATTGTAAGGGTGTCCTGGAGTAATGAGAACTGTTGTCTGGGAGCGGGGTGGGGGGGTGGCGGGTGACAGGGGCTCACTGCTGTCCTGTTGAAATGGAAACCCTGGGGGAAGGAGCCGGAAGAAAGCACTCAGTGCTATCCCACCCCACCCTCCATATCAGTCAGGGCCCCAGTAGGCTCTGCTCCCCAAACCCCATGGCCTCGGGCTGGCCTGACCTGCACTCTTCTCACGCTCTGGGTGGCCAGTGGTGGGGCCAGCCAGGCCTGCTGGATGGGACCCAGGGAGTGGCGAGTGAGGCTAACTCCCTCTGACAAGCCCAGGAGCCGTGCCCCAGGGGCTGGCCAAGCTGAGACCCAGGGGCACTCCTGCTGGCAGGGCAGCTGGTCACATTGATCTCGTAATTAAATCAGGGCCAGGCCTGGCTGACCATCTGGGCTCTGACCCTACTTGGGCTCTGGCCCTTGGCTCCCAGGACGGGCCAGCGTTTGCCTCTGAGAGAGCGGAGGCTTTGTGGTTGGATGGAGATGGGACAATGGGGTGTCTTATGAGAGGCGCTACTGTGGTTCCATCCGTGGCTAAGAAGGGCCCCCTCAACAGCGCCTGGCTGCCCGTAGCTAGGACTCTAGGGAAGGGGCAGGGCTAGAAGGTGCAGACTCTTAAATGAGCACCTGGGCAAGTGGTCTCCTGATTAGCTCGCGGGAAAGGGCGGCTCTGTTGTGTCAGAAGCTCAGGCCAGAAGCTTGTGGTCATCTTGGATGCCTTAGTTTTTCTCAACTGCACATTCGGTACACCAGCGAGTCCTGCTGGCTCCATCTTGCTTATATATATATATTTTTAAATTTAAATCCAAGTTAGTTAGCATACAGTGTAATAATGGTTTCAAGAGTAGAATTTAGTGATTCATCATGTACATGTAACCCCCAGTGCTTGTCCCACCAAGTGTCCTCCTTAATGCCCATCACCCATTTTAGCCCAGTCCCCACCCAGAACGCCTCTGGCAACCCTCAGTTGGTTTTCTGTATTTAAGAGTCTCTTATGGTTTGCCTCCCTCTCTGTTTTTATCTTATTTTTCCTTCCTTTCCCTATGTTCATCTGCTTTGTTTCTTAAATTCCACATATGAGTGAAGTCATATGATATTTGTCTTTCTTTGACTGACTTATTTAGCTTAGCATAATACATTCTAGTTCCATCCACGTTGTTGCAAATGGCAAGATTTCATTCTTTTTTTTTAATTTAAAAAAGTTTTTTTTTAATGTTTATTCATTTTTGAGAGAGAGAGAGAGAGAGAGAGAGAGAGAGAGAGAGAGAGAGACAGAGCGTGAGCAGGGAAGGGGCAGAGAGAGAGGGACACACAGAATCTGAAGCAGGCTCCAGGCTCTGGGCTGTCAGCACAGAGCCCGACACGGGGCTCGAACTCACATGACCTGAGCCAAAGTCAGATGCTCAACCGACCCAGGCGCCCCAAGATTTCATTCTTTTTGATCACTGAGTAATATTCCATTGTATATATACCACATCTTCTTTATCCAGTCATCAGTCAATAGACATTTGGGCTCTTTCCATACTTTGGCTATTATCGATAGTGCTGCTATAAACATTGGGGTACATGTGCCCCTTTGCATCAGCATTTTTGTATCCTTTGGATAAATACCTAGTAGTGCAATTGCTGGGTCATAGGGTAGTTCTATTTTTAATTTTTTGAGGAACCTCCATACTCTTCTCCAGAGTGGCTGCACCAGTTTGCATTCCCACCAACATTGCAAAAGTGTTCCCCTTTCTCCACATCCTCACCATCATCTGTTTTTTCATGAGTTGTTAATGTTAGCCATTCTGACAGGTGTGAGGTGGTATCTCATCGTGGTTTTGATTTGTATTTCCCTGATGATGAGTGATGTTGAGCATCTTTTCAAGTGTCTGTTAGCCATATGGATGTCTTCTTTGGAAACATGCCTTTTGCCCATTGCTTTACTGGATTATTTGTTTTGGGGATGTTGAGTTTGATAAGTTCTTTATAGATTTTGGATACTACCCCCTTTATCTGAGATGTTATTTGCAAATATCTTCTCCCATTCTGTCAGTTGCCTTTTAGTTTTGTTGATTGTTTTTTTCACTGCACAGAAGCTTTTTATCTTGATGAAATCCCAATAGTTCATTTTTGCTTTGTTTCCCTTGCCTCCAGAGACACGTCTAGTAAGAAGTTGCTGAGGACGAGGTCAAAGAGGTTGTTGCCTGTTTTTTTCCTCTAGGATTTTGATGGTTTTCTGTCTTACATTTAGGTCTTTCATCCTTTTTGAGTTTATTATTTTTTGTATAAAGTAAGAAAGTGGTCTAGTTTCATTGTTTTGCATGTCGCTGTCCAGTTTTCCCAGCACCACTTGCTGAAGAGACTGTCTTTTTTCCATCGGATACTCCTTCCTGCTTTGTCGAAGACGAGTTGGCCATACGTTTCTTTGCATCCATCCTCATACATAGGATGTATAGGTTGGCTACCTAGGTGGGCTCCAGAATCCACCTGCTTCTCCCCAGCCCCTCCGCTGCATAGCCCTCCACGCTACCAGCCTCTCTCACCTGTGTTATCACGGCACCTTCTTGCTGGTCCTCCTCCTGTCTCCATCTTTGCCCGCTATGAATTCTACACACAGCAGCTGATGTGATCACAGAAAAACATGTCCAATCACTTCCCCCCTCTGCTCAAAGGCCTCCTGTGGCTTCCCACCTTACCTGGGATAGATTCCGGAGTCCTTTCTGTAATGACAGGGTCCTATGGGATCTGCAAGCCGCCACCGAATCCCCATTCCCAAGCTTTCTGGCTTCGTGTGTTGCTGGCTTCCCCTGCCCTGGCCTCCAAGGCATGCCCTCTCCTGCCTGGAGCACTCTGGCCCTGCCATGCCCTGAGCCTGAAATGCTCTTCCCACATCAATCTGCATGACCACTTCCCTGGCTTCCTTGAGGTCTCTGCCTAGATACCACCTTATCCAAGAGACCCTCCTTGATGACCCAGTGCACAAGAGCCCCCTACCATCACTCTCTAATCTCCTCAACCCCATGAGAGCAGGAGCTCTCACTAATCGGTTTATTGATGTATATTCATTCTCAGACTAGCAAGGAAGGGCGTTCAGTTCTTTGCATTCCTCATAAAATCAAGGGAGGTATTGGAGGAGGGTAGGGGCTTCATTCATGCTACCTGACTTTGTGTGCATCTCCCTTGCCAAATGTCATGGCTCTTGACATCTTTTGAAGAAAAATGTGGGGCACTTGGCTCGCTTGGCAGTTGGCCAACTAGCATTCCAGTTACCAATTTGCTGTGTAGCCTTAGGGAAAAGGCTGTCCCTCTCTGGGCCTCAGTCTTCTCATCTATAAAACGAAGCATTTGGTCTAGTTGACCCCAGCGCCTTTTCTAGATCTGACAATCCAGGATATTATCACCCTTGACCTTCTCACCCCTCACCTCACTCTTGGTGACAATAGGTGTGGGTTCCGTTTTGCTTCCAGCTGGGTGTCCTTGAAAAGTCACCATCCTTTCCGTGCCTTGGTTTCCTCCTCTGTAAACTGGAGATGATAATGCCTGTGGGGCCGGCCAGCACCTAGATGTATCATAAGGCTCAATAGCTGAAAAATTGCTCTGGAGTCTAGATCATGAATAAGAGGGAGACTTAGAGGCGCCTGGGTGGCTCAGTCGGTTGAGCGTCCGACTTCGGCTCAGGTCATGATTTCACGGTTCGTGAGTTAGGCCCCCGCGTCAGGTTCAGCGCAGAGCCTGCTTTGGATCCTCTGTTCCCCTCTCTCTGCCCCTCCCCTGTTTGCACTCTCCCAAAAGCTAAATAAATATTAAAAAAAAAGGGGGGGGGGAGACTTAGCAGCATGGGCTTTGGAGCCACAAGGCCTGGGTTCAGATCCTGGCCTTGCACGTTATGAAAGCTTCCCTAAGCCTCAGTTCCCTTGTACATAAAACGGGGATAATTAGCGTCTACCACCCAGGGTAGTCACAAGGATTAAACCAGTTAATATATGTACAGTGCTTAGAACAGGGGCTGGCACAGAGTGGTGCCATATGAACATTTGCTTTTATTATCTATTCATGGAATCATTCATTCGTTCTGAATGCATTCTGCAAGCATCGATCAAGAGCCTATTCATATTCTATTACAGCTTCATCTCCTTCCCTTCCCCAATTTAATTTTTCCTCCACCTTTCCCTTCTGAGGGGAGGAGCGGTCTTACCATGAGATATTTTTGGCACAAGAAGGACATCTTATTTACCTTAGATCCTCAGAACCTAGCATAGTACCAGGCCCATATCAGGCTCTGCAAATATTCACTGAGTTGATGAGCAGCAAGGAGGCCCCAGCATTGGGCAGCGTCTGTTAAATACTGATTCCCTGTCAGGCTCCCTGGCAAGGGTTTCGCATAAGGCTCTTATCCCCACAGTTCCGCAAGGTGGGTGCTATCACCCCATCTTATAGATGAGGACGTTGGGACTCAGCGAGCTCCATTACCCAGACAGAAACCAGCACTGGGATTCTGAGGCTGACCTGCCAGTCCAGAGCTGAGGCTCCTTGCTTCCTGGGCCACTTTCCCCCACCCCCCCATGCCCCCGAGAGTGGAAGGTATTACTTATTGAGCACTTACTGTGTACCAGGCATCGTACTAGGCTCGTTCCAATACGCATTTCATCCTCATGGCTGCCCTGTGAAGAGAATGTATCCCTGATTCCCATCCCTGCTTTATAAATGAGGAGACAGGTAAGGCTGTGGGGGGAGGGGAGGATGGAGGAAAGAGGAGGAGGAAAAGCAGGGTGAAGGCAATCCCTTTGGCCACCTTCTGACCAGAAAATGTAAACTGGAGACGGAGGCTGGGGGAGGGTTGCAGACCCCCTAGGCTTCCTCCTTTTTCTAGATCAGGAGCTGAGGCTCAGAGGAGGAAAGCTTTTTCAGGAACTTTTAATATAGCGATTTTGCTCATTCACACCTCGCAGCCTCGTGAATCCCATTGACAAAAATACCTGAGGAGGGTGATCCCAGTCCACTGCACCTCCTAATCCCGAGGCTTCCTGACTCTTCCCCAGTATGCTTCATTCCTTTATTTTCCTGGAGGCTCCCAGAGATCAGAGGTTCAGGGGACAGCGCTGGAGCCCTTGGTGATTTTTGCTGCAATGTCATTGTAAGACCCCAGCTGGAGTTGACCCCACCAGGGGGGCTGTGGTGTCATATCAAGGGCGTTAGGCCAGGTTTTGATGGCTTCCAGCTGTCTTGGGTCTGAGTCCTAGATTTGCCTCGTACTGGCTTTGTGAGCTTGGGCAATTACTTTGCCTCTCTGAGCCTCAGTTTCCTCATCTGAAAATTGAGATAGTGACAAAGACCTCACAGAGGTGTGGGTGTGTGTGTGTGTAACCCAACCCTGACTCCAAGGCCCAACATTTTCTAAGGTGCCAAGGTCTCCTCAGTCTTAGAATTTGGGAAGCCTGTAGGAACCCTTTAGATTCTCGGCCCTTGGGAAATGGGAAAGGCGTGGCCCTGGGGCTGCTGTGGTGCCAGGCAGGCTTTGGAGGGCAACTTCTCTGGGCTCTGTGAGAATGTGTGCTGTGGACAGGACATTAGGAGGTGCATGGCACCCTGACTGCAGACCATTTGCATCGTGATTCGGATCACCTGTACCTAAAGGTCAGTCTGACCCCAGAAGTGGAGATTAGAGGTCTCTTCTAGGACCAGAGAGAAACACAGAAGTAAGGGAGCCCGAAACATGGCTGTATCTTTGCTGTCTCAATGGCATGGATATCTTGGCCACCATTGTGATGATGTGATGTAAATAGTCATTGACTCAATGAATATTTATTGTGCCTGGCACTGTCTCAGATGCTGGGGATTCAGAGATTAACAAAACACTTAAAGATGCTTGGGAGAGAGAAAGTGCCAGAAGCCACCAGAGCACAATGGCTGTGGTTTTACTTCTCACATGGCTGTTGCTAGGTCCCCAAATGATCAGTGAAAAGAGTGTAAGTGTTCATCAGAACAGACCTGGGAAGGGGCGCCTGGGTGGCTCAGTCGGTTAAGTGTTCATCTTTGGCTCGGGTCATGATCTCACGGTTCATGGATCCGAGCCCCATATTGGGCTCTGCGCTGCCAGCTCAGAGCCTGAAGCCTGCTTTGGATTCTGTGTCACCCTCTGTCTCTGCCCCTCCCCGACTTGCGTCTGTCTCTCTCTCTCTCAAAAATAAATAAACATTAAAAAATTAAAAAAAATAACAGGACTGGGAAGAGGCTGATTTTCCATGGAATAGAAATCTCCATGCAGGTGGAAGATTTTCCTTCTCACAATAAGCGTGGAGCCCTGCCTAGTGTCCAGTCTGGAATAGGTACGGGCCCCAAAGCCTTGATCTTTCCCTGATAAGCCAATCACTTGTGGGTGTGTTTCTTACTGACCTACGAGAGGGACGGGTGTGAGGGGTGGTCTAAAGGGACAAAAGGGAGAGATAATCAGAGCTGACAGGTTCGGAAATGTCCAATGATCCTCTGGTCAAAGAGATGCAGACTTGCCTCATTTGCATGTCATTTAAATAGCACTGATTTCACATCAGAATATGAGGTCTTTTCCCCACTGCTGTGCTAAACCAGCCTGGGAAACTTCAGGTCTGAGGCCCAAACACAGCTGCAGCACAGGGCAGAGATTAATGGAAAGATGTCCTGGGAGCAGGGTCTGGTCTAGATCTGTGGTGCACAGGGCACAGGGCAGGCACCCCAGGCCAGGCAGGGAAGGGTCCAGCGTGCTCAAGTGGCACCGGTGGCCTACACTTGAACTAGCTCGGTCGCCCTTGCCACAAATGGAGAAGAGAAGTGGGACCTTGGCGTTGTAGCTTGTACACATCCCCAGCCCCTTTCCCTTTTCCCCTTGATATATTTGTCTAACAAAATCTAAACAGTCAGGGCCAGACAAAACTCTCTCCGGCTCCCATCCCTCCGCTCTTTAGGGGAAAGAGGTGGGAGTGCCACGTGTCACAGGAGAAACTAGCAGGAGGGACTGGACCTTGGGAGCCCGATTCAGTTTCCTATTTCTTTGGGGGCAAGGAGCCCTATTAGTCATCATTAGTCTGCTTGGGGCTGTTCGGAGAAACCTAGAGCTCTTCCGCATCCTTCACAGTTCCCATCCCATGCCGGAGGAAATGCCCCTGCCCCAGCAGCTGTCCTCAAAGGCTCTCATCTATCATGCTCTCCCTTGTCACCTCAGTACGTGCTACCCAGAAACAGCACCTTGTGCAGGTGCGAGCAGGGTTGGGGGGCCAGCTGCTTTGGTGGGTCAGTTTCCCAGTGGGGGAGTATGGCAGAGACCATGAAGGGGACATCATTAACAAGACACTAGGGGCAGAGTGGAGTGTGCTTGCTGGTGATTGAATGTAAGGGCTTCTCTTACCCCACACCTTGGCTCCTCTTGAGCCATCTGAATGCTGGGCAGTCCAGCTATGGACTAGATTCGCCCTTAGAAACAATCAGACAGACGAGTCTCCGCAGTGAGTGTGTGTGTGTGTGTGTGTGTGTGTGTGTGTGTGCACGCGCATGTGTGTATCAAATCTTTTCCAAGGAGGTGTCACTGCATCAGTGAGTTGCTAGAGAACCAGGCCTCTCCTCCTGGGCAGGCAAAGGTAGATGGTCTCCTCACTTGAGTGCTGACAGCACGGTTGATCCAGACCCCTGGGCACCAGCAGGAATGGGCAGAAGTGGGAGGGGGTTTGAGAACTGGGCCCTCAAAGGTGGGTGCAGCTGGAGCTAAATGAGGGGGTCTGACTGCTCTTGGTTTTCGAACAGGGTCCCCCTTACCCACCCATGCCCCAGATCCACAGAAGATGCAAGAAACACGCATATAATGTGAGAGGAGATCGCAACCCCCCACCCAGTGTCCCATCCACATTCTCTGCTTTGTGTGCACTGAGCCCTCAGGCAAGGGCAAATGGGCACATGGCCCAGGTGGCCCCTGATGCACCCAGGAGAGCCCTCGCCTATCCTGCCCTGGTCTCTGGCAGGGCCCTCACAGTTGCAGAAACCAGAGTGACGGCAGGGCAAGCTCGCGTGCATGTCGTAGGGATGATAATCCGGTCAAGCAAGAAAGAAGGTGGAGACAATCCGTGTCTGTCAAAAATTTTATTTTATGTTTTCATTTCACACAGAATGATGTTAAAATAAATCCTCAGTAATATATATATTTATATACCTATTTACTTGTGTTGATAGTTACAAAAGACGGTGGCGCTCTATGAGGTCTATGTACACCCATGATCAGGGGGACAGACAATGTTCATCGAGGCATGTATGTACACACATATGTATAACCTATGTACAAATATCAGACCCTACTGACACAGGAACTCTCAGCTGCAGAAGTCTGGGGTGGGGCAGTGTTGGAGGGGCCGAAAGCTTCCAGAATATGTCAGCAAGAATGATAATACCTATATATCTTGTGCGATGCAGTTACAGCTGGTGTCTAAATTTTCATGAAGCAAACAACTAGTTAAATGCCTCCCGACTCCCATGAGTCTTCCCCACAAGTCCTGCTCCGCCTTCAACTCCCATTGGTCCCCAGCCTCTTATCACCATGGAGACCCCGGTTCCCTTTCGGCATCATCCTTACGAAGCTTTACCATCAGCCTTGGAGTTCCTTCTCCTATTGATCCCAGGGAGGCTTATTTATCTGCCTCTGTTTTTTGAGTTTACAGCAATTATCAGAGACAGAACACAGGAGGGCAGCTGCGGAGTCATGTATGAGCAGGAAGGAAGCCAGAGCAAACCCTAATTAGAGTCTGTGCTGCATGAGCCTAAGTGAGCGGCCATTTCCACATTTTATATACATATGTGTGTAATATATAAAATCTCCAGAGACAGCCTATATCAGCACACAAGCACACAGGTCTAGAAAAAGCATCCTGCACCCATGAGCCTTACAGATGCGTCCCTGCTGAAAAGGAGAGAATCCTCCTTGATGGCTGGCACCATTAATTCCGACTGTTCCAAGATTACCCTCAGCGGAGAGAGGGGTGCAGGAATGCAGAAACCCAGGCAGAGGCCAATTTGGCCAGGGCATTGTTTGCTCAGCAGGCTGGAGCTCGATCATGGGACTTTCCAGCTTCCTGGGGCCCTTCAAATGAAGGAATCATCCAAGCACGACAACAAAAGGAAACTGGGTCGTCGGATCCCACGTGAAGGCAGAACTGGGGCAAGCACAGAGCATGTTCAGACCCTCCAGAGCTGACACTCACCCTCGCCAACGCCAGCCAGGCAGCCAGGCCACTCTTGCTCTTCTCTCCCATTTCCTAGCCTGCAGCTGTTTGCTCTTTTCCAGCCCTACCTGGCAGGTCACAGTCCTTGCCCTGCACTTCACAAGCAAAAGAGGCAATAACGTCAGCAGCAGACGCGGAAACTGCTTAGTAGCAAACCGAGGCCCTGGATATTCCCTCCCTCCCAGCCCTACCTCTCGCTTTCTCTAGCCGCCCTTGTACAAACAAGGCAGCCAGTGTCTAGGGAATCCTTTTCAGGGAGAAGCAAGGCTTGGAGCCTCTCACAAGGACTGAGAAGAGACACGGGATTGAGTCCTCTGGGTAGCGACTGAAGGTCCTAGCACACAGCCACGTCGATGCTGCCCTCGACTATCTAGATGTTGCAGCAGCTGTGCACGGTATTATGTAACCACACCCGCCCTGTGCATCCGTCACTGGAATGATGCGGGGAGTTCTCAGCTGCGAACTCATCTGGAACATACCTGACTATTTTAGGCGTGCAGAGGAGCACAAAGCGTTTCATCTGTTTCCACGCTAGGGTTCACTCAACGTAAGAAGTGGCCATCCAGACAGGCTGCCTTGACTGGCCCCGTTGACCGCTCGTCAGGCTAAGTCTGGGTTATGGGCTTCTACCACATGATCGTGGCCAGTGTGGCCGGACTGGAGGGCTGCTGTGAGCAGAGGGAGGTGGCAGGCACCCCCACACTTCCTCAGTTATCCCAGGTAGCAGTGGGGAATCCCTTCCACCCACCCTCGTCCGGGTAGACTGCAGGACGTGAAGCAGAGCTCTCTACCGTGCATCTAAGGTGTTGCCAGGGAAGATGGAGAATGAGAGCATGGTTCAGCTCAGAGCCAGCTGCTTCTCCAAAGAGGCAACTGAATTATAGCTGCTCTCCTGCCCAAACCTGCAACTTACACTTGGTCAGAACGACAGGGTGAGTTTGTTAGTTCTATTGGTCATCACACAACTTGCCTTCCAAGGGGCAGAGGGGTTCTTTAGATCTTCATCAACACCATTACTTGTATCTGTCAAAATTCAAGCCTAGGATGCCACCCATGACAAAGGGAAAGCCTAACAGATTAGTCCTGTGCCGCTGCGTCATCGGGCTCCCACCCCTAAGAGCCAAAAAGTCTGGAATAACTTTTTTGGCTTCCGTGGTGAGGTTACAGCCAACCAGGGCAGGCAGAACAAAGGATAAAGCACCTGGCCCTTAGATCAGACTTCCCTTTTATCCCTGAGTCAGGCAGCCACCTGGGAGGGAAAGGAAAGAGGTGATCCTGGAGCCCGATCATTTGTTATGAAAGAAGTGCCTTCTAGAGAGGTTCCTACGCAGAAGAAAGAGAGCTGAACTGGGGAGGTGGCAAGAATGCAAAGGAAGGTCATTTAAAAATTCAAAGAAACGCAGTTTATTCCTTGGATTGCCAAACGTATTCCACATTAGTGAAGCTAAGGGGATCGGTCACTGTATAATTTTCAAAACAATGGTATACATATATACATATACTATACATATATACACACAGATATATGTATATATGGAAAACCTCTGATAACTCAGGACCAATTAACCCAAACCTCGATTAACACAAGAATTATGTTTTCTTACTACACTTACGGTAGAAAGACGCAAATGACAGCCAGGGCATTCTCTGCTGAGCCAGGACGTGCCCACATGGTCAACTTCTGGGTACGCCTCGTAGCCAGCATACATTCAGCCTATCTCTTTGGTCTCCTCCACCTGTATTTCTGTACGATGAGCACTGAGGTTTACGGCGTTGACCCTGAGCAATGCAAGGTCTTCTGTCGTCTTCAAACACTCTACTTGCTAAGGCAGGAAAGTTTATACTAACCTACTTAGGAAATGGGTTTCTTTCTTTCTTTCTTTTTTTTTTTCAATAGCGAAGGTTCCCACACATGAACAACCATAACTGTAAAGCAGCCAAGCCGCCCCCTTCCCTGAGGATTTCCCCATCAGTTTACTGAGGTTTTGCTGTATTACACGTGTAGAGAGAAAGGTGGATTGAGAAGCCATGGAATGGGACCCTGGGGTTGATTGTCCAGTGTGGATATTTAACCTCACAGATTTTTCTTCAGCAGAGAGGGTCTCTTCTGAAGTCCCCAGTTATGTGTGCAAATATTTGTGCAAGTGCACACGGTAGTGGGTTGGGGGGGCCTTTGCTTCTCTACTGTCATGCCCTAAGCACCCACTTCCTGTCCCTGTAGACCTCCACCCCACGCAGTCCCTTTGGTTAAGCAAATCAGCTTATTTAGAAGGACAGCCAGAGGGCAACTCCCCAAATCTGCCCAGGCTACCCATCCCAGGTACGAACCTCCAGGCCACATTCCCCCAGCATCCTTCCCCCTGGGGAGGGGAGGAGGCGAGACAAATGGATCAAGTAATGGCTTTTAGTGCATGGAAATGATCTTCTGTAATGGCTCAGGATGCTTTATTCTTATCTATTGGTAAGTGCTTTCCTGCAGGGTTCCATTACACCCCACCAGATTGAGAGTCAACGAGATGGGCTGCCGTGAGGTCACTTCAAACTCAAGGTTTCAGTACCTACAGGTTGTGAAAATGACATGTGAGAGCTAACAGACAAGGGGAGGCAGGAGGGAGAGAGGAACAGAGAGGGAAGTACACATGAGAAAGAGAGAGACAAAGAAAGCCTTTGGTGGTGGTGGTGGGGGGGGGTTCCTTGTGCATACTTGCACCTCTGCATAAGTTTACATTCCAAAGGAGGGTCAGGGCCTCAGAGGACAGGAGCCACGTGAACACATGGGAAGAAGAGGGAACCACAGACAGTGAACTAACAATGCTCAGAAGCCAAGGGCATTATCTGATAATCCAAGTACTATCACTTTTCAGTCCTGAGAATGTGGTTTTGAAATAGCTATTGCTAAAGAAAACAGTCGCCATTTATTTTATTGCACTTTTCCTCGTTAAAAATATTTTAAAACACAAACCATGAGAGATGGAACTGAGCTTTGGTGGGAAGGGAAGCAGAAAGAAAGGAAAAGCGAACCGGATTAGTTTGAAGAAGAAACCCATCCCAGCTTATAGAGGACCCTTCACATCCTGCTTGCTGCTTTGATGAGGACAAAGAGCTGGTCTCAACAAGGGAAGACTCTGAAGATACAGATGATGGTCACACTAGCCATGTGGACACCTCCCAGCATCCAGCGCTCTGCTAGGTTAGCTCAGGTGGCTAATGACGTTCGGGGTTAAGGTCATGAGTTCAAGCCTGGCGGTGGACACTTTGCCAAGGCTGGGGAACCCCCACTGTATAGCCAAGGAGCACCCCCGGCATTATAGCCCACGTGGACCAGCCTCTCAGACCAGGCAGCCATCACCCAGATGGGGGCTGTTATGATAATGGGACCTAGAAGAGCCAGAGCTTGGGCAGAGCTCACCATCCCAACTCCTGGGTAAGCCATTCAAAGCACCATGCTCCTCCTATCTGCCATGGGGGCTATGCGATTTGCAAACTGTCCTCTAGTCTCCTTTGGGGAAAGTCAGCCTCCCCCTTTTTTCACCACTACTGTGGGCTGCACTAAACCCCCAGCTGGAGACTTCTTCGGAGAGCACTGCCCTCTCTCAGCGTGAGTTCGCACTGATATTTTACGGCTAACTATGACGAAGTAAGGTGGCCAAAGTCCTCACTACAATGGGATGAGAGATCCAGGGACAGCAGATAAGACAAGCCAGTCCTGCAACCCTCCTCACATGAAGCAGCTGCATGAGCGCTCAGGCTGGGGTTCAGGCCAACAAAGCTTTCACGGAGCCCTTTCCACATCAAGCCAATGGAGTCTAGAGCCACACTCCCTGGGGGCCCCTTCCAAAAAGTTAACCTCCTGTTGACAGGCCTTGTCTATCTTCAGAAGTCCAGCTGAGACAGACAGAGAGAAGCAGAGAGGAAGGAAGACAGTGTGTCAAACACCACAGAAGCTTCGGGAAGCAGAGAGCCTTAATTATGTCCTTAGTTAAGTTCAGCTCCTGCAAAGTTTACTCTGAAATTTGACCTTGTCTTCCTGACTATCTCCCCCACCTTTCCTGGACTTCTTTCTCTTTAGCCTCCTGCAAACTCCAACTTTCTTGAAGATTTGAGCTCACGGAGACACCTGCTGAAGCTAAGGGGGAAATTGCTGCCCTGACTTGGGAATACGGGAAAGAGCCAGCATATTGCACCAAGTGTGCAAATTTGAAGCCCTCCCCCCATCCATTCCCTGGTGCTGTTGCTTCCTCTGTCATTCAGAGGAAAGGGACAAGGGACGGCCACAGGAGTAGAGACTAAGATGCCTGAGCCTGACACCTGACTTCCATTCCCAACTTCCATTTGAGGTGGAGCCTTTGCTAAAAAGCACCCAGCTCTCAGCTAGTCCTAGCGGTGGGAAGCAGCAGCTTGGGGCGCAATCCAGACAGTGGGGAGTCTCACAAAGCATTCAAACGTGGACTTAGAATATAGGATAAAAATCAGGCCTTCTAAAAAACTGCTGTTTGCTTGTGCAGCATGAGGTTCACGTCCTTAATCGTGTTTTACTTAAAGCACACTAATTGTGTGCGTTTCCTCAAGGCGTGGCCATCGGATGGGAGGCAGGGCATCCGGGCAGGGGTCCAGCAAAGGAAAGGAGCATGCCTGGGATTGAACACCTACAGAAGGGACTCAGGAGTTGACCCCACTGGGCTGATGCCCAGGAGCAAGTGAGATGCCACAAGCAAGGAAAAGCGGTTCATTTTAAGAGACAAGTCTACGTCTGGTCTCGACTTTCTGACCCACTCCTGACAAAGCCACTGGGGGATGGAAGGACGGGAAGGTCTGTGGATGTTGAGGGGCATCTTCACTCTGGTTTTGGGCCCAGGTCCCTGCAGTTTCTTGAGTCATCAACTGCTTTCAAGAGAATGGAGCTGAATGTAGACAGCCTAGGGGTTGGGAGCAGGGGAGCCCAGGCTAGGGGGCTGCCCGTGTGGACTTGCTCCCAAGGAAAGGTCATGGTGAAGGTGTTAGGCTTCTGGCTGTCCCAGGTCCTTCCACACCCATGTTTCTCGTGGGAGGAAGGTGAATAAGTAGAAGCCCTCTGAGACTCCCAGTCTTAATCAGAGTTCTGCTTGACAACGGGGGCCCATCTCTCTGCTTCAAACCTGGGGGTTACTTCTCTGAAATCTGGAGGTGGGAGAAAGAGAAGAGGGTAGGGGAAGAGGCTTCTTGAAGGCTACTGAGAGGCACAGATGCAGGCTAGGGAAAAGTGATGCAATTTCATCTTTTGTTTGTGTCTATTAATTTGTAGCTCTGGGGGCAGAGAAATGGATCTGAGTATATGTGCACGCTCCCTGTGAATCATGAGTGGATGTGCTTGGGTGTGTGTGCTGTATCTTCTGTGCCTCGTGTGAGTAACTGCATTGTGGGTATAAACCGAGTTTGTGTGCATTTTGTGGGCATAAACAACATAAAGTGTCCTTGGTATATTTCACATCCATACCCATCATGTCCGTATGGTTTTTATGCATTTTGCATCTGAGTTGCGGGTAGGTCTTTGCACATGGCGTGTGTTGGTCTTTTGTGTTGTGTTCTGTGTTGGTGAGTGCGTTCCAGGTCTGTGCCGAATGTGCACGCTTTGGATACGGGTGTAGCTGTGTATCACCTGTGTGTGCCCTTTTCATTAGTTGGTGCGTGTGCATCTTGCGTTTGTGTGTGGCAACAGTGTATCTATCGATTTGGGGGTGGGCGTGCACGTGTGTGTGTGTGCCTGCACCTGTGAATATTTTATGGTCCCAGGTCAAAGACGCTGGGATAAAAGAACTACCCCCTGACGGAGGCCTTAGGTATGGACTGTTTTACCATCTGTTCCCCTAGGTCTGTGTCCTCCCCACCCCATGTCTTGGGAATTCAGCACCACCTCCCATGAAGGAGAGGAAGAGAAGCATAGAGGCTTTGCGCTGGGCATGGGGTGTCCTGCAGATACCCGGGGACGTGGGTGACCAGGAACTAATGAGCACCCTGGGCCTAGCACCCTGAGCTGGTGCCCCACTCCCCCCAGGTAACTGTAGGTGCTCAATAGCCAACAGCGAGGCTAGGGCTGGAGCCACGACTGGGCAGCCCGACCGCACAACTCACTGTGTTTGGGAAATCTGAGCCATTATGTTGAAAGGAAGAAGCCCAGTCTGTGAGGCGAAAGCCTCCCCACCTCAACCCATTCCAGGGCCAGCCTGAACTCTACCTTTAGGCCGTGCGGTGCTCATTCACTCTCAGTCTGTCCTGGGGGTGGGGAATGAGTCTCTATCCACCCCCTTGGTTGCCAGTTCAATGAGGAGAGAGTTTGAGCCTGGCAATCCACATGACGACTGTGGGTCATCTAGGGTCTCCATGCCTTGGTCCTGGACTTCAGAAATTTCCACGTAGAGCAAGCTCCCTTTCAAGTCCAGACTTGTGGCATCTCGGGTCCCCAGAAGCCCTCCTCCTGGTGTCCTTGCTCTGAAGCAGGCAATCCGTTCTGGGTCTTTAGGGAAAGGTTCATTTAAAGTGACTGATGCAGAGCCAAGTGACAATAAAGACCAAAGAGGGCGGGGAAAGATGACAACAGAGATGATTTAACATGATGTGCTGTAGAGACAAGGCCTGGGGCGGGTCTGGCCCAGGGCAGCTGGAGCTGGGAGGGCCGTGGGCCCTTGTGCACTCGGTAAGACAAGCTTCAGCCCCGGGAAACTGAAGCTGCAGCACATGGAGGGCAGAGAGACAACTGTAACATCGAAGAATCCGTGAAACTGGAGTGTCTGAGGCAATGGCAGCAAACCCAGGCCCAGTCGGGTTACCGATGAGAGAAATTAACCCATTAGGCCTCTCAGACAACCAACCCACCAAGCAGTGGATTTGCTCCTGAACCTGAACTCCAGAGAATGAATATGTGTGTGTGTGTGTGTGCGTGTGTGCACAAACATATGCACACACGTACGTATGTATGTATATAATACATAGTATATACATACATACTCTAGTGCACATAGTCAAACACATGCATAAATTGCCCTGTGTCCAAAATATTGCATAAGCTTATACAAGGTTCAAATGCAATTTTTTTTTTTCCTATAGCTAGCTAGGTAGAGGAACTCATGAAAGAGATACTCAATATATATTTATATACACTGGATCCACAAATCCGCCTGTCCTCGGGACCAGATGCCCTGGTCAGCTATAGAGTCATGCCCATGACCAGGTTAATTCCTAAGGTGCAGTTATGTGAGGTGTTCAGGCGCTGTGTTCCCTGCTCACTTTTCTGGCTTCGCAGAGGTCTGTGCCCCAGCTTGGAAGAACAGGGATGGAGTGGGCTGGAGAGCCAGAAGTTTTGGTTCCCCGTGCCAAACAGTCTCTTTTTTTTTTTTTTTCTCCTGATTGAGGGCTTTTGTCCTCCGATGGAGGGGAAAAACCCTAGTTCAATGCCACTCTGGGGCTATTAATACTCTAAATATGAATACTGTGTAGGCTACTAAGAAAATAGGTTATCTCCTGTGTTTTAAATATTGAGATTCATGCAAGAAACACCCATGCAGCTCTATCGCATCACTGGTAATTTCACTGCGGTGTCAGTGCCGCTGGCACGGCACTAGGAAAGCAGATGTCTGCAAACTCCAGTGTAACGAAGAAATCAGACGTGTTGTGTGACCCTGAAGCCTGCAAAAATGGTGAGATCTGAAGCCGAGAGGTCCCTTGGCTTGCTAGCTTCTCCCCATAGGCCTAAGAGCAAATGTGAAACTTGACAACTCACATTCGGCCATACTCACCGTCCCTCCCCCCTGGGGTTCCCTCACATCCACACTGCAGAGAAAAACCAAATGCAGCATTTTCCGTTACGAAACACAAGCCTCCAGACCATCCACTTGGCAACTGCAACTCACAAAGCCCAGCCCGTGACACAGAAAGTAATTCCAATACACAAGCCTGTGCGTGCTTTTCGGTGCAAAAATGGGAATGACCTTTTGCACAATTACCGGCGCTTTAAAGCTAAGCCACCATGGTTTTCCTCTGTGAAGGGGGAGGTGGGCTCATATGGGATGATGGTGCCGGGGACCTGGAGGCTGGGGTGGGGGAGGGGTGCATCTCCCAGGTGCCGTGTGCATCTAACTTGGAAGGGAAGGTGGCATTGAGGCGGTGGGTTATGTATTTGATATGAGGTGGCCCCAACGTGTCCTTCTGAAATTCTGGCTCCATGGGTGACCCCCCTGTTTGGAAACCCCTAAGCCGGCGATGAAGATTTGCATGAAAGCCATGGACAGATACTCTGTGCTCTAAATCCAAAATCAAAAGATCAAAAAGTCACTTGCACGACGATTGCTTTCCATGCAGAACCAGATACACACTGTAGAACACACTGACTACAATGCAGGCTATTACGCAAGATCTGCATTAGTTCCATGGAGCTGCGAGTATGGTAATGGGTTTCCATCAGACATCAGTTAACATTTTGGTAATATTCACATAGTTTGTATTAGCCAAAGTGCAGTTGGCCGTTTTCAAGTTTTCCTCTCTAAAGTCCTCGTTACTGTTGTTTACCCCCTCCTGGATCTCCATGTAATCAGACTTACTAATGGTAGAGGCACTTCTACTTTTCTTTAGGTCAGGGGAGGATGGGATCTTTGGACAGCTCGTCACTTGCAGGTACTGGGCCTGCTCCTCTCCCTCTGTCTCCCGGTGGTAGAAGTAGTTGAAGTTGGACACGATGACGGGGACCGGTAAGGCAATGGTTAACACACCTGCAATCGCGCAGAGGGAGCCCACGATCTTTCCCCCGATGGTAGTTGGAACCATGTCTCCATAGCCTACGGTTGTCATGGAGACGACTGCCCACCAGAAGGCATCCGGGATGCTGGGGAACTGGGAGTCTCGCTCATCGGCCTCTGCGAAATAGACAGCACTAGAGAAAAGGATGACCCCGATGAAGAGGAAGAATATCAGGAGGCCCAATTCTCTCATGCTGGCTTTGAGGGTCTGACCTAGAATCTGGAGACCTTTGGAGTGTCGAGACAACTTGAAAATCCTAAAGACTCTTACCAACCGGATGACACGGAGGATGGCCAGCGACATGGCCTGCTGGCCCTGCTGGGCATCCTCCGGCTTCTCGGCCAGCTCTGTCCCCAGGGTGATGAAGTAGGGGATGATGGCCACGATGTCGATGATGTTCATGATGTTGGTGAAGAAGCCGGCCTTGCTGGGACAGGCAAAGAACCTCACCAAGAATTCAAAGGAGAACCAGATGATGCAGAGGGTCTCTACGATGAAGAAAGGGTCAGTGAAGGAGGTCGACTGCTGGTACCCGATGGTGCTGTTGGAATAGGTGTGGAAGGTCACCCCGCCGCCATGCATGTCCTCGTTCTCATCCCGGAAGATGGGCAGTGTTTCCAGGCAGAAGCTGACGATCGAGATCAGGATCACCATGACAGACACGATAGCTATAATCCGGGCAGGCCCCGAGCTCTCTGGGTATTCAAAGAGGAGCCACACCTGCCTCTGAAACTCATTTTCGGGCAGAGGACGCTCTTCCTCTTTGATATAGCCTTCATCTTCCCGAAACATTTCCATGGCTTCTTCTCCCAGCTCATAAAACCGAATCTCCTCAGAGAATATATCTAAGGGGACGTTCACAGGTCGCCTCAGCCGGCCCCCAGACTGGTAATAGTACAAGATGGCATCAAAGCTGGGGCGGTTCCGATCGAAAAAGTACTCATTTCGGAGGGGGTCAAAGTACCTCATCCGCTTCTTTGGGTCCCCTAAGAGGGTCTCTGGAAACTGGGCTAAGGTCTTCAGCTGGGTCTCGAACCGCAGCCCCGAGATGTTGATCACCACCCTCTCACAGCACTCGTGGTCTGCCTCGGGGTCATAGGTGTCCTGCGGGTGCCCGGGGAGGGCAGCAGCCTCGTCCGCTGGCTCTCCGGTGGCCACTGTCATAATTGGGGCTGAGAGAAGGGCCTCACACTATGCCTTCCAGCTGCCTGGCGGCAGGGAGCTCAGGGTACCGCTTATGGCCCCAGGAAACACAGAAGCATTGGCCTGGGTTCCTGCAGGAGAGCCCGTAGGCTCTCTGAGAGCTGGAGAGACAGCCTCGCTTGGCTGAAAGACAGAGGCAGTTAAGGACATGAGACCACTCGGCATCGGCAGCCCGACCTCGGTTGCTGCTCCTTGTCTCCTACCTCTCAGCCAAGAGTTCAGAAATATCACCACCACCACCACCACCACCAAAAAGCAGAACTTACTTTCACCTTGTAACCTGGCTGGGGATCAGAGGAAAGCAGGTGGCAGGCTCTCAAGAAAGCTCCGGACTGCCCTGCACTGGGGGAAGGTGGCTGGTACAGGTCCCCTCTGCACCGCACGGGCTTCATGGAGCACAAGCCCATACTAGAGGCCGGAAGGGAGCCCTCTCCCAGGCACTGAACTCGTGTCTTGCAGACACCTGCGCTCGGGGAGCTATTCACAGTGGTGGATCTGGGGCCTGGGTCTCCCGCATCGCCCCCACTCCAATGACTCTACGCATGGCTGTTATTAAAGAATAGACTGATTTACCTGGCAAGGCAGGAACCTGAAGCTCTCTTCCTCGCAGAGCTGATCAGATACTGTGGGAATCCTAGATACACAAATAGGCAGCCCGGCTGCCCATCACGCCTTCTCACTTGAGCGAGAAATAATGGTGAGTCATTCTGGGCAGGAGGGCAGGCTCCAGGTCCTGGAGGTGAGCTCCAGAACTGGGCTGGCCTGGAGGGGCAGTGGAGGGCCTGGCCAGGGACACGCAGGACTCCAGGGCAGCCGAACTTGGGTCTGGAGCCTTTGGAAGGAAGCAGGCAAGATGCAAAGTTCAGCAAAAGCCAGAGTCCTCCTGGCTGTCCTCAGGAGGTGTGACGTTGCCTGGAAAAAACAGCAGAAAGGTGGAACCGTGGCTCTTGGGTAGCTGATGCCAAGATTTAGGAGGGCTCTGGCGGCTTTGCCTTCCGTGCCCACCTTCCATGCTGGTGTCACACCTGAGAGCTACCCCTCAGCCTCCCAGCCTCCTCCGGGGCGGGCTTCCATCAGCTGGAAGCATTTTTCTCTCAGGGAACAAGCTTTCAGGCTCCGCTGGGCCTGCCTCCTCTAGGGGCCTCCCAGGGCAGAGCCACAGATCTCCCTTGGTCCTCAGCAGCCATCTGGAGGGACTCTGGGCCAAGCCCTCCAGCCCCTAGGTCTGAACACAGCATCTCCCAAGGGGAGGGCTTCCTCCACGGCAGCCGGACTGTAAGCTCTGACCTCGACCGGGTCCTGGAGGAGGAAGAACCCCTCCCCCCCTCCCCAACACGCACTCCTTCAAAGCCCATCTAGGGAGATTCCTCACACGGAAAGGTCGATTCTACAAAAGCTGGCTGGCTTGGTCCCAGGACTTACTCTCCCTCGGGGATGCCTAGGTTGCAGGCTTCCCTCCGAGCAGGGTGGCATTTGATCTGGGCAGGCGCCCGACCACCGATCTCTCCCCAAGAGAAAATCCCTCCCGTCTCGGCAGGGAGCGCAGAACGAACGCCCGGCCAGCCCGGCTGCGAGGCGGCTTGGCAGCGGCAAGAGGGGGAGCCTGGAGGAAGCCGGCTTCCGGGCTGGCCCCCTGCCGGCCCAATCCCGCCGCCCCCAGGGCGGGGAGGGGTCTGGGCCCTCTCCCCACCGCCCGGACTCCGGCCGGGATTCCGCCAGGCGCGCCCCGCGCTCGGTTCCGCGCCTGCGGACCGGACCCACCGGCCGGCCGCCGCTGCGAGCGCCGCCTTAACCCCTTCCTGCCCGGCTCCCGCGGGCCCGAACGCAACCCGGCTCTCTCGCCCCTGGGGTCCATCTCCACCCGAAAACAAGGGAGCCCGAACTCTGGGGGTGGGGAGTAGGGTGCTGCCCCAGACCTCCCCTTCCTCCTAAGCGCGGGGGCTCCGCCGCAGCGCACGGCCCCCGGAAAGCGGAAAAGCCTTGCCCCGCCGCAAAGCCGTTTTGATTTGGAGCCGGAGAGGGGAATGCAGGCCGGCGTCCCAAGTGGCTCGGGTCCGACCGACCGGCGCTATCGGCCAGACCCGGTTCTGCTGTCAGCTGCACTTCCCATCACCCGCCCGCGCGCCTCGCTGCGCCCACCGCCCGCGCCGCGCGCAGCCCAAGGGTCCCGAGCCCATTCCGTGCCCTCTCCTTCCGCAGGGCGCCAGCGCCCCCCCCCCCTCACCCCCCGCCCGGGCCGGACTCAGCCCGAGGCTGCCGCGCTGCGGGCTGCGCCGCCGGTGCCCCGCAGCCCCTCTGCGCGCCGCAGCCCGGGCAGGGGAAGCGGCCCGCGTAGCCCACCGCCCCGACACCCATTTACCCTTCGCGCTGGGCACCCGGGGCCTCCATGTTCCTGGCTGACCGCGAGCGCCGTGACACGGCGGCGGCGGGCGGCGGCGGCGGGGTGCGGGCGGCCAGCCGGGAGCCGGCTCTGCAGTCCCGCGGGCGGCGCGTACGGAGCGCCCGGCCGCCGCCCGCAGCCGCACCGCGCCGCACCGCGCCACGCAGCGCCGCACCTGGCCCGGCTGCGAACTCGAATTAAAGGGGCCGGCGGGGGCCAGAGCCGAGCAGGTGGCCGCTGAGTTGCGCCCCCCTCCCCCCCTCCCCCGGCCTCGGCCCCCACCCTGCGAGGAAAACACCCATGCTTTGGGCAGAACCCAGCTTACGAACCAGAACCTCGTGGAGAGCTCAGCTGGGTGCTGCCGGGCCCGGGGAAGGGGGACAGAAGTTGAGGGGCGGTCGGGAGAGGCTCCTGCCAACAGAATGAAGTAGGCGAGGAGGAAACAATCGATAGCAGCCATCCCGGGTCCGAGGAGGGATCCAGCCCCGCGGGAGATGTGTTGCTATTTTTACGAAGCTGCCAGACAGAATTTGCAGACCCCCTCTCGCGCCCGTTCGCCCCCTCCTCCAGCTCTGCCTCCCCACCTCCCTCTTACCCTGCCAAAGCTTTGGCTTCGCAAGGGAATGCAGCAGGTATGGGCCGCAGTGTAGCTGAAACTCACTGGGTTGGTTTCCTGCCAAGGAGCCCCAGGAAACGGGCAGAACTGCAGAGCCGGCCCTCTAGGCTCCCCTCCCCTCCAGGGCCGGGCAGGGAAGGCTCTGGGCTGTGCTGCTGCCCTAGGGAAAGGCCAGCCACTCACAAAACCGGTCTCCTCACAGACCTTAACAGGGCCGGATGGGCCACGGAAGTCTGAAAATGGGAGTCCAGCTCTCGGCGCCCTGGCACCCTGGGGTGTGGGCAAAAGAGAAAGGCCTTTGCTTTTGGAAGAAAGGGTAGGGGAAGCCCAGCCTACCCTCTGCTCAGATGGTGGATGTGAGGGGGTCCAGGGTGCTCATGGCCACATTACAGCCCCATGCCCCTGGGAGTTCTGGCATCTGGATCTCTGTCAGAATCATGGCTCCAAACAATGATTCCTTGAGCCCCAGACTGGGGCAGACCAGGAGCCTTAGATGCAAAGGGGCTCCAGTCCCAGGGAGGCTCCTGCTGGGACCTTCTTGCTTAGAACTTTCTGTCTCTAGGCCTGTAGCCTTGTGATGGAAGTTCTGACAGCCATCAGGGTGGTCCTGCTAGGTATGGTTTAAGACTGGGGACCTACCCAGAGCTGCAGGGCATGGTCTGGGAGGGAAGTGACCTTAGTGAGCTCTGGGGATGACACATAAAGCAGGGCTGGTTTGGCCTAGGGCTTCTAGAACTTGAGCCATCCATGTCTCAGCCTGAGGGTGACCTGGGTGTTTTGAAGCCAGCCAGGCTGGGACCTAAATCCCTGCTGGGTAGGAGGTGAATTAATTCAGCTCTCTGGACCTCGGTGCCCTCATGTGCAAAATGAGGATACTTCACAGGCTGTTGTGAGGGTTAAGTTGCTTATGTAAAGAGTTTAGCCCCCAGCAGACGCTCCACAAATGATGGTTTCTCCACTCTGCCTCCCTGTGAAACTCGCAGTAACTCCCAGCCTGTAGCTTGGCTTGTGGCTCTTTCTCTAAGTTCCCGATCACCGATCACCAGGTTTTTCTGGCCCATTCTCTCTGCCTCCCAGTGTGCCCCACCCCTCACTTCCCCTGAGATTTCAGCCATTCCCACCTCCTTCAGCCCACTGTCTGCCGGTCTGGGCTCCGCACTCCTACTGGAAAGTCTCCCCTCCCAGCTCTGCAAGGCTCTGTTTCTCCTTCTGGCTCCGTGGGGGTCCTCATGTCAATTGAAGCATAACACACATCCATTTGATCACCTGTATATATTTTCTTCACCCGCCTTTGTTCAAATGAAAGCCGCGGACAGAAAAAACGCTCTTGAGGGAGAATTCATAATTGTGCTAATTGGTAACATGTGCCCACCATGTGGCGGACACTGTGCTAAGCACGTCCAGTTCAGCGGGAGGGTTAATCCTCACAGCTCCCAGAGCTAGTTTCTACATCACTACCGTTTCCGGGGGGAAGGAAATTGAGGCAGAAAGAGGTGAAGCAACCTGCCCGACGTCCCTGAGTGGTGGCTCTGGGACTTGAATCAGGTGTCTGTGACCCCAGGGCAGATACCCTTAGCCCCCACGCCACACTGCTCAGGTACTGCTCTGGCAGCCCCAGAATTTCATTTCCCTCTTTGGGATCTTCCTCTGACCCCTGTCCCATCTGATGGGGCTCAGGGGTATGTCGTCCTACTCCACGACCCCCCCACCCCCCTCAAAGCCTTACCTAAATGTGAACAACAAGCAAAAAGAAATGAAGGAAAAAAGGGAAGAAAGAAAGAGAAGCATAATATCAGTTGTGCCAGGGCACGTGGGGTGTGGCTCCCACCCTGGACGGTCCCTCTTGGTTTGGCAGGGCTGTGTGAGAAAAAGAGCACGGACCCAGTTCCTACCTCTGGCATTTGCTAGCTGTGTAAACTCGAGCAAGTTATTTAAACTGCTCTGGGCCTCAGTTTCTCCTTTGGTGGGCGGGACAGCAGAGCGGCTCACAGGGTGGGGGGCAGGATGAACTGAGGTGTAGTGGACAGCCAGCCAGCTTAACCTAGCTGCTTGATCACTGTTAGCTCTCTTTCCAGCCCTCTAGAGGCCACCATTTCTTATTCTGGGCCACGAAAGGACAGCTGGGGTGCCTCTTGATCCCTCCCTGGGGCCGGCCAGACCCCCAAAGACCACTCCTTTATCCTTCAGTCGGGTGTCCTGCTTGGGGGCCGTGCCTTGTCTTCGGCAGAGGGAAATACTGGTGACAGTCAGCAGTGGCCTGCCAGTGACCTGAAGTTGTCGGTTCCTGCCCTCTGCGACTACAGTCACTGAAAGGAGGAGTTTATGACAGGGCACGTCCATGAACCCCAGCCCCCAACACACACACACCGAGGCACTGCGGGTACAGAGGGAGGGTCTCTTCGTCTTTCCCGCCATGATTCATGAATGTAGAAGACAGGAGCGCCCTTCTCCGGTGTCACTTCCAGAGGAGTGGCACTCCTTCCTTGCATGACTGTCACCTCTGCTGAGGCTTGGTCCCCCACCAGCCCTCGGGCCCACTGTGGTGGCACAGCCCCCTTGAGCCCGCAGGAAGCGGGCCAGGGAAACAGGGAATGTGGGCCCAGGCGCCTGCTGACAGCTGTCGTGGGTTGTTGGATTGACTCCTTGGCACCATCTAAGGGGAAAGATGCCATCATCTCTATTTTATAGATGAAGATACTCAGAGAGGACAAGTCGCTGTCCAGGGCAATTTAGCTCGTAAGTGGTGAGGCTGGAACTCAAGATGTCTGACTCCACAAATCACTGTTCATTCTCCTGCCCACTTCGACCGTTAGCCTGGTGCCAGGCCTCTGGGCTCACTTCCTGGTCTTAGGGGCAGGGATCCCATCCAGCAGACCTTCTAGACCCTTAGGACATATCCATATATTCTGCGGAGGTTGCCCAACCTGCCAGGATGTCTGTTTTGGAAGCTTGTTGGTGGAGTCAAGACAGCAGTACAAGATTCAGGACCTGAAGTTTCCCCTCTGTGCCTTTGCCTGGAGCAGCTCGACTCATGGCTGTCACATCTGCAGGGCACAGGGCTAAGCCTCCCTCACCCCAGAGCTTTAGTCTTAGCATGCGGAGCTGTGTGACCCAAAGTCACTGGCTTGACCTTTCTGTGCTGTGGTTTACTCGTAAGATAGGAAGGGTAGCATTTGTCCCCTGGCTCCCCTTGCTTTGTAGGGTTTAAAGAGAGAGTGGAAGGAAGGAAAAAAAGAAGGAAGGAAATTAGCATTCATTTTTAGTGTGTATTAAAAATCTCAATTGTTAGCATCAGAGGAGAGTTGATGTGAATGTGCTTGGAAAAGCAGAAAGCCTGGTCCGTGTGGAAGAGGACACTGGTCCCGTCACCATTGCTGCTGCTGTCATGATTGTGCCCTGCCCGTGTGCATCATGTCTGACGTCCGAGGACTTCCCCTAGAAAGTAGAAGGAGCATCGTTCCAGTGCCCCCTAGAAAGTAGAAGGAGCATCGTTCCAGTGCCCTACTTACCTAAGCGCTGCCTCCTGCAGGAAGCCTTCTGCGATTAACTCCCCGCTGCCTCCAAGGAACTCCTGTGAGGAGGCCTGGGCCTTGGCTCCTGTACTGCGAAGTTTGGCCACATAAAAGAGTATATTAAGGAATGGGTGAAGGGGGTGGACCTTCCTTCCCCTTTTGGGGCCACTCCTCTGGGTCAGGCATCATGCTGGTGGTCTCACCTTCTCGTCCCTGCCGTTAGCACCCAAAGGCAAAATGGCATCACGCTTGAGGTACAAACGCTCATGCCAGCAGGTGTAGGACCCAATCCCCGGCCTGCCATGTTTTAGCCCTGTGACTCAGCTCTTCACCTGTAAACTTTCATTGTGTGGTAGGGATGTAAAACAGAACAGTGCCTATCCCGTAGCACACACTAAGTGATACTTTTGGCATTGCAATCACCTTTTTCCTCTCTGTTTGGAATAGAAGTGGGCGAGGTTGATGGGGGGCTGTGACACGGATGCCTTGGATGTTCCAAACCACATCCCCTGGACCATCTGTGATTTCAGTTGCCTGTGGAGCTCTTTCTTTCTTTCTTTTTCTTTCTTTCTTTCTTTCTTTCTTTGCTTTTTTAAAATGTTTATTCATTTTTGAGAGAGAGAGAGATGGAGTGTGAGCAGGAGAGGGACAGAGAGAGGGAGACAGAATCCGAAGCAGGCTCCAGGCTCTCAGCTGTCAGCACAGAGCCCGACGTGGGGCTCGAACCCACGAACCGCAAGATCATGACCTGAGCTGAAGTCGGACGCTTACCCGACGAGCCCCCCAGGCGCCCCTGGAGCTGCCTATTTCTGAGCACGCTGGCGGTGTCCCCATCAGTCACTGTGTCTCTTGGCTTTTCTGGATCCAGACTCTTTCTGAGACCGTGGTGGCCTGCCCAGGTGGCCTGGGGTGGCCCGGATATTGGTGGGTGGGGGTGGGGGTGCAGCTCTGAATGTCCCAGCCTCCCATGTGTTCAGAGCCCCGATGGCTCACAGAGGTAATCAGCTCCATCACGTGAGCCAGCTGGCCTGGGTTAGGTCAAGGTCCTGACCACCCACCTCCTTGGGCCTGTGCTCCAGGCAGCCCTGCCCACAGCTGGCTCCCTGTGCGTTCTGTCATCAGCCCAGGCCTGTCTCCGAAGCCTCACTTCCCAGGACCGCGTCTCCCTCGCACTCCCCTGATTTGGAGAAAGCCCACCTTTTACTCCGTCGCCCAAACCAGAAACCTGGGAGCCTTATCGGCTCTCTTTGCTTCCCCCACCCCAATATCCCCTGCACGCAGTCCCTCACTTGGCCTTGGTAGCTCTTCACTTCTCTCCGATTCCCTCTCCGTCTCCTGCTACCCTGGTCTCAGCCACCAGCAGGGGGGTCTGAGCCACTATGGTTCAGGCTAGCTCTCCCTGGTCCCTTCTCCCCACAGTCGCCACAGTGATCTTCTGAAAGAGCAAATCCCGTCATGTCACTTACCTCTTAACCCGTTTTTGGCTCCCTATTGCTGTGACCCAGACAACGTGTTCTTTTTTTTTTTAATTTTTTAAATGTTTTTATTTATTTTTGAAGGAGAGAGAGAGAGAGAGAGAGAGAGAGAGAGACAGAGCATGAGCAGGGGAGGGGCAGAGAGAGAGGGAGACACAGAATCCGAAGCAGGCTCCAGGCTCTGAGATGTTCGCACAGAGCCCGATGTGGGGCTCAAACCCACAAACTGTGAGATCATGACCTGAGCCAAAGCCGGACGCTCAACCGACTGAGCCCCCCAGGCGCCACCCAGACTACGTGTTCTGAAAGACAAGCAGAGCCCTTCGTGATCTGGTGTTCCCCCACCCTTCCTCTGTGCCCATCTTGAAAGTCTATGCTGGCATTAGGCCAAACGGTCTTGATAGCTCTACCTGGCTTAATACAGGCACATTAAATGAAGTCCTACAGTCAGACAGACTTGGCGTCGAGTCTTGGCTCTGCTGCTTGCCGCTCACGTGACCTCAGCTGGGGTATTTTCCCTCTCTGAGTTCCAATCTGTAAAATGGGACTAACGCCTAATGCTTATTCTGAGGACCTAAGGAGATAATGTGCACAGGGTGTTTATCTCGGTCGCTCCCCTGCAGGATGGGCTCAAAAATACGAACTTCCAGATGGTTCCCAGTCTTCCTGCTTTGGCTTGCAGCCTCTCACCCAGAACACCCTGTCCCCCCGCCCCTCATTCCCCCGGTGACTCCTAACATTCAACTCATGTCACATCCTCCACGAAGCCTTTCTGGACCCTCTCCCTGGTCTCCGCTCATCCATGCAATGCCTGTACACTGCCCAGGAAACAGGCCCATCACACTGAGTTCTGGGAGTCTGTCTCTGTCCCCATGCTCTCTTCCCCTGGGCAGGGGGCATCCTGAGGGCAGGTGCTGGTGTCTCCCACCTGCAACTGCATGTCTGGTCCAGGCCAGGCCCAGAGCTGTATTTGTGAGCTGGCAGATGTTGGCAGATGTGTGGAAGGCTCCTGCTTCTGAAGAACCCTCAGTCACCCCAGGACCGGCTAAGACCTGTTCCCGACTCTTGCCTAATCCACAGAGAGGGTCCAAGAAGGACGGCCGGTCACACAGCAGCCACTACCCCGGGGGGAACACACCTGGGAAGCCCCTGTGCCAGAGGATGACAGAGGGGGTAGAATGGTTCCCCCGAGGGGGGTGGCTCCCTGTCTATTTCACAGAGAAGCTAGATAGCTTGCTCAAGGTCACACAGCTAAACCAAGTAAGAGCCAGGGTTTGAACTCAGGCTCCAGGATTCATGTCCTTTGCCCTTCTGCTGTGCTGTCTCACAGCTTGAGCGTCCGGGCATCCTGTGGGCTGGACTAGATCTTGTCCCCCGGTCACTCTGTGCGTTAAGCTCTGCAAGGATTCCTAAGGACCCTTTGGCTCATGCTTCCCCACCTATGGCTGTTACACGCCATCAGGGACCGGGGCTTACTGCACCGGGACACCATGAGTCCCACCACGGTCATTCCAACGTTTTCACTGCCTTGTGTCCACCCCTGAACCTTCCTTCCTGAAGTCTTAACTCAGAGGTCTCCATTCCACCTGTGGCCATAGAGCACGATGCCCCACCCCCACGCCCAGCACACTCCAGCATTTCACACAGTTGCAGAGAGAAGCCAGGAACCCTACAACCTCTCTTCTTTGAGGCCATCATCCCCAGGCCCTCTGTTCTCCTTAACACCTCATGCCATTCTCTGAAAATTTCTCCAACTTCTTTTTAAGCTTATTTATTTTTTGAGAGACAGAGAGAGAGGAGGGGAGGGGCGGGGGTGGGGGAGAGAGAAAGAATCCCAAGCAGGCTCCACACTGTTAGTGCAGACAGAGCCCGACACGGGGCTCGAATCCATGAACCGTGAGATCATGACCTGAGCCAAAACCAAGAGTCGGATGCTTAACTGACTGAGCCACCCAGGTGCCCCAATTACTCCAACTTTTAAGTGTGTCTCACTCGGAGGTCCCCAGAGAAGAGCCCTTTGGCCCGGGTGTGGCCCAATCAGCCCAGAGGTAGGGGCACCAGCACGGCTCTTATCACATGAACACAGCACACACTGACCCTTCGTGTCCATGTCCTGTGACTGTTTGGTCTGGGCCTGATTGTTACTCTGACCCCTGTGTCCTCCTTTTCACCTCTTTACTGCCTAGTCCAAATGCAAGTGGACTAGAGCAGACAAACGAGCAGGAACCTGATATGGAAAGTCCGCCGGCCTGGCAGTTGCGGCCCCAGCTTTGCCACTGCCTGGGTGACCTTGAGGTGTGTGACCTTGGGTAAACCACGTGTCTTCTTTGTGCCTCAGCCCCTTCATCTGTAAAACGGGAAAGCTGGACAACACGATCTATACGACCTCATCTTGCTCTAGGACTAGTTCTTTGACTTCACCGAGCCAAGGAATGGGAGCCCCGTGCAAACAAATGCATGTATCTCATTAGCTCGTATCATCAGTGCTCCTATTAGAACTACTTTGCTTCGAGGACCCTGAACCTCAGAGAGGCGTGTGACCTGCTCAAGGTCACAAGGCTCACTCTAGGGAGTGGCAGAACTGGGACTCGGGCCCAGGCCCCTCTGACCCCCAAGTCAGCAGCCCCCATCACATATCAGTGCCTGTTTTAAAAAGGCAGGAAGGAATTTTGGAGATGCTAAATCACTGTGAAATGAGTCCTGAAAAAAATTCAAAACAGTGCAAACTTGATGCTCAGCGCATCTTAATGATGTTCTCTGAATCCAAGAAGGGTCATTACAAGGGAAACTCTGGGATTCTTCAGCTCTGAGACCCTACGGAGAGAAGACAGGCTGATACCTCAGCAAGAGAGCTCGCGTAGATGGTGGGGCAGGGGGGTGGGGGGTGGCAGAGGGATAATGATGGAAACTATGGGACATTTGATGAACTATGAGACCCAAGGACATCTTAAAGAACACAGCCTGACTGTCACACACCTCTTAGGTATGGCCTTCCCCAGAATGCTAAGAGTCAGGTGAGTCAGGTGAGTTCAAGACTGGGTAGGGAAGTATCAGGTGGCAGATAATGTGTTTGTGGAATGGAATGAGCTGTGGTCTGGAGAGGCAGCAGGGCCTTGTCTGGGGAGCTCAGATCTGAGGTTCTGGATGACTCAGCCTCTCTGACCCAACTTTGAATTAGGGAAAAGGGAAGACAGAGAATGGAGGTGATGGAGCCATCTTGGCAACTTTCCCTGTATTGCAGAGCCAAGATGCGCCCGGAAAAATGAAGGGAAGCCGACAAAGGCCCAGGGAGATGAGGGAGGGACAGACAGAGGGACAGAGAGTTGGAACCGGTGTTTTTCCCTGCCCCTGCACACTCCCAGCGGCGACTTGGCTTGCCTGATGGTCCCCAGCTTAAAATTCCGGGATCATTCAACAGTGCCACCCAGTGGCCATGTGGGAGAGGTGCAGAGAGGTGCCCAGGGAAGCTGAAATTAGATGGAAGAGGAAAAGTACCCAGCCGTGCAGAAAAAGAGAAAGCTCTGCGTTTCTTCCAGCCTTGAGGATATGGTGCAGGGCTCCCCACAGGTCTCTGGGTCTAGGAAGAGCTGTTCTGTAGTGGTCCACACCCCCCAAAGGACTGCCTGTCTCCTCTCAGCCGGGGCACTTGGAATCTGCTGGGTTCAGCCCACATTCCTCTAATCTGGAGGCCCCGGGACCTGAAGAGACAGGGATGTCTGCAGCCCTTCCCCCAGCCCCACTTTCTTGGATGAGGAAGGACCAGCTGGCCCTCCCCTTGGGTTGATCTGGTCATGGTCAAGGTCATAGTCGCAGTGAGGTTAGCACAGTGCGATCTCTAGGGCAGCAGGGGAGGGGGCTGCAAATCACTTCCCAGCAGACTGCATTCCACTTCTCTTCTCGTACACCCTCCCCGGGGTCCCTGAGCTTTTAAGAAAGAGACAGAAGTTCTTCCTCTAAGAAACGTGGGACCCCAGAGTTGGGTCGTGAAGAAGGTGGCACAATTCCTGAGAAAAACACAATAGAATCTGGGAATGAGGGTCTCCTTGAAACTCTCCTGCCCAAGAGTATGTGATAAGGACAATACCTAACGGAGGCAGGTCCTATTTTCATTCTCATTCTACAGATACAGAAACCAAAGCTTAGTGAGGGTGAGTAACGCTGGTGGCTGCATGGCCAGTAAGCAGGTGCGAGGGGCAGGAGCTGGACTGTGGTCTGTCCAACTCAGCAGCCCCAGCTCCAGACGGGGCCCTAGCCCAGCCAGGAGGAGGTTCTCAACAAAGTGGATCCTTCCCTGGAGCTGGAGAGGGAAGCAAGTTGTCAGTAACTGACTCTGACTCGAGGCAGAATGAAATGGCTTCAGCTGACGAATAAAGTACAAAAGTGCATGAGACAAGGGAAGCCTTCATAAAAGACGGGGTGTTTGAGAGGTGGCGTTAAGAAGAATGTCCAAAGGCCATAAAAGGGCTGTGGAGGGTTGGGGCTTTCTGCGTGGGGTCTCTGCATACCTGCATTCACTCCCTGCAGAAACCCACCATCCCAAGCAGCGACCCCCTCCCTGCACCTTATCCTGCTGTATGTCTCTTTAGAGCACTTATCTCTACCTGTCACTTTGCTATTTACATATTTGTTCGTTCTCTTATTCCCTGTTGCTAGAATACAAATTCCATGGGGAAGGATTTTGAGGATTTTACTCTTTCTTATACCCCCAGTGCCTGGGGTGTTAAGGGTAGTCAACACATATTTGTAAAATAGATGTCTAAATGCATGAGTGGATTCCAGGATACGGGGACAAGAAGGACAGGGCACAGAAGCAGTGTCGCCTGCCCCAGGAATACCGAGTCATACGGCAGGACTGGAGCGGGCTGCCTGGAAGGACACAGTGAGACAGGAAAGGTTGTTCAGGAAGATTGGGGAAGGCCTCGAATGCCATGCGGAAGAGTTCGATTTATTTTGTCCTATAGATGAGAGTGAACCTTTGAGGGTTTTGTGGAAGAGAGAGACAGGATCCAACTAGATTTTAGAAAGATAACTTAGGAAGGTAATATGATTTGTAATGAAATTTGTCATGAAAACGTAGCGTGAGGGATGATCTGAGGTGGCTCCTCCCGGTGAGAGGTGACAGGCAGGAAGAGACCAAGAGATGGTCCCGGTAGTAAGAAGAAAAGATCAACGGGGAGCCGCAAAGGGGGAGTCAACAGGACTCAGTGGTCAGTGAGATGGGCAAGGGGGAGAAAGGACCGCGGTGCCTTTGGCCAAGCAAGGGATTCAGGAAGGTGTCAGGTGGGTGTGCGCCTGCATATGTGAGCCTATGTGGGTGTTGGGGGATTGAGCCCACGGGAGGGCAGTTCTGGCAGAGAGGGGGGTTGTGGGGCTGCTACGGTCAGGCTGTCCTTGTCATCTAGGCAGGTGACAATGCTGGCCTGATGCTCAGGAGAGAGGCCAGGGGCTGGGGCTGGGGTATTTGGAGCCACGGGGGAGAATGAGATCCTCCAAGATGAGAGTTAGATGGAATGACAAGAGAACAACCCACTTTATGGGGAAAGGAAGACAGTGGAGCGGAAGGAGCCAGTGGAGTCATGGTCAGAGGGGCCGGAGGGCCTGAGAGCAGTGTCCCAGACAGCCGTATCTGGGCCAGGGCCTCGCTGACACATTCACGTCCCCCACTGATGGGACTTCCATGGCATCTGAGCCCCATGGCCCCCTCCCTCGTTCCCACACAGAAGCACAGGGCATGGCAGGGTCTGATATCCCAGGGTCCCTACTTAGGGTCAATGTTTGCGCTACACTGGGGCCAACAATTCTTCAGAAGGAAGAAATACTTTATTAGTGGTATCTGTGGAGCTAAACGTAAGATAGTTTTGTGTTTTTTTTTAATTTTTTTAACGTTTATTTATTTTTGAGACAGACAGAGCATGAACAGGGGAGGGTCAGAAAGAGAGGGAGACACAGAATCCGAAACAGGCTCCAGGCTCTGCTGTCAGCACAGAGCCCGATGCGGGGCTCGAACTCACGGACCGCGAGATCGTGACCTGAGCCGAAGTCAGACGCTCAACCGACTGAGCCACCCAGGCACCCCAAGACAGTTTTTTAAAAACACTGGCAAAGCTCATTAGAGTTTTCTCCAAAGTAGCCTTGTCCTTCCCATTCATTTGTTGGGAAGGGTAGACTGCGGTCTAGAGATAGGACCCAGTGCCCAGATGTGGGCTCTGGGGAAGGGGAACCAGAGGAGTTTGGAGCAGGCTTTGTGACCTGGAAATACCTGGGGGGCAGGGTCGGGCACTGTGCCTTCTAGGAGACGCCTCCTTCATGTGGCTCACTGATTGCAGGGGAGACAGACTTGCAGATGTCGGGTGATGGGAGCCATGGGACCCATGGGAGACCACTCTGCCAGGTGGCTGTAGGGGTGGGGACTTGGGACAGAGAGGATTTGGGACTTGGCCCTGGAACCCAGGGTCCCACCTGCTCCCTGCTGGGGTGCACAGATCCACACTCCCGTAGTAGGATGAGCCCAGCCACCCCAAGAGAGACCTGTCAGCTAATTATTTTTTGGCGGATCCGAGGAGCCCAGAATCCCAAGCTTTTCTCTGACTTTGCCATTTAGTTGAGGCGTGGCCCCGGAAGATCGGCGATGCCTGTTGTTCTTTCTGTTTGGAATAACTGCTCTGGGTGGACTTTCCTTCTGGGAGGAGGTGAGGGGGACGTGTGACCCTCCGGTGAGAAAGAGACCCAGGAGGGTGATGGAAGAAACATAAGGAGAGGACAAGAAGGATAGAGAGCCTTGCTCAGGTAACCTGACATCGTTACTTAGACGTCCAACAGACAGCTCAAACTTAGTATGTCCAAACGGACTTCTCCTTTCTGCTCCCCTCACCCCCAAACCTGGTCCTGAACCACGTCAGCGCTCACCCAATTGTTCAGGCCCAAACCCTGGGAGACAGCCTTCTACGAAGCCATCAGCGAATCCTATTGTCTTACCTTCAAAATGTATTCTAAATCTGGCTCAGATTCCTCCAAGGAGCAAGGCAGGTACTGGATACTCGCATCTGTCACCTGGGCTCCCAACAGGTCTCTCTGCTCTTCCCCATGGTCCCAGAGAAGCCAGAGTGATTTTTTTTTTTAATGTGAATCAGGTTGTATCATGCCCTTGTTCAAACTCCAATAGGTGTTTACCGGCCTTAGAACTAAACCTCCAGCTCTTCTGTGGCCTGGAAGGCTCCGCACCATCTGTGCCCCCGATACCTTTCTGACCTCATTTCCAACCACCCCCCACCCCCGCCCGTGCTCACTCAGCTGGGCCAGCTGCCTCCTCGCCTGTCCCCAAACCCAGCAAGCCCATCCCTGCTGCAGGGCCTGTGCGTTGACTGTCGCCACCCCCTGGAAGACTGACCCGGAGCATTCTCAATATTCGCTTCCTTTCTGGGGTCTCTGCTTACACATGGTCTCCTAGGAGGTCCCTGGCACGTAGGAAGAACTTAATAACCAGCATGGAATAATAGCCTGGCCAAAGCTCTCTTGTCTTGGCCATGAAATCCGCCCCCACCCTCGGCGGTTCCACTGGACCTACGCTGAGAAGATGCGATCAGCCCCGCGGAAAGCACCAGATGCATGCACTGTCCATGGCCGCCAGAGGGCGCCACAGGCAGCTTCAAGGGCACACTGCGGCACACGCTGCCACTGCAGCAGCCTGGGGACGTTGGAGCCACCCTGCCCCAGTCCCCCAGGCCCCTAACCCTCCCCCAGCACGGGAGAGATGGGAAGTAGGCATTCCGAACCAGCACCTGGCTCCCCGCATACCTGCTAACTGAGGCCTTCTTAGAAAACAGGCAGGTGAGACCTTGCCGATTAAAAATGGGTTTTCCCTCCACTTATTTGTCAAACGCCAAGCCCCACCGTCTCCTGTTACCGGAGGTCATGTTGCTGACAGCAGTGCCCCCCCCCCCCCCCCCAGTCTCCCTTCTGCAAATACAGAACCCAGAAACTGGAGCTTTAGTGTGGTTAAGGAACACAAACCCCTCTGCCCAACCAACCCGTTTAAGCAGCCAGGCCTCTGGGGACAGCATTCGCAGCTTTTCCAGGCTGACTCGGGCCTAATCTTCTCCCAGGAGGTCACCGGTCCCTGTGGACATCTCCCACTGCAAGTGCTGCTCTGAACTGTAGTTGTGGGAGCTTCCTGAGAAAGAGAGAGAGAGAGAGAGAGAGAGAGAGAGAGAAAGAGGGAGAGGGGGGTAGACAGAAAAAGAGAGAGACCGGAAGAGGGAGAGAGGGATTAAGCACTCACTTGGTGAGGACCCAGAGCCAGTAGGCTACCAGACTTCTCAGCCCCCAGACCGAATTTGACATCTGTAGCATCCAGACCCACGCCTTGTCCTCACGCATCACGGTCTCTCCTCCAGACCCTCCCGTCCCCTCGGGGCCAATCCCGTGCGGGCAGGTGAGCCCTCAGTGCAACGGTGTCTTGGAGGTTACCTCACCACCTCACCACTTCTTGGGCACCTCCAGCATGCTGGGAACCCACCGCTTACTACCCCCATCCCCATTTCCAGGTCCTCAGGTGTGGTTGGGCCCACGGGGACCGATGGAATGTCTTCTGGATGGTAAGCAAACTCTCTCTCCCGGCACGGCCGCTCGTGGGGCTTGCCCGTCTGTCCCGAGGCTCCTTCTCAGGGGCTGAATGTGATGCCATTGACAATGGGGCTTTCGCTCGGCAGAGGGCCAGCGAGTGGGAGTGGGAAGGCAGGACAGGGAGGGAGGGAGGCGGTGAGCTGCTGGTCTAACCAAACGACGTCCCGAGGACAGGATGTGGGTGGAAGCTGAGTACAGGATCAGGGCTGAGCTGCACCTGAGGTGGGAATGGTCAGCCTGTCTTCCACGCGGCTCCTCTTTGTGGTCATTCCCACCGAAAATTCCTTTTAAAATATCCTCCCCACTCCCCACCCCCCCAGGAGCCCCATGTGTGGGATCATTTTGCCTGAGAAACAAACTGCCTGTATTATGTAACGATGAGTGTGAGTATCCACTGTTAGCAACGTGAACATTTGTAACAGCCAGCATAGCTCCTGGCCCGCATGGGAGGCTGCCGACTGCCTCGCTCAAGGGTGAGGATTCAGCCCAAAGTAAAGCCACGTGACATTCTGCTTTGCTTGGGCAGCCCTGTTACAGGGAAAGGTGTGACTTTTCCTCAGGCTTTTTGCAGTTCTAACTAGAGTGCCACAGTCTTGCCCCTGGGACGCCAAGTCTCTGGAGAGTCCTGAATGTGGACACTGGCTTCGGTTTTGTCCTTCACATGAACGGACTGCACCGTTCAGAGTCCCACTCCTTAGAATGCTGTTCTTTCCTGGATGAAGAAGGCTGCATTAGCTAGTTTTTTTTTTTATAAGTTTCCATGAAAAAAAATGGGCTACTAGGCTAATTTTGACTATAGCCCTTCCAGGTAGCAAAATGCTTTAGCCCGATAAAATACAAGTGTCTCTGGAACATAAAATTATAACTTCGTTTAAAAAAAAAAAAAACAAAACTGGTGAGATTTCCAGCTCTGGCAGAGTGAGGACTCTGGCAAATCCTCTCATCCAAAAATAATGCTCAACTGGACAGAATTGTCAAAATCATTTCAGGGCTCTGAAAATCAATCAAATACGAACTAACACACTGAGAAATGTTTACTCATTAAAAAATTGTTGGGGCGCCTGGGTGGCTCGGTCGGTTAAGCGGCCGACTTCGGCTCAGGTCATGATCTCGCGGTCCGTGAGTTCGAGCCCCGTGTCCAGCTCAGAGCCTGGAGCCTGTTTCAGATTCTGTGTCTCCTTCTCTCTGACCCTCCCCCATTCATGCTTTGTCTCTCTCTGTCTCAAAAATAAATAAACATTAAAAAAAATTAAAAAAAAATAAAAATAAAAAATTGTCGAACTTCTGGCCTGCACAATGGGAATCTGTGGAGTTAGTGCACAGAGCTTCCCTCTTACCCCCCAAGCTTGGGAGAGGGAGAGCTACCAGAGGGTGTCTGGCTATGAAAACCAACAGCTTCACTGCTGGAGAAGGCTCTCTTGATTTGGAGAGGAGGACAAAAGGCCCACGTTCAGGAGAGTTTTCAGTAAAAGTAGCAAACACGGAATGAAACAAATGGGAAAGCCCACAGACCTGCTTGCTTGATGCTTCATGTCGCTTGGGGTGGCCAGCAGACCAGTAGCGTATTCAGAAATGTAACAGAAACATCTGGAAATAAGATAGTCATAGAGGGACTAGATAAGTTCTCCACACATCTCTGGTTGACTGGGAGGCTGAGCTCATGCAGAGGCAAGTTCCGGGTGGAAAATACAAGCTGACTTTAAAACTTGCCCGAACTTTGAATGCACTCCCCGCCTACACTCAGATCCATGGGTAGAGGGTGGATGCTTTACTGGCTCAAGGTGCTTGGGTACAATCTCCGGCCAATCATTGGCTGATCATTAAGCTATCAGACCAGAGGCAACCCCTCTAAAGACAGGCTGAAAAAGAAAAAGGGAGTAAGGGGGTAAGAATAAGCAGGCACATCAGTGAGGCACGTTGCAGAGAGACAAATAACCACAGATTAAACCCAGGCAAGAGGGGCACCTGGGTGGCTCAGTCGGTTAAGCGGCCGACTTGGGCTCAGGTCATGATCTCGCGGTCCGTGAGTTCGAGCCCCGCGTCGGGCTTTGTGCTGACAGCTCAGAGCATGGAGCCCGTTTCAGATTCTCTGTCTCCCTCTCTCTGACCCTCCCCTGTTCATGCTCTGTCTCTCTCTGTCTCAAAAATAAATAAACGTTAAAAAAAAAAAAAACCCAGGCAAGTTACTCAAAAGACAAAACCCAACCAAACAAGAGCAGCAAAAAATTTCAGAGGGAAAAAAAATCAGAACCTAGAGTTGCTACAAAATATTATCTAAAAATTTCCAATTTTCAACAAATTATAAGACATTCAAAGAAATAGGAAAATGTACTCCATACTCAGAAAAACAGCAGTTAAAAATGGTCCTCAGTGGGCCCAGATTTTGGATTTAGCAGAAAAAGATTTCAAAGTAGTTATTATAAATGTTTAAAGAAATAGGCATGTTTAAGGAATTAAAGAAAAGTATTAGGAAAATGGCTCAACAAGTAGGGAATCTAAAAGAATGAATGGAAACTCTAAAAAGAGGACCACATGTCAATTCTAGAATTGAGAAGTATAATAGCTGAAATGGAAAATTCACTAAATGGGCTTAACAGCATGTTTGAGATGTCAGAAAAAAAGAAAAGAATTGGTTAACTTGAATGCAAATCAATAGAAACCATCTGCTATGAAGATCAAAGAGAAAAAAAATGGAAGAAAAATGAACAGACTCTGATATCTTTCGTATTATGCCAAATGTGCCCCACAAATGTGTCATGAGACTCTCAGAAGGAAAGGAGAGAAAAGAGCAGAAAAAAATATTTGAACAAAAAGTGGCTGAAAACCTCTCAAATTTGATTAAAAAACCCATGAATCTGTGGATCTGACAAGCCCAACGAACCCAAAATAAGGTGAACACAGAGAGATCTGCACCTAGACACGCCATAGTCAAACTGTTGAAAGCTAAAATGAAGAGAAAATCTTGAGAGCAGCAAGAGAAAAATACCTCATCACACACAGGGGAAGAAGCATGTGGTTAAGAGCTGACTCCTCCTGAGAAAAAAAATGGAGGCCCCAAGGCAGTAAAATGATGTAAAGTGAAAAAAACAAAAAAACCAAAAAAAGCCAAAAAAAACAAAAAAAAAACAAGGGGAAAACAGCATATTTAGTATGCTACCTTTTGAATACCGAAGTCAAGGGAATACAAATACACATGTGTATGTGTTCATATCTGCACAAAGAAATACTGGAAGGATACAGAAGAAATTAAACTCAGTGGTTACCTCTAGGGCTTATAAAATGGGGCGGTCAGGGCAGAATGAGAAGAGACATATCAATGTGTATCTTTATTATTTTGATTTTTGATCTATACAAAACATTGCCCTTCAAAACAACAACAACAACAAAACCCTATTTTCAAAGGTTGCTATTAGTGGATAGTAAAGATCCTAAGCCTGAACTTAAGAGACTCAGTTTTCCGGCTTTATCTCCCCCTCAGCCCTGCCCAGGGCTCAGGCTCCAGCCAAACCAGGTTCTCTGGAACCTGAATCTTGTTCTTTCACCTCCTTGCATGGAATGCCATTTCCTTTCAATCAATAATGTCTAGGGCCCTCTCCCACTTCCCTGGGAGGCTTTAATAATAAGAAGAATGTAACAGGATAAGGATGATGATGATGATCATCATGGTGATGATGATGATGATGGTGACGATGATGGTGATGATGAGGATGATGGTAAGTGAGGGTGATGATGATGGTGACGATGATGGTGACAATCATGGTGATGAAGATGGTGACAATCATGGTGATGATGATGGTGACGATGATGGTGATGATGATGGTGAGGATGATGGTGATGATGATGGTGATGATGATGGTGATGATGATGAGGATGATAGGGTGATGATGGTGACAATGATGGTGACGATGATGGTGACGATGATGGTGACGATGATGGTGAGGATGATGGTGAGGATGATGGTGATGATGATGATGGTGATGATGATGATGATGGTGATGATGATGTTGGTGATGATGATGATGATGATGGTGACGGTGATGAGGGTAGTGATGATGATGGTGATGATGATGGTGTTGACCACTGTTTACCAGGAGCCTTCTGTGTTGGCACTGCAGTATGTGGTTGGTTGCATGTCTTTTAATCTTCCCGCCAACTGTGTGAAGGAGGAATTGCTATGTCACACACAGGAAACCTTCCCAGAGATGGCTCAGTTCAGTGACCCAACCTTGATGTCTGGGGTCACATAGGTCCAGGCTTAGACTCCCAACTAAGCTCCTTCCCAGTTCTGTGATTTTGGAAAGCGACCTTATCTACAGAAGCTTTAATGTAATCATTAGTAAAATGGGAATAATAAAAATTCCTACTTCAAGAAGTTACTAAGGATTAAATGAGACACTGGGAAGGAGACACTCCACACATAGCTTGGCACATAGTAAGTGTTTAGTTAATGTCCAGGCACAAAGTCTTTGTAGTTCCAGATTCTATCCACTCCCCCATGTACAGTCTCTGTCCCTTGAAATGTGAAGTCCCAGCCCCCTGAGCCTCTTGGTGTTACCAGCAGCACTATGCCAACTAATGCCATGTTATCTCTATTCACCTCCATGTGTCCTTAGTTAGACGGCAAGGGCTCAGGACCAGGACTAGCTTTGCCTTTCTCTGTACGGATACCCCATGATTGAACCTGGCACTTAATAGATTCTCAATAAAAATTTAATGATTAATTAAGTCTGAAGGAAGACAGTGGGGAAGGGGAAGAAAGGTAGAAGAAGAAAACTAAAATAAAATTAGGGACATCTTAAAGACTAGTTTAAGGGGTGCCTGGCCAGCTCCATTGGTTGAGTGTCAGACTCTTGGTTTTGGCTCAGGTCATGATCTCATGGTTTCATGGGTTTGAGCTCTGTGTCGGACTCGGCACTGCTTGGGATTCTCTCTCTCTCTCCTTCTCCCTCTTCCCCTTCCCCTCTCATGCTGTCTCTCTCTCTCAAAATAAATAAACTTAAGAAAAAAGGGATGAGTTCAATTAAAGGAAACGTTAGTGCCAGACTTGATTTCAGGAGGAAGTGAGAGAGGCAGGAACCTCTATGGGGTGGACAGGAAGTGAAATATCAAGGATAAGAATGGGAAACGAGGTATTGAAAGTAGTGCCGTGCATTGAGGAAACATTTATATTAGAGAGGCTGCTATTGGGCAATGATGAGTTCCCCTTTTCTTGAATTCAATAAGATATAGATGATTGAAGTGCAATGCAAAAGCCACTGCTAGTTCCCAAGTGCCTTACCCAATAAAGCCTTGTTTCCAGATGATGGTGGTGGTTGACAAGGCTTTTCAGCGATCACAGGCTGCTGGTGTGCCCTGATGTGGGGAGAAGGTGGTGTGCCCCTGGGAGCATTAGTGAGCATGGGTCATGCGAGGCCCAGAAGCAAGCCTCAACTCTATCCTCCACCCTGGGCATGTCCTGAGTCGAGCAGAATAAGTGAGGACTGAGACATTTTCCCCTTCTTCCATGTTCACCCTCAGAAATCCTACCCATCTTTTAAGGTTGGCTGTGAAGGATCCTTCTAGATGTCAGAGCTGACCTGACCATCCTCCGTGTTCCACAGCACTGGTTTCTACTCAGTGACGGGTCTACCCCAAGCTGTTTCATATGAGAGGAAGAAGAGGGGAAGACTGTTCACCCCAGCCTGTGAGCTCCTTGAGGGCAGGGATCTATCTTATTCATCCCTGTCCTGTCTCAGGGGCCACATGCACTGCCTGACACCTGCTGTCTGATAATATAACAGACGCCCCGGACATTTTTATTGGGCAAGTTCTCTCTGCAGAGGGTTGGAAAAGAGCAGATGACATAAAGGGTGGGAGTCCGGATTAGATACCCCATCAAAGTGCCCCCATGGTGCCCTGGACATCCTGCACCTTAGCAACCATACATGAGTCTCTCGTATGTTTTAGACCCATCTCCCCTCAGCCAGATCCTTGGGAGCAGAGATGGACTGACTTGTGCTCAAAGCAGGTACAAAGTGAGCATGAAATGATTGTGAAATGGTGGACACAACCTCACAATGTTGTTCGTTGACTTAGAGCCCAGCAGAGCCATCTCCTCTGGGAGTCATGGCTGTGCCCTTCAAACCCAGGAGCTGGTCCCTGGCTCCCAAATGTGGCGGCACATTAGAATCTCCTGGGGGAGTTAAAAAAAATTCCTGGTGTCCAGGCTGCATTTCAGAATGTCTGGGATGGGTAAAAGCCTGGCATCAGTGATTTGCAAAGATCCCCAGGCGATCCCAAGGGCCACTAAGTTTTGGAACCACTTGTTTGGGAGGTATTCCAATAAACTAGTAAATTAAAGTAAGGAGGGCACCCATACCTTTGACACAACATAAATGGGTTTTAACCATCATAGGACTTTTTCAAAGTGCAAAGGATCTGCTGGGACAGCCAGAATTTGGCCAGATGCTGCTTACATTTACAGATCATCCTGAGAAAGAGGCTCAGTTAAGTACCTCAGCCTGGTTGCCCTCTCTTTCCTCTGTGTGCTTATTCAGTATTGTGATTATTTGTTGCCATGTTTTTGTCCCCACTAGCCTGTGAGCAACTCGAGAACAGGAACCATGTTTTCATAAGCACACTAAGTGACCCACAGTGGATGGGTGACACATGTTTGTGCAATACTTGTGTCCATGAATTCATTCATTCATTCTTTCTTTCTTTCATTTATGCAGGGATGCATTCAACAAATGATAATAAGGATAGAAGGGATAATATTGGCAGAAAAGAAGAATAAATTAGGAAGAGAGAGGAAAAAAATATGGATTCCATGAGGAGACAGAATCCAAAGTAGGGGAGTAAAAACCAAAGAAGAAAAGAGTATTCATTCACGTCATGCAGAAGAATGCGAGTCAGGCTGGAAGAGGCATACGTATTTTTTATTAAAAGGACTCGAAAGTTAGTTAACATCTGTAAGTATTCTGTATCTCTTCTCCTTTTTAGTGTATGAATCACAATAAAATCAATTAATTACTAAGGTACTATATGCACAATGTCTTTTTTCCTCTTCAAGGCCTTTAGCTCTAGGAAGGCAGACCTTACCCCTGGCATTCACCTCCACATCCCCAGTGCCTAGCACAGCACGACATACAATGGTGCTCAGTAAGTATTTACCCAGTAACTCAGAGGATTGCCCATGGCTTCAGTTCCTTCTTTTATTAAAAAAAATCATAATATACTCATTCAGGGTTGCTATAAGGAATAATTTAGATAATAATATATATAAGTACCTGGTGCATGGTAGGCATTCAACAACTGTTAATTCATTATTACTATTAAAAAGAAAATGCCTACTCTGCCAGCCTCTATGCTACATAAGGGCCCAAAAGAGGCAACGGAAAGAGCAAAGAAACTGCACCTTTTACAAAGAGTAAGGATTTGAGAACCCCAGTGTCAGCACCTCCCACCTCAACGCTCCTGGAAGAGTCTCAGTCTACTCCCAACACCCTCCCTGGCCACATCCCGCCATGGTGAGTCCTGGACCGACCAAGACCGGTCTTCCACTCCACCACCACCAGATGGCAGCACAGAGCTCTCTGGCTGCTTGGCCTAAGTAAGGTCGGCAGGTCAATGCCCTGTGCAGTGCAGGGTCTCTGAAACCCTGGAGAAGGAGGAGACTAACCCTTGCCCCTCTGGTCTTGGTGTGCTGTTTGGGAGTCACAACTGGTGCTTTGATTTTGGCCTCTTCCTTTCAATTTTCAATCAACAGATTCCAGCCTCTTGCCCCGGGGTCATCTTACACCTGCAGGGTACTTGTTCAGAATCTTTCCCAGAGCACCTTCCCTTCACCTTCACTCCATTTCAGACCCCCATGTTGCTTTTTGTGAAGGTTCAGAATCCCGTTGGGCCCTTAAGATGTGTCCCCATCAAAGTTCACCGTCTTATGCCTGTCACTGCTCGGCATGGCCCGCGAGGCATCTCCCATTCTGTCTTTGCTCACATCATTCCTGTCTGTTAATACCCACCCATCGATGCTCATATCTGCTGCCCCTCTATTTCTCTCAGCCTCTTGAAGACCCAGCCCAAAGTTCATCTCCAGGAAGTCTTCACTGGTTTGGCACCAGATGAAGGCTCACTCTACTGAGTACCCCATCAACATTTCCTTTCTTGGTAAGTGCTCTCTGGGTTTCAGGTTTGGTGGTTGACCTGTTTTCGTTTTCATGATGCTTTATCAACAATCTTCAGGTGTTTCCTGTCACCCTACCAAGGGAGGGCAAGAATAAGTCTTTCTCTTCAAAGGAAAACAAGTCCTTTTTCCCTACTCTGGTCTGTGCCCTGCACTCATTGAGCCCTTAATCATTACTGGTGAGCCAAAGGGAGTGAGGAGGAGGTCCCCACACAATGGTGTGTGGGGATGAGGGCAGAGGGTGCCCTGGAGAGCAGCTCGGATGAAACAATCCAGATCCCCTATGTCCCCAAGGCTCCTTGTTGAACAGGATGGGAAGGACACTGTAAAAGGCAAAAGTCCCAGAAAAATTAGATTTTTAGTCTTCTTGGAAATCTAGTGCCTTCTGAGGCTTACTGAGAAAATGCGACCTCTCTGTTCACTCATTCATTCATTTATTCAGAACAATGTGTTGAGCATTGACTGGACTGTGGGTACTAGGAACATACAGATAGACCCAATGCCAGTCCTCAAAACCCCCAAGGTCTAATGGGGACACAGGCTAGTGAACAGCCTATTACTGTGGTGCAGGAGAAGTGCCACGAGGGAGGAAAGTGCAGGGCTCTGTGGGAGCACAGAGAGGGAGGGGCTGGAGGAGGCCATGGAAGGTTCCAGAATCAGTGACTAAGAGTTGAGCACTGAAGGGCCAGTGGGAATTAGCAATGTGAAGAATTAGGAAGAGGAACCAGCACTTGTGAAAGCATGAAGGGAAAACAACATGGAAGGCCAAGGGATTTATAAGGAATTCGTTATGACGGGGCCGCCTGAGCAGGAGATCCAGGAGAAGTGCATGAAGAGGGTGGCAAGAGCCAGATCTTGTAGTGTCTGTCCAGCAGGTTCTGCAAAGGCTATTTGGACCTTTTGTTGGAGGTAGAGAGCCTGGAAGGCTTTCAAGCATAGGGGTGACATGATTGGATTTTCCTGTTAGGGGTGATCACTCTGCCTGCTGAGGGACGGAATGGGAACAAGTGACGCAGAAGGTGAGGAGGCCAGAGGGAAAGATACTGCTTGTCCCAGCTGACACAGTGTGGGTATGAACTGGTAAGAGATACTTTAGGGGTACAGTCACAGGCTCAGTGACCTGGGTGGACCTTGCAGGCTCTGAGGGGTCCATGGCAGACCTGAGTGGGTAGTGCAGGGGGATTTAGATGTTGCCTGGAGTTCAGGAGACAGGCTGGGGCTGGGTCTCCAAGGAGATCTGGAGTCTGCATGGATGAGGCCTCCAACATAGAGGAGATGACACTAGGGGCAGGGGAGCAGAAGAGGGGAAAGCAGGGACATCTAGGGACCTAGAAGAGAAGGAGGGGCCACAAGGGGAATGGAGAAGGCAGGGTCATAGATAGAGAAGGTAAGTTGGGGGCAGGGATGGCATAGAAGCCCCAGTGGTGGCAGGTGGCAGAGTCAAAGGCAGCTGAGCTCAGGCATTTGGAGTCAGCAACACTGGGGTGATGCTTTCAATGGGACGGTGTGGGGCAGAGGCTGAGGCCATAGGCAGAAGGAGGAGCGGGAAATGAGACAGGAAAAAGACTCAGGGCTGCCCTTTGAAGGAATCTGAATATAAAGGAATTAATGAAAAGGGGTGGTGGTAGAAGGGAATGTCAGATTAAAGAAGTGTCTCGTTTGTTTGAGACTTTTTGGTTTGGGAAGGAAGAAATGTATGGAGGGAAATTGGTCCAGCATGAGTAGTTAGGGATGTAGGGGAAATAAGAGAAGAGAATTCAGAGAGGGAGGACATCAGAGTACAGGTGGAGGGAGAGCCATGAGGTAAGGCCTGGGGCCCTTACTTGATGAGAGAGAAGGAGATGGGGTTTGTTGAGAGCCAGACTGGTGGAGTCAGGGCTCTGGAGCCTGGACCAGAAAGAAGGCCACTGAGGCAGACTGAGCTCTGTTCCGAGTGTGGTGAGAAAGAAGGATGGGGCAGTGCTCCTGTCCTCGTGGCTCTGTGATCTTCTCCATCAGGACTCTACCGTCTGGGGAAAGGAGCAAGGAGGCCACCGTAGTCTCCAACCCGATCTGGGGTGTGATTTGCTGGAGAGGGAGCTGGAGAGTGATAGCAGTATAGTAAGGGTTCTTGGAGTTGAGAATTTAGCCAGAAAGTCCTCAAGGCAACAGTCCAGGGCTCTGGGCCACCTCTTGGCAGGAGTGAAGACAGGACGAGGTGGATAGGCTGGGGGAAAAGAGAGTGATCGAAGGTGGAAGGTGTTGCTAAATTGTCAGAGCCCCGCAGGGGGATTTGGGAGAGCTTGAGGGCTGGGTGAGACAGGGTGTTGGAGTCTTTAACATTCCCAAGAAGCGGCAGGTTTTATCAAAGTCCTGGATGTGACCTTGGGTGGGGAGCCCAAGTGGAGCCCGGACGTGGGATCCTGGAGCGGAAGAGGTAGAGGTGCTGGATGGACAGAGCACAGGAGCCTGACATTACGGTGATGAAAGAGCTGCAGACTAAGTGACTGCAGGGGAGGGTGAGGTCTCCTTAAGGCGATGAGAGTTGGTGGCACTGGACCTAGCCCTCGCCTCAGGCCCGCCGAGATACAGTGGCTTGCCTGAGTACAGGCAGCTAGAAAGTGGCTGAGAAAAATTAAAATTACTCTCATGTGTGGATTCTCTTACTCCGCCTACCTGCGCAAGCTGCCCATTTGGACGGACGTTTCGGTTCACTGAAAGCTTGGTCTACAAGCACTTTTATGCTGGCTGAATTTGTAATATGGCCGAATTTGTAATATGTAGTCACCGTGTGACTTAGGGAAACGCATGGCATGTTCTGCGAGCCTCTGTGCAATGAGGGGTTGAACCGTGGTTTTCGACCATGTCAAGTGGAGTCCGAGTGACTCCCTGGAAGAGGCTAAGGCCCCCCTCCCAGGGGCAGGACTGAGGGGAGTCTGAGTGGGGACGGGCTCCTGGTTTCCACCTGAGAAGCTGTTTTTGGATCTGAGTACTGCAGTTCTGCAGGAGATTTTGGGCGGAGCGAGGATTCAGCTGTCCAAAGCAATGTTAAAATTGGTCTTGCCCAGGGCCGCCTGGGTAGCTCAGTTGGTTAAGTGTCTGACTTCAGCTCAGGTCACGATCTCACAGTTCATGGGTTCGAGCCCCATGTCAGGCTCTGTGCTGACAGCTCAGAGCAGGGAGCCTGCTGCGGATTCTGCGTCTCCTTCTATCTCTGCCCCTCCCCCACTTGTGCTCTGTCTCTCTCACACAAGAATAAGTAAGCATTAAAAAAAAAATTCGGTCTTGCCTGGCCCTTACCCTGCACGAGCCTTTTGCTGTTGTGTGCTGTAGGGCATGTCCCTGGTGGTGCGTCCTTATCTGCGGACCCTTGTCAGTTTGAATGTTAGGCACTTGGCGGGCAACTGGGCAGCTCCAGAGCCCTGCCCTGAGCCCACTGAAAAGCCAGTGCTCTTCTGAGGTGGTCATGGTGCCCTTCCAGAAATCGAATTTTACTAAAGTGGTTTTGATGGGCTGAGGGCTTGGGTGCTCAGTAACCTTGAAGATGGATTACATCCTGAGTCTAGCAAGTGGGACAGACAGGTCCTGTAGCCAAGGGACAAAGCCCAGACCTGTTCTTCGTCACCTAGCACCAGCTGGAATCTCTTGTCCCTGGGCTGGCAGCTGTGAGGGATCACTTGGCCACCAGGCAACCTTCCCAGCTGGGACCTTCGTGAGAGTCTGTGCCAGAGAAACGACATCTGTGAGTCACTGCTCAGGGGAAAACCCAGCTGCTCTGCTCAGTCCCGGGCCCTGTGGCCGTGGGGAAGGGCCAGCAGGCAGAGCAAGAGTCGAAGATAGGCTACTTTGTTTTTCTCAGTTTCTACAGCAGCTTTCCAGATTTGCATTTCCTGATTTCAGAAGGGAAGTTAGGAGGTGGGACTGGAACCAAAGAGGCAGATGGAAGGCCCACAGCTACAGAGTGTGGAGGGCTTCGGCTGAGCTGTTGGACCTATTCCTCAGACCCACTGGGTTCTCACCTTTGTCCCCCCACTTTGCTTCTGACCCACAGGTGGTGACAGCCAGGCTTTTAGTCTCCACGTGGTATGCTTGGGGCAGTGAGTGTCAGGAAATGGGGGTGACTCTTGCGTGGGCAAGATGAATCAGGGGAAAGTCTCCCCAAATACTGGGAGAGAGGAACTGGGGAGGAGGGTGAGGTTTGTTTCACAACACAGAAGGATGGATCCTTGGTGCCGTGTGCAAATTCTCTTCACTGAAGGGAATGTCATCCAGGTGTGGGCCTGACAGCCATACGTGTTAGTGGGCTAGCCCTGGAGCAGTCCCTGCGAGGACTGGGGTGATTACTTGGGACCATGGTGGGAAGGGCTGGTGGCTGAGGATGTCATTCCTCACGACAGTGAAATCACCTCGGAGACTGAGAAGCCCTTCACTGGGGAGAGGGACCAGAATCTCTTCACTTAACCTGAGCTCGCAGTAAGCCAAGTGTCTTTGAGCTCCATGTTTGGTTGAGTCTTAGTGGGTCAGGGAGCCTGCCTTGCTCTGTGTGACACAGATAAACCTCAAGTGTATGGCTCAGTTTCCAGCAGTGGGTTTGGGGAGTGATGTGAGCAGGTGGGAGTGTGTGTGGGGCTTGCCTGGAGTAGCAGCCAGTATGGCAAAAGTCCTACAAACCAACCAGGAAGGGAATGCTTGAGGCCGTTGGGGATATTTAGTCTAGAGAAGAGAACAGGAGAGTGTTTTGGAACACTTCTTGCTCCAGATGGCGGAACTGGGGCCAGCAGACGGAAATAGCAGGAAGAAAAACTGCAAACCGCCAGAGATACACCTGTCTGATCATTTTAACACAACAGAACCTGGTGGTTAACATCCTGGGCTCTAGAGGAGCGTTACAATGGGCGTAGTCACAAACCTGCTCACAGATGTGGTTACGAGACCTGTTCGGTGTTGGCTTGCACCACGATTTTTAAAAATTCCATCAGTAAACAATACAAATTGAGAAATTATGCTTATACATCTGTATTTATAACCTCTCTTGAAAAACGTGAAGGGCTGATCACTCAGGTTCATGTTCTGTCATGGAACAATAAACGGTACCAGGATGGCAGCTGCCCCCTCCCAGGTCATCACAGATGCCACTCTCCTCCACCTTTCTTACACCTGCATGGCTTTCACTGATTCACAGGTACCCAGCCCTTTGGAGGGATTGCAGTTTGCAACTCTGTTCTAGTTAAGAGCTCAGGGTTTGAGTCCTGGCTTTGCCACTTTCAAGCAATCGTGATCTTAGGCAAGTGAGTCAACGTCTCCAAGCCACAATTTCCTTTTCTGAATATGGGATTTATAACAATACTGACCTGGTGGGGTTAGAGAACTCATGGATAGTGGCTAACGCAGAGTGGGGCACTTGACCAGAGCTCACCAACTATTAGCTGCCCGGGGAGCTGTCCAACAGTGGAAAGGGCGTTCTCACAAAGTCTTGGGGCTCCATCACCAACATCAGACCTGCAGAAGTCGAGGACTGAAGAAGAGAAAAGCCACCAAAGATCTCTGAAATAAAGGGGTCATGTGCCAGTTCTCCATGGACCATCCCCAATGACCAAGTCAAAGGTGTCGGTTTAGGGTTGCCCTTGATGCTCATTAAAATCAGATTTTGTCTAAAAGGGACTGTGAGGAGCCAGAAAGAACGTGTTACTTTGAGTAACCTGCACCTTCTTGGGAAGCTGTTGCATGCTCAGAGTGGGGTGGGGCTCCAGCTCTACCTGCCACTTCCTTTTCTGCTGCAGGATTACTTTGAGTTCACTGGTAGCATTTCCTCCCTCACTAGCTGGCATAGGGTCATCAGTCAGCTCTGCAGACTGAGCAGCCCCGGGGCAGCCAAACCCATCCCTATTCCTTAGCCCTGTGATAGAGCCTTCGGTATGTCAGGACCTGTCTGGGACCTGGGTCTCCCTCTGGGTGGGGTCTGAGCAGTATGGGTGCCCTTCAGGAGGTCTGATGAAAGATACTTTGACAGCTGATTCCCACCAGGCCCTGAGACGTCCCCTGCTGAAACAGGTGACTGAAAGATTTGTTTCCATATCCTAAGCCTTCATGCATTTCCTGACTCTAGAAGCTGAGCCTGCTTTACGTACTTGGGATGCTGAGCTAAGAGTGGACATATCCTTGCTCAGGGAGGTATCAGAGGAGAGGAGAGAGTGAAACTCCAGTTCATGAGCACAGAAGGACAAGGGAAACAGTCCATGTGTGCCACACATGCCTGGGCAGAAGCTTGGGGGAGGTGGGGGGCAGACCCCCCAAATCTGGAGCCACAGGAAGGCAGCCTGTGGGGATCAGAGGATGATGGCTGTAGACATGGGTACAAAGGATGGCAGGTGAAGTGGGGTGAGTGGAATGAGCAGGGGATTCACTCTGAGTCTCTTTCCCTTGTTGCTTCTCCACTCCTCCATTCTTCCTCCCTTCTCCTCTTTGGCATTCGCTGTGGCCCCAACACCTACGTAGTGTTACAGCCGGAGAGCGGCTGTCAGGCACCTGCCCACTTGCTTCAGCCCTAGGTGGCACTTCACATGCGTGGATCTCCCTTTTGGCTGGCCTGAATAGCACAGAGCGGTAAGAAGCTGATGTCGGTCCAGAACCTGGCTGCCTGCAGAATCTTGAGGCCAAGCCCTGACCTGCAGCCTGACTTATCCAGATGTCAGGGCCCAAGCTCTCGTTCCTGTGTTTGAGCTAATTGGTCTGTTTAGAGAAGCATTTTTGCCTCTGCCCTTCGGGCACCTGTTCCTGGGAAGCTGTCCTTCATTTAGTGTTGGCCTTTGCACTGGGCCTCTATAGCTGCTGAGTCTTCATCTGACGTCATCTGGCGTCATCATCTGACGCCATGTCTCATGGCCTCTGGCTTGAATCTGGGGGGCTGGAAACTTGTTCAGGCAGTAGAGTGTAAATTAAATATTAGATCTAAGAGGATTTCACATACTTCATAGCATGACCTAGTTGGGATATTTATTTGCTGTTCTCCTGGTTCTCCCAAATTAATAATTGAGTAAAGTCGTGTTTTGACATTCAGAGCTGATTTGCTTACATTTTGCTGAACGGCACCTGCTTTGTAAGAGAGTGGGTGTGAGTCGGGAGGCTGGGAGAAGTGGGGGCAGACAACAGAAGCTTTAACAGAGATGCGTGGATTGAACATTTTATACATGAAAATACCATTCAGCCCTCAAATTGTGGGTCATAAACTATGTGACAAGCCCGGGAGTAGACTCCAGTGGCAGAATAAAGTCATGGATGGTACTGGCTTCTCTTAGCAAGTTTGTGTTGGGGAAATCATAGCAAATACACAAGCACCAGCTGAACAGCAGAGTACGAAGACAGACACGCGTCCCCCTTTCCACTGCACATACACTCCTGATCAGATGCCCATCTGTACATATCTGGCCACACACGAAAGACCCATCCAGGTTTTGAGATTTTGGCCATCCAAACCTACAAGTAAAATCTCCCCACTTTGAATCTGCATTTCATCGTAGCATTGTGGTCTGACATGGGCTCTGGAGCCAGAGGATTTGGGTGAGAATCTGGCTCCTTTCGTACTAGCTGTTGGAATGTATACAAGCCACATAACCTCTCTGTGCTTCAATGTCCTCATCTGTAAAATAGAGATTATACTTTACAGGATTTCTTAGCGGTTTAAAGAAGTTAAAACGGGTGCATGCTGAGAATGGTGCATGACACATGGGAGTGTTCAATAGTCGTGGCCATTATTCCTAAGATCTCACCGCTCACAGAGGGAGATGGCAGTCATTCAGGCCATAGGGGGAACAGGAGGCTCATTTGTAGGATGAGAAAGTAGGACAATTAAAAGAATATGTGCTTGGATTTAGGAGAGGAGAAGGTCCTGGCAACTTGGTTCTTCCCTTACAGCCACTGAGCCCCGACTCCATTCCACTCATCAAGGATACAAGAGAATCTGCCACTCACACATCATGTAAGGGTTATGGGAAAACAGAGATCCTTGAGGCATGGAATCCACAGTGTGCTTCAGGAGGTGAAACAAATAGAGAAAAACAAAGAGTCTTAGAGCATGAAAAACACCACCAAAACTTAAGAAGACTCATTAAGTTGTGGGTAGGAAGGTCAGAAAAGACTTGTGTGTTTTGGAGGAGAAGGTGTTACAGGTGTCAGGAACAGTATGGATCAGAGCAGGGAAGCAGGAAAGCTTCGCCTTTATGTGAGAACAGGGCAGGGTCTAATTTGGTTGGGGCAAACTAGGATAAGAAGGGTTGCTTTGAGCTACCAATGGAGAGAGGAAATGAAAAACGAAAGTGAGACTTGGCACGTTGTCGACAGGCAACAGAGGGTCACTAAAGGTACCTAAATGGGGATATTGGAGGTCAAATCTTGTTATATTTTAAAGCTAAGAGAATCTAGTGGGTAAGGAAGACAGAGGAGTCCCAGATTACAGCACATTTTTCTACCTGGGTGACCGAGGACATGGTGATATTTGCCAGAAATAGGCAAGTCAGAAAAAGGGACTGGTTCAGTAACAGAAATTGCTCTGCCGGGACAGTTTTGGTGGCAAATGTCAGTGAGTCATCCCAGTGGCAGTGACCTGCCAGCTGTTGGAAATGGAGGCGCCAAAGAGAGAGGCTGAGGACAGGGATATGGATTAGGAGCTAGCTCCAAAGACAGTCATAGAATGGGAATGTATCATGGCACAGGAAGGGACTGAGGGAGAAGGGAAGAGGGCTAAGGCTAGACCTTGGCAACAGAACACTGATGGGAAAGACGGAAGAAGAGGAGCCTGAGGAAGGCTAAAGAGGAATAATTACTAATGAGGAGAAGTAAGGCAGTTCCGTGTCATGGAGACCAACCAAAATGGAGATGTCAAGAGGGTAAGACCCAAGAAAAGCCAGTGACCTCGGAGAGGCGTCCGCATATAGTTCTGGGATGATGCCATATTGCCGGGTCCAAATAATTTTTGAATTATATGGAAAAAAAAAACCCAGACTGTGTGAGGACCACACATTTAAGAATAAGGGAAAATAAGGAGTGAGAGAGTAAGGTAGTGCAAGGAGGAGGTGGCTCAAAGAGTTATGGGAAACCCGAGGTGCTTTGTAGAATGAAGGGAAAGATGTGCTGTGAGCTCACTCAGTCCCGCCTACCTTCCTAATGCAAGAAACTAAGATCAGAAAAGAGAACAAGAGAAGGAAGCTGGATGGTTTGCCGGATACCAGAATATGAAGAAATTGATGTGAGTGGCAGAAACGGGGAGCAGGAGAAGGCATATATAAACTCATCACTGAGAAAACAAAGATTAATTACAAAGTAGAATCAGTTGATTATGAACTGAATACTGAACCAGTTAAGATAGCTTAACAGAAAACATTTATTCTTAAGGCACGCAACTTAGATGAAATTAAATATATTTAAAATGCTGGGGAGGCAAAGGGGAAGCAGGTCATATTTCTCCAACCCAGTCCTTGATCAGTGCTGTGACTTTCTGGGAGTTCCTGACCCCTCTCCGTCTCAGAGTCTCACCTGCATAGTAGGGATGGTAATACTTCCCAAGGTTGTTGCATTGTCCTAAGGACTGGATGAGACATTCAGGAACCTGAATGCATGAGAGCTGTTATCCCAGCGTTTTCCACGTTGTAAGCAGGTGCTCAGTAAATACTGGTTACCATTGCTATAAGCTTTTCTCGGCTGTGTGTTAGTGCAGTCTCGGGGGAAGTCGTTTGGCAACTGGGGCCCCGGGACTTAGCTGGACAAATGCTAACACTGGCCCTGGATAGATAAGTGCAGCTAATATAAAAAAGGATGATTGTATGTGACTTTCCAAAAGAGAAAAGGGAAGAGAAGGGGGAGACTAGAGAAATAGTGTGTGTGTGTGTGTGTGTGTGTGTGTGTGTGTGTGTGTATGGTACAACTAGGGAAAGACAGCACTCGATGACTGGTAGAAATGGGCGTCACTGAGCCACTGCACAGTTGGCTTCAGTACCGGAAACCCAACCAAGTTGTGGCTTCCCAGTTTGCGCTTGTGAATGTTGGTGCCCCTTTTCAACTCCCCAGGCAAGCCTGCAAACATATAGTCTAGATTCTCTCTCATTTCGACTTTGTAGCAATGCCCTTCTAATCAATGCCTACCGATTCTCCTCCTGCCTGCCCCCTACCTCAAGAAATGAGAGGACTACTGAGAGCATCAGCCCTAAAGATTTGGTGTTCGGCTCAAATTCATGATCTACCTTCTCCAAGTGTCAGCTTTCTCCTCTCTGATGATGACCTACTATGCACCATTTTGACTGTCTATGGACTTACAGAACTTACCTCTCCAAGCGGGTGCTCTTCTGGGGTATTGTGATCAAGTATGCATTGATCTCACCCAGAACCTTCCCTCTTTTGCATCATGCTTTTTCCAGTCCAAGGACGCCTTCACCCTGCCTCATGAGGCAGCTTCTCTTTGGCACCACTCCTCCCTTCAGCCACGATGTCGGAGTTCCTGAGCCCTGCCTTGTGTGCATGAGGTCTGACTGGTGGGGAGGCGGGCAGAGTGAACGCTGAACCCCAGGTGTCACGCGGCATGGCTCGCCGTGCTGCAAGGTGAGCTGTGGGTCATCTGGGGCCAGCTTTGAATCCCAGACTACTTTCCCCCTAACTACCTTCCCCTTGCTATCTCTTTCAGAGTGCGTGGGGGTGGAAATGCAATCTCATTGAAAAATTAACTGAAACAGCTGCTGGCAAGCTCCGCTACAAAGTAACTTCATGCATTTCAGTCTTCAAAATGACTTTTGGACAATCTTTTGTTTATCTCTAGCATTGCTCTTCTCCATTAGCAGAAAGATACACACGCATTAGCTTGTGTGTATCTACAGGGACGTCTCCTTCTCTCTCCCCCTACCCTTTCCACCCTCCCCACCCCCAAAAGCTGACGTGTTAATTAGTGGGGATGGTGCATTGTTCAAACTGTCACAATGTGTGAAGAAGCCAGACTGAAGATGAGGTAGGCCATCAGCATGAATTCCGTTCTCCAGGAGAGATGGGAAATTCTTGCGTGCGGGAGAGAGTAATCACTTTATTTCAGTCTCAGCTGCATACCGGGTTTCATCGGCTACTGTAAAGTTGAGTAATCCCAGATTGCTGGGGCTGCTCTCCCATGCATTAAATGAGAGAATATGCAAATACTAGGTAACCTGTAAGTGCTGAATAAAGGTTATCTTTTTATCCTAGTTTTCCTCAATAATATATTTTGAATTTGTTACATGGGAATTTATCTAATGTCAAATAAGTCGGTGGAGTTCTGGACCATCTTGATCTTTCCTGATCTGCCTGGAGTCAATCAACAATCCTGGGGTAACGGGTGGGGATGAAACATGGGGGTCCCAGAGCCAATACCTAAAAATACGCACAGAGGTCATGGGGGATAGCTCCTGGGAGGATGCCAGGAGAATTCCTGCTTCTTCGTGAGAGATACTCATTTATCCATAAATCGTTTGTCCACGGCCTTGTTGCTTGGTGACCTGTGTGGCTGAGCCATGCGGTAAAGGTGGTGACAAAGATCTACCTCTACCAGGCTCCTTGCACTTGGAGGAAGGACATCTCCTCGTGAGGCCCACCCTCTGCCTCCCAGCTCGTCAGTCAGTCTGAAACTTGTCCCTCCGATTGTCTCATTCCATTTGTGATCACGTGTCACCTGGTTCCTTTTCTCTATTTACTATTCCTTAGGCTTCTCTGCTCTTTGAAAACTGAGGGAGGGTTGAGTTGCCGTGGCAACCCCCTGCCCCCACCTCTCTTCTGTTTCTCAACAATTTTTCTACATTTTAATAAAATCACTATTTATAGTGTGCAAAGCTTCATTCCCCTCCACCGCAGCTCTGCAAGGGAGATTTCCTGTCTGACCAGAATACTAATGACTAAAACATGGCTTTCCAGTGAGGCAGCGGGGCGGGGGCCCTCCAGGGCAAGCACGTTGCTAGACATATGTGTTCGGGACCAGGGTTTGACCTGTATACATGAAGAACCACAGTGGACAGGGCTGAATCCCCAGACTTGTAAAATATGCCGTGCTAAATACAGATAAAATATACATGTTGAATTCGGCTGGAGGGGGGAAGGCATGAGATAAGGCGTTCTTACCTTTGTTACACTGACAGAAGGAACTGAAGTCCTGGGCTCTGATCGTACCAGGCTGAGATGTAGCCAGCCTGCCAGGAATAGTTGGGATTTGCAACACTGACGGTGGCTCAAAGCCGGCATGGAATCATGGTGGGGCTGGGGGTGGGGGAACACAGAGGCTTCATCGTTTGCTAGCTCGGAGACCTCAGTGTTCTCAACTGTATACTGTCTACCTTGTAGGGCTGCTGTGAGGGGCAGAGATATCGTACTCCAGGCATTTGGTGGTAATATGGCCTCATGGTTAAGCCTCTGGGCTCTGGAGTAGGCTTCGGATCCTGGCTCTGCCAACCTCTAGTTTTATGACTTGAGGCAAGGCACTCAACCTCTCCATCAATCACCTTTCTCATCTTTAAAATGGGGGCAATAATAATAGAGCCTGCCTTTCAGGGTGGTTTCCAGAATTCGACAAGTTAATACGGTACAGGCTTAGAACAGTGCCTGGTAAAATGGCTATTGTCATTGATTATTGGCATTTAGTATGTGAAAGCTACTATTTCCCCAGTTTATCGACACTCATGAAGACTAGTCCAAACCTGGGGCTTTACCAAGGGCTGTATAGCTATTGAGGGATGGTCACTTCTCAATTCTTAGTGTTCATGGGTAACAACATGCATTCTTTGCTAAACAAACTTATATGGAATCAAGGTGGATTATTTTAGCTTAAGTCTGATCTGAATTTAAGATATTATTTATCCACTCTGATGGCTCACAGGTGAGTGAGGTGATGTAGTGGCACTCTGATAGCAGTGCTTCTCATTTTCCTTTTTTAAATGCTTATTTATTTTTGAGAGAGAGAGAGAGAGAGAGAGAGAGAGAGAGAGAGAGAGAGAGCGCGAGTGAGCGCACACGCACAAGTGGGGCAGGGGCAGAGAGAGAGGGAAACCTAGAATCCCAAGCAGGCTCCAGGCTCCGAGCTGTCAGCACAGAGCCCAACGCGGGGCTTGAACTCACAAACTGTGAGATCGTGACCTGAGCCGAAGTCAACGCCGAACCAACCGAGCTACCCAGACGCCCCAGCAGGGTTTCTCAAACCTTCATGTGCCTATGAGTCACTTGGAGATTTTATTAAAATTCAGATTCTAATTCGGTAGGTTTGGGGTGGAGTCTGAGATTATGCATTTCTGGCAAGCTCTTAGGTAATGCTGATGCCGCTGGTCCTTGGGGACCAGTAAGTAGCGAGATTATGAGGTTTTTGAATACAGCTCTTCCCGAAGATGCCTTTGCATAGAAGTGTGGGTTTAGAGGAAGGGGTTCCTCCCACTTCCTACCCACATACAAAGCTGGAATCACCCGATATTAGTAGAGCTGGGCTCTCGCGAGGGAATGAGATTAAGAATGATCAGTGAAAGCTAGACACTTCTTTCCCCCCACCGTCCCCTGAGGTCTTTTTGACAAAGGAAGTTAAGTAAAGCTGTATGCAATCGTCTGGCTTTTGGCCAGAAAGCTCAGAGGTGTCTGACTGCATTATATAAGGGTTTTCCTCTTGCTTTACTAGTGTGATTATTCACTTTGGTTTGTTCTTCAAGTGTTTTCAGAACCCAATAAAAAGCCCATCATTTTTAGGGTGGCATTTTAGAATGGGGGGGAGACACTGATTTACCCAGAATATTTTCAAGAGAGGATTGTTGGACTGAAATCCAAGTGAAATTGGGCCAAAGACATAATTATTAAAATATTAACTCGAAATTTTGACTCCCGCTTACCTAAAAGCACTGCTTTCCTACTACAAATCTCTGGCAATCTCTTATTTCAGTTGAAGCTTTCTTTTTTGTTTTTGTTTTTTGTTTGTTTGTTTGTTTTTTTGAAAACACCTCTAAACTCTTGACATGTTTTTAACAACGAACAATAGTGGTGCTATAAAGCAGCTGCAAATCACTTCTGAATTACCAGTGGAGGGATTAAAGGTCCGTGTTATAAAATGAGAGGGTTAGCTACTTTAGAAGATGAATCAGCCAATGACTCACAATTACCAGTTTTGTGACTTAAAAATCCCAGTGATTGTGAGCTTCTCCTTGGAGAACGGGCATTCTTTGAAGAAATACGTGACATGAGAGAAAGGAACGCGAAAATGTGAAGTATAGTTCTTTAAATTCTGGATCGCCATGATTCAAAAGAGCATGGTAAGAACATGTCTGTGCATTCTACTAAGAAGATCATCTCAACTGGATTTAGGCTTTTAGCGATGTGATCTACCCCCTTCGTTGCGAGGCAGTATTGTGTGGTCATCTCTACTAGCTTATTAAACAAGATCTGCATCATCTCTCAAAAAGGCCCGAGGATCAAGATACGTTGATGCCAGCTAGGAAGGAACCGCCCCTCAAGGTGCTTTCGTTTGGTATTAAGTTTCTGACAGGTTGAACCATGTATTCCTTTTCGCCAAGTAGTATCCATCGTGTGAACGTACTATGATTTTGTTTATCCATCCCATTATACATTGGTTTCTGGTTTTTGGAAAACAAATAAAGCTGTGAGGGACATTTGCATCCAAGTGTTTTGTGGCTTCCGGCTGTGTGGTATGGGAGTACCGAACATGTTCTCTTATCCTCACTCGCCATCCGTATATTCTCGGAAAAGGTTTTGTACATTTAAATCAGGTTGGCTCTTTATTTTGAATAGAACTGGTGTTTTGCAAATGTTTAAAAAAAAAAAAAAAGGAGGGAAGTGTCCCTTTAATGTCAGATTTAACCCTTGTAGACGCGGACAAGGTCAGCTCATAACAACCCAGGTAGGAGACAGGAAAATATGGACAGATATGGACAACAATCTATATTTCAAAATACAAAGTTTTTCCAGAGCGTTAGATGTTAAAAGTCTTTTCAAGTGGAGACCACGCAAATAGGATTCCAGATGAAAGTCTCTTCAGTTGGTGTGTACAACTGTTGGGAAAGATGAAATGACATGTATCTGAGAATTGCTATTATGACCCTTCCTTAAAACAGAAGAGCTTTGTTCCTTCTGAGCCAGTGGGAACCTGTTATAGTAGCAGCCTTATAATTTGTCACTGAGTAAATCACCAACACCAAGTTACATTAATTATATCTTAGTCTTTGGTTCCCTAAATTCCCCTTTAATAGGCCCGAAGGAGTTGCAATGAATAACATGGATCGAGACCCATTTGCAACCCTTAGGCTTAGTTTTTCTTTTCCAGTAAATATGTGTTCTTTCGCTGTTATTGCAAGGAGGAAAATCCATATTTGAAGTTTTGTTAAGAAGTGTGCTTGGCATTATCAGTAGCTAAACTCTTGCTTTAAGTGAATGGTTCTTAGTGACTGCAATGATTTAAGTTTGGTGCCTTCTGCAGGCTTGCTTCCGGCAGATTCCACACAGATAAGAGGATGTGTAGGTAATTTTGAGCTGGGAATCATTTTGACTGAGGGTTCGTAGAGATACGAACAGGCAAATTCTGTACAGTTTAAGCACAAGAGCTCTTGTCCAAGTGGAACACTTCCAAGGATCGGAGATTGAAGTGGCCCTCTGATGAAGTCTAGAAACTACTGGAAATGTTTAAGTGCTGAGGTTAAAATTACACTTGAGATAAAATCTGATTTCCTGTTTCTAAGTCTGCAAGCTTACAATAAGGACCTTGAAGGTTCCTGGAATAATAAACAGATCTTCTAAAACAGCAAGTGAATGAGGTAAGTGTGGTTGACTTGAAAGCACAGATTAACTTCCTCAACACGACTCATGTGTTTCAAAATTAAGAGGGAAAATTTCCAAGAGAGGGACATATTTGGGGTTTTATTGAATCCAAAATATTTGTAAGCACTGCAAAAGTTTGACATGTTATTTTAGGGCTTTCCACTGCTAAGTCAACTATCCAGTTTCCTTGGAGTGCATTTGTTTTACGAATCTAGAGTTGAGAGCCTCTGAACAGAGGTACCTCAAAGTGTCACGGCTTTTGCAACTTGTGGAGTACAACCAACCTGGCCTGGGCTGCAGGATGCTGAAAACACCCTTCCCCTCCTCATTTGCTGCACTCGGTTCTTTCTACATACTTGTCAAGACTGAATTTCTGCCTCAGTTGGTTAAGTGTCTGACTTCAGCTCAGGTCACGATCTCCCGGTTCGTGGGTTGGAGCCCTGCGTCGGGCTCTGTGCTGACAGCTCGGAGCCTGGAGCCTGCTTCGGATTCTGTGTCTCCCTCTCTCTCTCTGACCATCCCCCGTTCATGCTCTGTCTCTCTCTGTCTCAAAAATAAATAAACGTTAAAAAAAAATTAAAAAAAAAAAAAAAGGATACTTCCCAGAGATCTTCGAGGGGAAAGACCAGCTAAAGTAAGTCTTGAAAGTAACTAGTGACGCTCCAGCTGAGGAGAAGAGGGTGGATGGGTGGAGTGGGGCAGAAAAAAGGCGTGGGCAGAGGGAGCAGCAAATGTGAAGGAGTAGAGAGAGCATATTACATGCAAGGAGTTCATAGTAACTGAGGGTGATGGAAGCAGAGAGCACCTGTTAGAGAGGGATAAAGAATGAGGTTAGAAAGGTCAACAGGGGCTAGATGAAGGGCCTTGGATATCATGCTAGAAAGTTTGGGCTTTGTTCTCAAAGGATAAAGGGCAAGTCACTGAAGTATTTTAGCCAGGAGAGTCATTAGCATATTTGTGGTTTCCAGACATCACTGGGGCTGTAGCATGAAAAATGGACGAGGCTACTGCAGCAAAATAGGCAAGAAATTATAAGATACGGCAACCACTCAGAGGTGGAGCGGGTGGTGGACGTTGTGGCGAGAATTTATTGGCTGTAAAAAGCGAGGGAGAAGGAGAAGTCTGAGATTAGATGGTCCTCAGACTTCCAAACAGGAGGATTAAGGAGAAGTGGTTCCATTCCCCAAATTATGAAATACGGTTAGGGTGTGATGTGGTTCTGAGTGCAGGAAATGAGTCACTCTGGGTCGGACATGTTGAGTGTGAGGTCCCTTGGATAGTTTGGAGACCATCTAATAAGATATTTCTAGCAAAGAGATTGGTATACACAAGAGAGATCATCTGTGTGTGGATCAGAAAACTCCATAAGGCTGGCTAACAAAATCCTGGCTTACTGGAAGGTTGTAGAAGAATCTCATTAAACTCAGGGGCAGGAGGTAGAGTTGGGAAATTTACATACTGGAAATTTGTCAGTAGCTACTATCTCTCAAGGAAGCAGTGTGATTGTTTTGTTTCATGTCCATTTCATTCCCTTTGCTTCTCTTCTAGGCTTAGTTACGGCTCTACCAGAATATGGATTACATGGATTTAGGGTCATCAAGAGACTGACCTTAGCTCAATTCTACAAGACTTAGATCTCTGCTTAATTGTCTCTAGGTCTTCAAGTCTCAATGACAAATTCTAGGGAGAGAGAAATCTAATTGGCTCAGTGAGGGTCGGTGAGGTGACCGCTGGTGGATAGAGAAGGAGTTTATGTGGGTTCTAGGGCTCTCCCTTTTAGGCTGGTGGGTAGCAGGTTCTCTAAGGATGGAATGTGAGCAGAAAGAAATGTACCTCCTGAGAAAACAACTGGTACCTGGACTACAGTATGAATAGCACTCAGGAGATAGATCTGGGCCGGAGAGAAGGATTTGGGGAAGCAGTTAAATCTAAGATGTTGGCTGAGATAACCCAGGGAGAGTTTAGATGCTGAGAGAAGGTCATGGCTCAGATCAGAACCTTGGGGAGCAGCAGGATTTAAGAAGTGACAGAAGGAAGGCAGGTCAGTGAACGTGACTGGGAACAGATGGAAAGAAAGGTAAGAAGAAGGATAGCATCACAAAAATGGAGAAGGAGGGAGCGGTCAAAGGGCATCAAATTCCACAGAGAGTGGGTAGGATGAGAACTAAAGGCTGACAAGGAAACCAGGAGTGAGGGACTATTCAGTGAGGAGATGGAGACAGAAGCCGGATGATGGTGGGATGCGGTGAAGTAGAATATCAAATACACGAGGGGTCAGGGAGCAGAGACAACTTCTGTCTAAAAAGCTTGACTTTGAATGGAAAGGGGCAAATAGAGCTAAAGATGGACCCATGGTGGAGGAAGCACTTACTTAGTAATCAAAGATTCCAGGGTGGGGAAGGGCGCCTGGGTGGCTCAGTCAGTTGGGCGTCAGCCTCTCAGTTTCCGCTCAGGTCATGGCCTCAGTTTCGTGAGTTCGGGCCCCGAGTTGGGCTCCGCGCCGGCAGTATGGAGCCTGCTTGGGCTTCTCTCTCTCTCTTTCTCTGTCTCTCTTCCTCTCTCTCTGCCCCTCCCCTGCTCATGCTGTCTCTGTCCCTCTCCAAATAAATAAATAAACTTGAAAGAAAAAAAAAAAAGATTCCAGGGTGGGAAGATATTGAGTACATGGCCAAGACAGATAATATTTGGTGAAGCCAAGTTTGGGAGAAGGTTGAACAGCATGAACCAGAGCTCCAGAGATGGGGACACTGTTTCCACTGAAGCAAGAGGGAGAAATGTAAGAGGCACCAAATAAATATTTGTGAATAACAAATGAATCGACTCATGGAGGGGTGATGGAGCCAATTTGCAGAACTGAGGTTTCTATAGCCCTTGGGGTCTCACTTTAAGGCAAGAGGGCTTCCTGATCGCACCACCTTAAATCGCACAACTATGCGTGTAGTTTCTTCATTTGTGCAAAGTGTGTGAGGGTACCTCCTCTGCCGATTTTACAGATTACAGATTTTACAGATTGTTTTTAAATAAATATATGTGATATATATGCTCTATCTATTCTTAAAATATCATAAATATTGTAAAGGCCCCTTAATTCATACGCCAGGCATTCCAGAGATGTGGGCTGCCTGTGCAGTGTGCCCCGTGGAGCTGTCTAATCCTGTCTGACTGCACATACATGCACAGCATGGCCTCGGAGTACTGTTTGCTAGGTTCCTTCTGGGGTACTACACATGATGAGAGCTTGGCCTGAGCGCAGAGCATTCCCGCGGGCACAGACGGTGCCTGCAGGGAGAGGCATATTAAAATCACAAACTCATTACTTTCTCAAGACTAGACATATAAAGTTCAAACAGCTTTATAAATTGCCCCCAGAGATTGCCCCTCTCTCTCCAAATTACTTCCGTCTCCATCACCACAAACCAGAAGGCAACACAAGCATTTTCCTCTGCAGAGTTCCTCAGCTTCTCTGGAGAAACCAAATGAACACTGAAGACATCAGGTGCGGTTAACATCATTTAGCTCGGCTTCCTGATCCCTCTCCAGTCCTCTGACTAACTTCCCTCACGCGGTGCCTGATTGCTTTCAGACTCAGGTCATGCGGAAATGTTTGTTTTCATGGCTAGCAGAATAGGTATAAATTAAACCAGGACTACCTGGCATCTACGTCTCACCAACATCGTAAAGGCTAATGAGATGGTGCCCATGAATCAACCTGTGTTCTTTATCTTCATCTGAAGGCGTTTATTTTGCCAAATTGGACCAGACACAGGTGAGGGACGGTCCACACACACTCATTTCCCTGACAGTGGTGCGCTTTGAAATCAGATTTCTGGGTTATTTGCTTTGTCCCTCCTCTTGTGGCTTCATTTCCAGAACAATGATTTCACTGACCTTAGATTTTAAAAGACAGTACTGTTCCCAGAGGACGGAGTTCTCCATTTGGCTTTTTCTCCTCTCATGACTCAAGTTATCAGGTATCATGCAGAGTGAATCCAGAAGGATTGAAAAATAATAATAATGTGCCCCATCTGGCTGCGATTAATGGAACTTCTAAATACATGATCAATGGGCCTAAGGGAGAGAAAGGCACAATATTGATAAAGGTTCTAATATAAAAGAAAGTACAGAAGGGCGAGCTGAGGATTGAGTGGGCCCATACATACCCCACAGCCCATAGAAGGCGTGCAGCAGTGAGAATTATGTACTAATTTGTTTCTGCTAAGTCCAACAGAATTCTCTTGGAGGAAGAGAATTCTCTTGCAGGAAGGCATGGTTCTAAGAGGCTATTTGTAATCCCGTATCTCTTAATTCATTCTGTAAATGTTCGCAAAGGATTTAAAGATTTAGTTCCTGAACATGAAATACAAATTATGGCTCGTGGAATCTACCACCAAATTTGCATGACCAGAAAACTTAGAAACAGGTATTTCTTGTATCAACCGGAGGCTTAGAAAAATATGTTTTGTTCTAATTACTACAGGTAGAAGGCAGCCTAAATCTGCACTTTTTTTTTTTTTCTTTTTAGACGAAGTAAAATTCCAGATGGAAACAAGAGGGCCTCTGTTTTGGTGATGCAGCATGTGCTGACATTCCAAAAGCACAAACACATTTGAGTAACTAGCTGCTATTAGGAAAAAGAATTAGGATCCACACTGCTGAGCACAAAATAAGAACAATGGGTATGTACGGGCTGATTAGTAGAAATTACAGTCTGTCCCAGGACAAAAAAATATTGGACATAATAGAGAATACATACGGAAAACAAAATGCCCTTATTTAACACTTGACTCTTCTGGGTCTAATAATGAGAATTCTACCCTCCCCTGTTGTTAGACTATAAGCTCTCTGAGAGCAGGGTCATCTTTGTATCCACCTTCAGACATTTGCTTTGCTTCAATTTTCCCATATAACTGACACCAAGTATGAAGGTACATACTTATTACACATAATTTTCTTCTTCCTTGAGATTTTTCTGGACCCTCAACAACGTAAGAGAGGGAGCAATGGAAGAAACCTGGGCAATGTTGGCATCCAAAAGACTTGCCAAGTCATGTAGGAAGACACAGAACAGTCTGCAAAGATAGGTGATACTTAAGCTGTTAACAACAGCTCGGGTGTTGATGTTTCCTGTTTTGCAAAACCAAAACGAGAAAAGGCAGGTGGAGAGAGAAAAGAAAGAAGTTGGAGCTAATTAATAGGAGTAACAGGATTTTGGGGGGTATTTTATTGAATTCTGCACATAACATTTGCCATGAAAATACTTTAGATACAACGACAAATTTTAAAAAATGGGTCAGATAAAAATATCACATAATCAACTCACAGGTATTTACTGTATTTACTTAACAGAAGGCTCGAATGTATTATGACAAGAACATCCAAGAACACGGCATAAAAACTTATTTAAACTTTACATTAATAAGTGATAAGTGAACACAATTCAATGTCAAAGGAAGACGAATATAGAAAAGAAGTTTTGACTTTACATTCTATTCAGAATTCCATTATTTGTTACTACGTCATTATTTGAGAATGATTATTTCATTCCATACAAAATAATACTTGATTGACTTATCTGTTTGATAAAGAGAACTAAATTTAAGGTTAGCAAAATTTAAATTCTGATATAATACAGCATATGTTCCACTTAATTATGCACAGTAACATTGCATTACTAGTGAGTAAAAGTACAGAACGTATCACAGACTGTTGATTTACAAGGGAAAGCAGTTAACAGTGCCTCTCTGTTGTTTAAAAAGAAAGAATAAAAATGTTGTATTATGTCATGAATTAACACATGAATCTTCTCTATATTCAAACTGAGCAGTCATCAGATTTTAATTTTATCAGGGAAATTACCTACTTTTTAAATATGGGGATAAACTTTACCATGTATTTGAACATGTATTAGAATGCAGGTATTAATCCTGTAGTCTAATATTTGATAACCAATTCTTTTTGAATAGTTAGAATAAGGAGTTTTCTTAAAATGAAGACAGTTTTTCTATCCTCTCCTCCTTCCCTGTCCTCTGCTAATCACAGCATACATGTGACGAAAGACAGTGGGCTGAAAATTGGTTACAGTGGTTGGTCTGACGGTACGTTTTCTCTGAATCAGAATGTTGGCCATTTCTTGGGTTATTGCTTCTTTCAACTGTTCAGAAGTCAGTTACTATGGTAGACTTTTTTTTTTTTTTTTTTTAAAGGAAATTAGAAAGCTAGGGAAGAAGATAACTTGTCTAGGGAAATTAGGGAAGAAGATAACTTGTCTAGGGAAATTAAGGAAGAAGATAACTTGTCTAGGGAAATTAGAAAGCTAGGGAAGAAGATAACATTATGACAACACGTGGATTTGGTGTCTATGATCAGGGTTGGTGGAGTTAATTATGTTCTAGATGGAAAATGTTTGGCTATCACCCTGTGGGAGGACTCTCTTTTGGAAGTATCTAACAAGGTCTGTTAATAGCAAAAAATGCCTCGTTCTCCAACTCTGAAATTTCCCAACATATCATGTAGAATTAGATTTCAGCTGAAGTTTTACAGCTAATGGCAAAATAACATAAGGGAGAACAGTGTAAAGAAAATGAGATTTGGAGCCATTTGATGGCCATATGGTCTTGAACAAGTCACTTGATCTTTCCACTGGTTGGTTAATCTCTAAACTTCAGATGCTATTATTACTTCATATGGATATTTTAAAGATTAAATAAGATGTGAATGATCTTTGCAAAGTATGAGATAAACAAATGTTAGACGTTCCTATGAAAAAATCGTATTTGGATGTCTGCATAATTACTATCTGTATACGATTTCAGAAATGGATTATTGTTATTATTACATTTAACATACTACATGGAAATACTACATACACTGTTTGCTTTCCCTTGTATACATATAGAGGAACTTTTTACCCCAAATTATGCCATTGTATGGGGTAGTTCCAAAAATGGTCTACACTGAACAAAAGAAGAGTATATTCCTATTTGGTTTATAGTCCTACAGTTTTAAAAACACTTTGACAATTAGTTTTAAGTCAACTAAATACTTAACCTTCCCGCCCCAAACCCAGCATTAAGAGATCACACCATGGATACAATTCACCAGAAGAGATACTACTATGGTTTGTTTCTGTATGGTCAGTTCACAAATTGTTGCAAGATACAATATGAACACAATTTGATAGAATCACCATTGAGCAAATTTCGTCAACTTTAAAAAAAATGGATAAAGTTACTTTTCACAAATATCACTAACACGAATATATAAGAGACTCAATTACACCTAAAGTGAAAATTCAGATTCACAAGACCAAAAATTATCAGATTAAATGTTTTAACGAATTGCTCGGCTAGTCAAAATATACATTTCCTATTGTGATAGAGGCCTTTAAAAACTGCCCCCTTTTCTGAATGGAAGGATAGAAGACTAGACCTCTGGACAAATAATCTCGTTATGACAAAATATTTCTAGATTATTCAAATGGACTGCTATCATTTTAACAATTTCCCTAGTGTCCATATTTTAGCATCTTTCTATCCTAATCTCTTTCTACCATAAAACCAGCAACCAGAATATACTCTTGGTTTTCAATGGGTATAATTATCTCTTATCTATGTTGTACAAAAGCTATAACCCTTCTTTTTCCAACTGTCCACAAAAGCCAAACAGAAGCGTTTGGGTTATCCCTGAATTTCGTTTCTCACTCCTGAGCGAAACTAATTACAACATGGCTCCATCAGGCCTCTTTTGTATTCACAAAAGTTTACAACATTTTGTGAATATTATTTCAAATTATAGTCATTTGAATTCTGGGACCAAAAACGGCGTTACCTTTTTAATGTGACAAAAACGCACCTTGCAGTCAGCTACAGTTCACTGGCAAGCATAATATATTTAATTCTGGTTTGCTAAGTGTTTATTAAACTACAAAGATTTAAACAGAAGATTCACTTGCACAGAAATTTTGTTTATATAGTAACTAACCCACCATTCAAGGATGAAATGATAAGTCATAATAGTTAAGCCATGGTCCAAATTAAAAGTTACATTTTTTAATGTCTTGCTGAGGTCAATTAGAAATATGAACGTTTGGATTTGTAGTCTGTTCAGTCATATGAACAGAGATCTGTGGCATCTTAGTGCCTGGAGAGGAGCAACATGTATGTGCATATCAGAATATTCTGGAAACATTATAGAATTTTCAAAGATATAAAGAAACGTACAGATTACTAAATTTCAAGTCTTCATTGCACGAATAAAGAAACTAGGGCTCAGAGAAGTCAAAGGGACTTTCCTAGGGCACATAAATTATTAGCAGAGCCAGCACTAAAGCAAAGACACTTGCTTAAGCTCTACCAAACTGCTTCTTGTGGGGAAAAAAAAATCAAGAGATCATAAGGCAAACATCCCCATCCTTCCAACCTTCTCCCACTTTCTAGTCCAGGATTATAATGTTGAGTGTGCAGTACAGCTCTGGAACTGTTTTTAGCATTTCATATGTAATTTCAAATCACATTAAGTTCTAATTAAATTGAACAAATAACCTCCTCTTCCTTTGCAGCTATTTCATTAATCTGTTTCCATTCTGCACAGTGGGTTTTCTACTTTTTCATGATCCCATTATGGGCCAGTGACAATTCTTAGAGGAGAAAAAACATCCTATTTCCTCTTCTCACAATCAATTTGAAGAATGGTATATTTATGACACTTTAAAGGTTTAAATCTTATTTCAATTTACTTTTTCCTTTGGAGATGCGTAAGAAAAATCTGAGTACTTTAAGTATTCTTCAAAGACTTTTCAAATGTGTATAAATGAGGATTTGGGGGCTGAGAATGGGCTTTGGGGATTATTTAACCCAGCACAACCACCTTGCAACTTAGGAAACTGTAGCCTAGCAACAGTAAGTGACTTATCTAGGGTCCCACAGGTAGAAAGTGGGTAAGAACTCTGGTTTCATGATATCTAGATCAATACTGTATTTTTACTACACATTTGGTGAACCATATCAGATATGACAGTTTACTCATCTGGTGCCATTCTGTGCTTTTATCTCAAAGTCCAGGTTTTGTCTTTATTTGAAACCGCGGCCTGTAATAATAATGCAGATATGATATTAAGTATACATGATACTTAAAGTTGTGTCATTGGTGTTTCCTGAAGGTAGTACCTGTGTCTATTTTTGTAACGCCTACCGATCCTTACTAAAACATGTGAATGTCTAAAACCCCTTATAGTACATTTAATTGGTTTGTTTCAATCATCCCAATAGTTGATGTGAATTACTTTAACTGCTGACAAGTCTGTGAACATCAGTTATGAGTATTAGGTGGCTGGAATGGATTGACAGTTCTCTGGGCCAGCGTCTCTTCTGTGTGTGCTAACAGAACAAAAACATGGTGGTGGCTTTGGCTATGTTTTCACTTTAATTACAAATCATTCAGTTGGGAGGTTCACATAGCTCAAATCTGAGATACTTAGCAGTCACTTACTTCACTTTTCCCGAGAGTGATCTGGTCTCAAAATTTTGACCACAGAAGAATTATCAGCAGATTGTGCAAAATTCATTGTAGGCATTGACTCAAAGAAAATTACCTGGATTTTATCTCCTACATCCTTTGCTGCTAACAGGTATAAGATTGTTTAGTTATCGATTCTTATATATTAACAATGAAACTCATCACCTGTATTTCCTTTTACATGGCATCAAAAAGTATTATCATCTTGGCTTTGCTACTGAAATATTTTGATGTAATTAAAATTCTACAAGCACTCTTATTAGAACAGTGTCGCTATGCATTTGAGTAACAGGAAATTGGTTATTTACGCATTTGCTCAGGTATGTTTCAAAAATAAAATATGAAAGTGAAAAAAAGTCTTCATTATACCAAATGTTCACAGTTTGACTTTCCATAAGGCTTATTAAATAATATACAAATAGCTACCATTCTGCTGAAATGTCACAGTAAATACATTAATAATGGCACAGAAGTGAAATGTCCCCAAATGGGAAATCATCTTCATGACCTCCTAAATCTCTTTTCCAACTAAAACTTTGCTTATTTTATTGAAAAAAGTTCCATTTCTAAAGGAATAACTTATAAAAATAGAGGATGAGTCAAGAAACCTTTTACAGGTACAATTTTGAAGGAAATTCTATACATTAGATGAAATATTATAATATATCTTCAAGAATGTGCTTTGTCTCACCACACCAAACATCATACGAAAACTAAACTGAGTGATTATAATATCTATGAACTGCTGAAAACTATAACCAAATATTAAAATTTTAGCTGAAATAGACAACTTAAACATAAGTACTAATATACTTTTAAATTTATGCTCAGCTAAAACCTACCTACGAGACAAATTTGCAAATCTATCATTTTGAGTCAAAAAAATAAAAGGATGTTGAATCAAGCAAGGCACATTTCTTTTAGGCCAGTCTGTCTTGAACACCATTCATCTGGGCACAGTGTAGATTTCACTTATTTATGTGTAAATGGGCCAATCTACGTAGGAGAGCCTTTGGTACAAAACACGCCTTCACAAATAAGGTTGCACATAAGCCAGAACACAGAAGATAACGTTACTATATCTCATGATTCAACACAGTCCAGTGATTAACTGAAAGAAGAAAACAGTACCAGTTGGCTTATTGGAAACAAACATTTAGGTTTTCTTTATCAGCAGTACTGACTAGTTTTTGAGTGATTCAATTTCACCAAAATGTCAAAAGGTTGAAATGATCCCTTAATATTTTCGAATGTTCTTCTTCATCTATCACTATCTTTAGTATTGCACACAATTCGAAGAGAATCCTCCAGCTTTAGAGCTGTTTCCTTTATATAAAGCATTTATTAGAGACATGTTATTTAATGTCAACTGAAACAAAAATATGCACTGGCAGACAGATCACTGCCCATCAGCGACAGGACCAACACAGCGTTCTTGATGTAGGCAATTTACACTTGATCTTAGCCAAAAGGCCGAGAAGCGATTGATGTAGGCAATTTAAAAATGAGGATCCTACTGGTCCGTGCAGCAATACAGTTCTCTATGTGGGACTCTTCAGGTATCTGTTGGACAGAGTAAGCACAATAATTTACTGTGTATTTAGTTTTTAAAAAAATTATAGACTTTATGTCAATATAAAATACTCTATTCATTATACTTTTCAAAATTTGGGGGGTTTTTTTTGCAGGTACCCTGAAAAGTTCAACCAATTTAATTTTCTAAACTTATCAAAAGCACTTAATTTATAAATTAGAAGAAGTTTCAGAGTATGCTGAAATTATGAGCTTTTTGTCCTTACATCCATCTATCTATCTATCTATCTATCTATCTATCTATCTATCATCTCTCTCTCTCTCTCTCTCTCTGTCTCTCTTTCTATCATCTATGAGAGAGAGCGTGTGTGCGAGGAAGAAGCTGAGGGAGAGAGAGAATCTTAAATAGGCTCCGTGCCCAGATCAGAGCCCAATGTAGGGGTGGCGGGGGCTCAATCTCACGACCATGAGATCATGATCTGAGCCAAAATCAAGAGTTCAAGAGTAGGATGCTTAACCCAGGCACCCTTTCCCCCCTTTTATCCTTATTAATACCCACTTCGAAATGGAGTCTAAACCAATGTGATTGTTTGCTTTTTCAACATAAAAATTTATCTTCACCTTTACAACCATCTGAAAGGTTCTGAGTGCCTGTTTTTATTTTTATTTATTTTTATTTATTTATTTATTTATTTATTTATTTATTTTAAATTTTTTTTTTTTAAACGTTTATTCATTTTTGAGACAGAGAGAGACAGAACATGAATGGGGGAAGGTCAGAGAGAGAAGGAGACACAGAATCTGAAACAGGCTCTAGGCTCTGAGCTGTCAGCACAGAGCCTGACGCGGGGCTTGAACTCACGGACCCCGAGATCATGACCTGAGCCAAAGTCAGACACCCAACCCACTGAGCCACCCAGGCACCCCCTGAGTGCCTGTTTTTAAAGAAAATATATGTATTAATTTTCTCAATGTACTTCCAAGGGTTTGTTTCTTTCCTGGCTGTATATCCCACTGTTGTAACCTAAGATGAGAACTCTTTTAAAGTGAATGGAAATCCCATGCTCAGGGTTCTGGAAAGGGGGTGGAGGAGTGAGGGTAGCAGCGGGAGGGAGGGAAGGAGATTATTTCCCATACATACTCCTGGTTTTAGCAGGTATCTGAAATCCAGTGGCAAATGCCTACCAGTGTTGATCTGGAACTTGAATGTGCTTTTTGTGGAAGAATCATCAACTCACAAAACCCAATATCATATGCCTACTGTGTACTTGGCAATCATTTAATGAAAAGTTTTCTTTATTGGCCTGGATTATACTGGATCATCCTTCATGAAAGAGAGAACTTCTTGACACTAATCTTTGGCCAAATAGCAAGAGTACACTCTTGCATCACAGTATTCTTAATTTTCATTATGAGCGTTTGAAAATTACAATGGTCTAATAGCTAGTAATGACTACCAATTACAAGAAATTACAAGTAACATGAATGATCTGGCATCCATTTCATTTCCTAAGTGCCTAGTTTCTGCTCAATGCTACTGTAGCTTTCATTATCTTGAGATGGTTCTATTAAGCTAGTCTTGTCTTGCTACTATTTACATCCTTTTTATATGAAAGGTTCAGCCTTTTTTTTTTTTTTTTTTAACCTCATGTGTCAGTGCCTGCCTCAAGGCTCTTGGGACTATTAAATAAGTAAGGTATAGCTCGGCATCCTAATAGACTGTAGGGGTGGAGGGAGTTGCAATTTAACAGAAACAAGAAATCAAAGTGATATTTGGATGCTAATCATGTTTACATTAGTGGCTAAGAAATGGGTTGAAGGGCTTACTTAGGTATCAAAATCAACTCTACAAAAACAGGGAAAGGAAGTATAACAGAAAATGGTGACTTATAATTGATGATATTTGACCAAATAAATGATTTAACATAAGAAGCAAGAGGGGCGCCTGGGTGGCTCAGTCAGTTGGGCATCTGACTTTGACTCAAGTCATGATCTCACGGTTTGTGAGTTCGAGCTCCGCATTGGGCTCTGTGCTGACAGCTCAAAGCCTGGAGCCTGCTTCGGATTCTGTGTCTCATTCTCTCTCTGCCCTTTCCCCACTTGTGCTCTCTGTCTCTCAAAAATAAATGTAAAAAAATTTTTTAAAAAAAGAAGCAAGAAAAGAGGATAAGAACAGTCAAATTTCTATAATTATCAAGCTTGTGAAAAAGTAATTAATACCTCCACCAAGGCCTAAACAAAAGAGATACAGAAACCCAACTTACCTGCTAGCCTTACTAATTTGTATTTCATGAGGAAAGGGTTACAATCATTCTATTTTACGGGAACTTTGTTTTTATGTGTTTATACTTTGACATCTATTAAATAACTTAGAGTTGGCTGCACACCAACAAGCTCTATGAATTCTGCCAACCAAATGGTAATGATTTAGCCAAAGGACTAGAAAATTTTCTTGTTCAATTATGCATAATTCTCTGATTGGCCTCTTGGAAATTATGTACTCTTGGCAAACAAAAAAAGTTTAAACTCAGTCATTAGAGTTGCTAATGTGTTAAGACATGAGCTTTGATGGGGCACCTGGGTGGCTCAGTTGGTTAAGTGTCTGACTTCGGCTCAGGTTATGGTCTCGTGGTTTGTGAGTTTGAGCCCTGCGTCTGGCTCTGTGCTGCCGGCTTGGAGCCTGGAGCCTCTCTGGATTCTGTGTCTCTCTGTCTCTGTCTGCCCCTCCCCAACTTGTGCTCTCTCTCTCTCAAAAATAAATATTAAAAAAATTTGAAAAAGACATGAGCTTTGTCAAAAATCTGCAAAGTCATGGGAAAATGAGCTGTGAGGTGTAATCACAGCAATATTTAGGTCTGCTAATAATAAATATCCTTAAATCACATTGTGACCTAGTAAAATAAATTGATTTTTAGAATAAGTTAAAATGGTTGCAGGTAAAAGATTTATAGAATACAGGTGTAAAGCAATTCAAACACAGTTCTTCCCTGGAGAAACTATTTTTGCCTGTGGTTTTTAGTCACCCACTACCTTTTGAAATCCAGGACAGTGTCACTCTTGTTTAACATACTTTTTATTATAATTTCTTACAGAGGTAATCTGTTGGTGAATACCTGAATTTTTTTTGTCCTATAGTCATACATGAGGTAAATGTAAAATGTAATGGTATGTGAGGCTGCCGCTTATAATTTCTAATACCTTGGCCATTCCAGCTTTTAACAGAAAATCCAGTAAAAACCCATACTAGGTTAATATTATATATATATATATATATATATATATATATATATATATATACACACACACACACACACACACATATATATATAAAATACTAGGTTAGTATTATATAATAATATATAATATTATAATATATAATTATACGTAATAATATATATAAGATAATATAAAATAATATATAATAATATTATACAATATATAATATATATTATATTATATAAATAATATATATTATATATTATATAATAATATATATTATATAATAATTATATAATATATATAAAATTAACTTAGTATTATATTAACCTGTACAGGTTAATATACACTAGGTTACTATATATACTATATATATATATATATCAACAATAATTCTTCAAACCAGAAAAAAAACAGGAAAAAATAAGAAATGAAAATTACTCATTCCAATCCTCTATTTTGTGTCATTCCTTTAAAAAGTCCTGACAACGTGCCCTCAGAAAAGAAATGATCTCTGTCCTATGTGAGCTTCATTATATAAAGTGAGGGAGGCAAACAGAGTTTCTGTCTTCTGTTGGTCTCCATATGTAATCTGAAGCGTATACGTCAGTTTTCTTTAATTTAGGGACATGTTTCGTGAGGAAATTGTTCCATGTAGAGGTACAGAGGCAACACCTAGTCAAGTTCCGGTCGGATGTGCCTGAGAAATCCAGGGAGAGCAAATCCAGGAGCAGCGTGGAAAAAGTTCCCTTCTATTCATATCTGGAGAGTCCCCATTTCCTACTACACAGGGAAGTGCCTCTGTTACAAGATTACCTAAAATCCCACAATACTATTACCTCAACTCTGCGGTACTCCTTTACAGCAATGCTTTCATTTAGACTCAGTAATTCCATACTACACACCTTGGTTTTCCAAAGCTTCTAAGAATTTCCCAGTACCAACATGTACTACTACTGATGCCTCTCACCTATCTTATTTAGAAATGACCTATGTTTTGCCACTGTAAAAGTCACTCTGAGGGGCGCCTGGGTGGCTCAGTCGGTTGAGCGTTCGACTTCGGCTCAGGTCATGATCTCACGGTCTGTGAGTTCCAGCCCCATGTCAGGCGCTGTGCTGAGCTCAGAGCCTGGAGCTTCGGATTCTGTATCTCCCTCTCTCTCTCTGCCCCTCCCCCACTCATGCTCTGTCTCTGTCTCAAAAATTAATATAAACATTAAAAAAAAATAACAGTCACTCGGAGAATCTGCTCTTACTGCTCTTGGATTCAATGTCCCCATCTTCTCTTTCATATATGAAAAAGTCCCTTTAAAAAAATAACCGATTTTTGTGAGCCTACCATATAACTTGACAATTACATCAAAATTTACTTTGTAAAAGCAATTATTTTACTCAGTAAGGTCACAACTACAGTAATGTAATTCTTCAAGGTGATTCATTGATGAAATATCTAATGCCTTATTTAATCAGCTTCCAGAGTAATGGAAATCCCATGGATATATTAAGACTCACCATTAACTGAAAGCAAGAGTGAACTTACAGAAAGGTTTCTTAGAATGTTGGCTAGATAGGTAAGTTCCTATAGATATCACTTACGTGTTCTGATTTTTGCTATACTATGTAAGCCAATCAGTCAACAAATATATATTGAGTATCATTTATAAACAGCATTTTATTACCGGCTAGGGTAGGAAACACAGTCTCTGTGAAGCATTCCAACTCTAGGTAGCCATGGTGATTACGAGCGGTATCTCTTACAATGTTATATTTAAATTATTTATGTTAAGGAACTCTACCCCCACAATTGGGTAGTACTTTGTGGGTAAAACCTGCTGGAGCATGTTCTACCAAATGGAAGCCCTCCCCAGTGAACCAATTATTAGAAATTCTATCCAAAAGAGCACGGTGAGGGGGCGCCTGGGTTGCTCAGTCAGTTAAGTGTCTGACTTCAGCTCAGGTCATGATCTTGAGGTTCGTGAGTTAAAGCCCCGTGTCAGGCTCTGTGCTGACAGTTCAGAGCCTGGAGCCTGCTTCGAGTTCTGTCGCGCGCTCGCGCTCTCTCTCTCTCTCTCTCTCTTTGCCCCTTCCCCACTTGTTCTCTGTCTCTGTCTCTCTCAAAAATAAAATAAATGTTAAAAAATAAAAAACAAAAAAGCATAAGGGGTATAAGCCTCACAGTGATAGACTGAAGCACAGATACACAACATGAAAATTTTGCTTATAGTTTAAAAACACTCAAATTGGAATTTCCTTCCTCTCATCCCTTCCTTGAACAAAGACTTATTAAGCACCAACTTTATTCCAGGCAATATTCCAGATCCTGGGGGATATAGTAGCAACGAAAGACAAAGGTCACTTATGCTCATGGAAGGGAAAGGAAGATGGACAATAAACAAAAAGCAAGTAAGATTTCTAGTATGTTAGAGGAGGGAATATACAAGGCAGAGAAAGGCTAAAGGAGAGTGCTGTGGGGGCTGCAAGTTTAAACAGAGTGGCTGGGGAAGGCTTCACTGAGGCAGTGACAGCTACGGAGCTGATGGAGCCAGCCACGCAGAGATCAGATGTTAGAGCGTTCCAGGCATTTGGAACAGTGGTACAAAGACCCGAGGCGGAGCGTGCCTGGTGTGTTTGAGGAAGGGCAAGGAGGCCGGCACAGCTGCTGTAGAGGATCAAAGGGGAGAAGAGTCAGAAATGAGGTGAGAAGGGTGAGGGTAAGACGAGGTAGAAAAGGTAGGGCCTTGCAGGCCACTTGAGGGCTTTTAGTGTGTAGTCTGCGGGAAATGGAGAGCCAGATGGGAGTTTTGCCACCACGAAGTGACATGATCTGACAAATGTTTTAAAAGGTTCTCTGGCTGCTACATTGAGAACAGACTCCAGCAGGGGAAAGGATGAAGGATGGGGTACAGTCAGGAGGGTACTCTAAAAATCCAGGTGAGGGGCGCCTGGGTGGCTCAGTCAGTTAAGCGTCTGACTTCAGCTCAGGTCATGATCTCACAGTTACTGAGTTCGAGCCCCGTGTCCGGCTCTATGCTGTCAGTGCAGAGCCTGGAGCCTGCTTCGGATTCTGTGTCTCCCTCTCTCTGCCCATCCCCTGACTGTGCTCTCTCCTTCTCTCAGAAATAATAAATGAATAAACTTAAAAAAAAAAAAACCCAGGTGAGAGATAATGATGGCTTAGAATAGGTGGCTGCAGAAGTAAGACTCCAGAAACATTTTAAGAGAGGAGCCAACAGGATTTGCCAATAGCTTGCAAAAGCGGTATGACAGAAAGAGAGGAATCTACAATAATTCCAAGGATTTTTTTTAGCTTGAATAATGGGAAGATTGAAGTTATAGTCACAGAGAGGGGGAAAAGGGCAAGAGACAGGATTGGTGGCAAGGGTGGTGCAAGAGAGGGAAGCTCAGTTTTGGACATACTAAGTTTGAGAGATCAGATGTCTAAGTAAAGATGTCAAGTAGAGAGCTGGAAATGCAATCTGAAGTTCAGGGGAACGGTGCGGGGGGGGGGGGCGGAGAGAGAAATTTACATATAGATAGTCTAAAGCTATGAGAGTAAGACGGGATATAGAAAGAAAAGAAGTCTAAGGACTAAGCTGTGGCCCACGGGGCTCTCAAACATTAAGACTCAGGGGAGATGAGAAAGAACCAGCAAAAGAGATTAAAAAGGAGAGAGAAGAGAGGTAGTGAGAAAACACACAGTGTTGGGTCCTAAAGTCAAATGAAGCAATTCTTTGCAGGAGGAAAGAAGTATTCCACAGTGCCAAAGGCTTCTGATGAGTCAAATGAAACAAGCACTGAGAAATGACCATTGGGTTTAGCTATCAGAGGTCACCAATGACCTTGAAAAGTACACTTTCAGAAGTGACAGGGGTGAAAGTGTTTGGAGCAGATTTGGGAGCGAATGGTAAGGGATTCCATGATGAACGAAGAGTGATACAGTCCCTGCTCTCATAGAAGAGATAGATTAATCATATAACACAAATAAATATAAAGTGACAGCCATGCCAAGAACACATCGTATATTCAATTAATTCTAAGACACACTTTTTCAGATTTGAGAACCTATGAAATCAGGATGTACCTTAAAATCACTGGTACTTTCCCTCATAATTGGCAGTTCTTCTTTTTTTAATGGCACATAGAATAGTGGTGGTTCTTAAGGGACCTTAAATTTGATGAAGGGTACCCTAAATGGGGAATTGATAAAACCAGAGTCATGAGAGATAACTTGGAAGTATTGAAGTAAAAATAGAAGTTAAGAAAGTGAGGAGGGGGCTAGCAGTGGGAACATCTGCAAAGATCCCCATAGATGAAGGGGGAAAGGGAACCAATCCCATAAGTGGATGAAGATCAGGGCTGAGAGAGATCATGTGTGGCCATGAAAGCTATGTGAAACCTTTGGATCTCTATCCCCAAAACAAGAAAAAGACCTTCAAAGAATTCTAAGTAGGGGCAGGTGATGTAATCGGATTTGAGTCTCAAAAAGATTCTTCTGGCTACCAGGGGGAGAATGGTCAGACTGGCCACAGGACATGTAAGGAGGCCAGTCAAGAGACCTTAGCACTTACCCAGGATAGAGAGGAGAGTAGTGTGGATTAAAGTGGTGGTGACAGTGATGCAGAAAAGTAGATTATTTTTAGGGGTATTTAGGAAGTGAAATGATTAAACTCAGTGACAGACTGAATGTATTTACTTATATGAATCTACTATTACATTAATAAACACATTGAGAACACTAGGCAATAAATCTGCCTCTTAAGCAAGGCTATAAAAAAATAAAAATGCTTTGTAAATGTGAATGAATGAAAACCAGTATTTTGGAAATTCACCAATTTTATATGGTTTAGATCTCTGGACAGAAAGTAAATATATCTTAGGACAGAAAATAACAGGTGAGGTGTGTGTGTGTGTGTGTGTGTGTGTGTGTGTGTGTGTGTGTGTGTATAACAAATTACCCTTACTGGATTCTTTTCCAAATTAAATCATATGTTTAATTTAAGGAACATGTTTAAATGTATAAAAATAAGAACTTTAGGATTCAGAGAGAATTTCCATAAAGAACAGGAGTTTAAAATAAACTTGACAACAAAACCAATGCTGACTGACATGTAACACACAAGTGCAATGCTAGCTTTCATTCTAGAAATTTAGTGGGAATCTCAAAAGAGATTCCCAAGAGCCTTTGTGCTCTGATGGAAGGGGTAAGGGTGAGGCTGGGGGCTCACTGAAAAAGAAAAAGCTCTTCTCCACTCCTAACCTCCATGCTGGGGGCATGATCTGCAGAGTCAGAGCCCTGCATGCCCATATTTATTCATGATGTTCTCCAGACATGATGAAACATCATTTTTCGTGCATTTAAGTGCCATCTTTCTCACAACCAGGATCCCAGGATTTACTTTTCAGGCTAGAGCTCCTATTCTGCATGCTTTAGGTTGCAGCAATAATAAAATGGCTCCCAAGAAAATGATGGAGCCTCTTTTCCAGATCTCCTCTTTAATGTATTTGATGGTTTATGGTGCAAAATTTGAAACGCAAGGAAAAACACATCCAGTACAAAAAAGGGGGGAAAAAGAGGAAAACCACAAAAACGTTTCTCTGTAAAATGTTTTTTCTTTACAGTTCTGAAGACAAAATTAGTTTGCGGCATCACTGAAGACGAAGACAGATATTTGAGAACTTCCTGACCTCTCTGAGTCGGTTAAATGAAATTTGCAAGGTGGATGTGAGTATATAAAGAATATTATTATCATGTACTCTATAGCAATGGCCATTTTCTGGCAGGAGGTTAGGAGCTGAGTCATGATAGCCCAGGGTTTGGGCTCTGCATGGCTTCCCCTCCCTTCTTCCTGCCTTTTCTGATTTGCCCTCTCTCGAAGGTTTTCAAGTACTCCCTGCAAGTTAGGGAAAACAAGTGACTTCAGGGACTTCATTAATATATATAAAACAAAATACAGAAAATTAGTAGCACCAAAGCAACAGTCTTACCCTCCTTCATTCAAAAGGTGAAATAATTAAAAGAAAAAAAAAGAAAAAGAAAAAGAAAAAGGAAAAAAAGCCCCACCCTAAAATGCAATCCCTAAATATCCTCTGTCTCATTCTTGTGCTCCTCACATCTATCTCACAGTGTTTCCATAAGTCTTCGAATTGATGGGGGAGGGGCAGGTGTACTTCTCTGCATTTCTTAGTGGGAGGGGTTATTCACAGCTGAGAGGTGGGAAGGACTTGGAACTGCTATAGAAAATGTTGAAATTTTAAATGTATAGAAGTCATTAAGTTATAGTTATGGTTCTCAAAGGAATAGATGATTGGTATTTTATATTGAATTTAGATACAATCGCTCAAGCAGTTGCTTGAGTACATTTTATGCCAAAGAGGTAAACACCAGTTTCATATAAACAAACCATGACTTTAAATTGCTTCATACTCGGCATTTAAAATTTCAATCCCAGAAATTTTATTTCAAAATTCAGAAATAACTGATAGAACGCCTCCTCATATTTGTAGCTGTTTGTTATAATAGTTGGTGGGCACTAAAATTTGGTATAATATCAGCTTAAAAGCACCATAAAGGAAATAAATAGCAATGCTGTTATTTTCATCTCTGGATTCACCAGCTGTGGGGTATGTACATTTTTCCCAGGGTGTTGATGGATGTGCCCTGTTCCAGTCACACCTCCTCTCATGAATCTTTTGTACACACAGACATATGTATACTTTTCAACATCTAAGACGTGCACTGAGCTCAACAGTGAAGCCTGTGGTTTGGCAAAGCTGACTGATATATGTGGACTTAGACTCATTTGCATTTTGCTGTAAGCCCAAATCACTATCCATTTTCATTTTCTAAATGATTTAGGACCTTAGAGAAGGGGCTACAGCTATTATGTGGGCCAAAATTATATTCTATTGTTTCTTTGAGCACAGATGCTCTTAAAGATCCATGGAGTTATTAGGTAAGGCAATCATGTCACAAATTTCAATGAGCTCGCAATCTCCTTGTGCTTTCAATCCTTTTGTTCTAAGTAATTTCTCCTTTCTCAAGAGAGAGTCAAAATATTTATACTACTTGCTGCCATCGTTCTTCAGTAACCTAGGCAAAATATGAGGAGATGGAAAAAATAACACTTTGCATAGTACTATCGATTGTAGATTAAAGCACATGAAAATAGAAAATTAATCTTAAAACTGAAAAATATCTATTGCCCTAGCAGGTATCACTACTATGACTAATTATACTTTCTGAGTATAATATTAAATCCAGACAAATCAATAATATAAGAAAGTGATCTTTTATTACTAGAAAAGTCAATCTCTTTGTTCAATTTAAATACCTGATACTTGATCCCTATGGTTAAAAGTATCTGATGTTTAGAAAGGGTTAATTTTCAATATACTGCATAAAATAGGTTTCTGGAGATATATTCTTTACAGAAATTCATTAATTAGTAACATGGGCTGAAGTCAAACCTAAAAGCATAAGAAATTTATTTTCTCAATCTCTTTCAAGTCACCCAATAAAAGGAATATGGGTTTGGGGGCCAGAAGGACCTGGCTTTAATCATAGCTGGGTTTCTGGCTAGCTGGGAAGTCTTTGGGAAATCACTTAACCATAGCCATCTAGTTTTTCCCCTCCTAGAGTGGGGTGAATACCACTTACCTTGCAGAGCTGAGAACATCCAGGACATGGTAATTAAATGGTAATTACTATTGTTACACAGAAAGTAAATAGGAAGACACTGATTATTTATGTATGTCATATCATTTGCAAACCTCAGTAGTAATTATACAATGCTTGTAAGTAACAATCACAATAATAATGTAATCTCTTGGCAAAATCTCTGCTGCATGCCATGCAATTATTTTTTTCTAAGTATCATGCCTGTATCAACATTTAATATTCACAATTCTACGAGGTACCATTTCTTATCCTCAGTTTACAAATAAGGAAACAGGCACAGAGAGGTTAAGTAATTTGCTCAGTGTCACACAGCATAGCCAGGATTCAAACCCTAGCAGTCTGACTGCAGAGCTTATGCTTTAAATCACTTCATTAAAAACCTTAAAATAACCTTAATGTAAGATTAGAGCCATTCACTCGTCAAATATGTACTGAATACATAGAAAGTGCTACATTTTGTGGTAGGCACTAGTATCCAAAACTTTGTCAAGATACAGAACCTATACCTTTTAAGGAGCTTTTAGTTTGGCAACTAGAACATAATTATACTATGTCAAAGTTATGATTCAAAAAGCCATTATTTCTCTGGATTGAAGAAAAAGGTCTTCTTCATATTACTATTAATAATCATACAATTCTAAAAATTATGGTACAACCATAATTTACTCACACAACAAAGCAAGGTTTCTATATTTTCAAATAAAAAAACGAATAAAGGGTCACTGCACTTTGTTCATCTTCACGTCCAGATCTTTTAAGAACAGACACAAAAATTATTCTTACGTTATTACTATAGTGTGTCTAACAGTTTACCACCAAAATGGGTCACAAAAAGAATGTCTGGTCATTAAGAACACCAAGAGTTTGATCAAAAGGTAGATCAGTGGTGAAAGCAACTCTAACAAGTAGCAAAGGAAACTAGATAAAGGAGTCCTATTTGCATGCACGTACAGAGAAAGCAATGAACATGCATATACTTTTCCTGCCTCTATTATTTGTCTGTTCCTTCCTCTTCCCCCTCATACAGTCTTCATTCTTTTTCACTGTCTTAAATACACAAACAATAAAGTAAGTAGGCTTCTGACTACCTGAAAATATGAGTTTTAGACTCAGGGTTACTCTAATTTACTCTAAGATAGAATAGTTAGTCATACCCTATCAATATCAAGAAACAATTGTGGACAATGTATAACATATAATACATATAATGTATATAAACTAAAATGGTTTTGTTAAAATACATTAAACACATTTGTTACCCTTATTGTAACCTTAACCACTTTTTATTGAAAAGAACCGTACTGCTGCGTATGACTAACTGTGTAAGTTAAAATTGGGCCAATAATCTAACAGCAGTAGGTTCTGCCTTTTATCCTTTTTTAAGGGGAAACAGGTTGTGCAGAAGCCAAGAGGGTTAGTAGAAGGAATGGAATCATTTTCATTTCAGTTTGGGTGAAGGTTATTCTGTAGAGCGATGACTTCCCCCCTGCCATCCGTTTGCCACAGACAACAGAAACCAAAGGACAGTTAACAAAAGGGAAATCAAATGGAAAAGATGTTGTAACTGATCATTAAAAGGCACTTGCACGTAATTAATATGAAACTACTGGGTTTGCAAGTAGCACCAACCCAAACAGGAACAGCATTTCCCTGGTTCCCTGTACAAAGAGGGAGAGCTCTCAGTACCCCCACAGTGCTCACCTGATTCTCTGTGTGTCTTCTGGCAACCCTGGTGTGTGGCTGAAACTTGCAGGTATTTCCCCAAGATTTGGTTACTTCCCATCCGTCTTTTTTATTGATTGTCTGCAATTCCCTCAGTTAAAAAGCGTGCATCCTTTATATTTTTAAAGTTTGCTTAGCTTTTCAAGTGCTCTTGTGGGATCTGGAGTTTTTTTTTTTTTTTTTAAGAGGAAGTCTCAAGGTCCCTTGCAGTAAGGTTTCAGGTACACTGATTGGATCTTTCATATGCTTATGTACAGAACGCTTTTACATTTGCTTTTAAATTTCATCTGTTGGCTTGAAACTTCCTGGAGGAAGAAAACAGCATCCTTTTAAATTATTGCCTAATTGTTGGCATTGAATTCAAATCATGCCTCATTGTGGTGTATATCTAACATTCCAAAGGCAATATTTTCCTTCTCGATTCAATCATTATGAGATGATATCAATGATTTTCTGTAGTAAAAAAATAACGCATTTTGTGATTCATTTCACCACCCTCAGATTCTCAGACATAACTTTATTTGTGCGGTTTATTCAAACAGTGGTTTTCCTTCCGACATCCTGTAAGTAGGAACCATCTGGAAAGGTTACTGTGGAAACGGCAGGGGCTAGGGGGTGGGGCTACAGAGCAAGAGATGCCATGACAACCTTTTTCGGGTTTCCCAGGAAACATGGGTTGCTATGGGAACTGCATCAGTCAGGTCCGAATTAGTAACTTCCGCTGGAAGGAGTGTCTGCCACTTTAATCTTCTTGTGATACTGCAGAAGCTTATCTCGCAGACGCGTTAGGAATTTTGTTTGTTTCTCTCAGCAGCGCTGAAAACATCTGTTTCTACACTTTGGTAGATGTTGCTTGGAACACACACACAGAAGTTCAGAGGAATCTGTTAGTCTACCCCTTTCGAAATGCTCAACAAGCCCCAAAGAGTTGCAACCGATTAGTCAGATCAGGACATCTCAGGCATTTCCCTTCGTTCAAAGTTGTATATATCTTTAAAATTCCGGGAGGGGTTCCGAATAGAAGAAATCCCAGTCAAAAACCAAAGAAACTCACGGGGGGTTTACAAGTCATTTTTCTAATCAGACTTCTCATCCACACATCCACAGCGTAGGCAATTGAACTAAATACTCAATAATGTTGAACAGTCCATCACACTGAAGCATCCTTTAAGTACGTGCCAGCTTTACTTAGTAAAGAAACAAGTGTCTTTTAATTCTGAGGTTAGGCGGTTACTCTAACTGTTCTTTAATTTCATTTCCTCCCAGGATGTACAGCTGCTTTTTGTTTGTTTGTTTGTTTGTTTTAGAGGGTGTGTACTAGAAATCAAGTTTAAAGTAAGTTTGTTCTTTGCAATATTAGAGAGAGGGGGAGAAAACAATGGAGAGCTGAGAGAATGCAGCCCACTTGCAAAACAGACACCTGTTTCAGTATGAAGCAGTAGGGAGAGGGAAAATGAAGTGTGCGTTCCACTTCTTCATGTCCTTTCCTTGATGAATGGTCTGGAAATGTATAAAACAAGGGCATACACAGACCAAGGGGGCACGTTCCACACAATACTGAGCACAGCATGTCACTTGTATCATATATTAAACGTCAGTAAATATCTTTTTGATGTTGACACAGGAGTTGGGATTATTGTTCGTGGTGCAGGTGGCAGTGGAATTGCCCGTTTTGAAAGGGGTCTGGGGGAAAGCGCTATGGTTCATGCCCCCCTCTTCGATCACCATATACTCCGACTTACTCAGAGTCGAGTTACTCCTTGCTTTTCGGAGCTCCTCCGCCGACGAGGAGAGGTGCTGGCAACTTCCCACGTGCATGTACTGGGCTTGTTCTTCCCCTTCTGTCTCCCGGTGGTAGAAGTAATTGAAGTTGGAAACAATCACAGGGACTGGCAAAGCAATGGTCAAGACACCAGCGATGGCACAGAGCGACCCCACAATCTTGCCCCCTATGGTCACCGGGTGCATGTCACCGTAACCTACTGTTGTCATGGTTACCACTGCCCACCAGAAGGCATCCGGGATACTGCTAAAACCTGAAGTGGGGTCGTCTGCCTCGGCAAAGTAGACCGCGCTGGAGAAAAGGATGACCCCGATAAAGAGGAAAAAGATAAGCAAGCCCAGCTCCCGCATGGAAGCCTTCAGCGTCTGGCCCAGGATCTGCAGCCCCTTGGAGTGCCGGGAGAGCTTGAAGATGCGGAAGACGCGCACCAGCCGGATGACCCTCAGGATGGCCAGGGACATGGCTTGCTGTCCATTGCCCTGTCGCTCAGCCAGCTCGGTGCCCAGAGTGATGAAATAAGGGATGATGGCCACGATGTCTATCAGGTTCATGATGTTTCGCGAGAAGGTGGCTTTGCTGGGGCAAGCGAAGAACCGCACCAGCAGCTCAAAGGAGAACCAGATGATGCACAGGGTCTCCACCACGAAGAAGGGATCCGAGAAGCTGGAGGCTCCGGCGGGCGCCCCCGACGTGCTGTTGCCGGCCGCCTCGAACTGCTCCTGCGACGACGCGGCGGGGTAGTCCTTCTCGTCGCGGAACTCGGGCAGCGTCTCCAGGCAGAAGATGACAATGGAGATGAGGATGACGAGCACGGACACGATGGCGATGCCCCGCGCCGGCCCGGAGCTCTCCGGGTACTCGAAGAGCAGCCACACCTGGCGCTGGAAGTCGTGGCGGGGCAGGGGCCGCTCCTCCTCCCGCAGGAAGCCCTCGTCCTCGCGGAACTTCTCCATGGCCTCCTCGCCCAGCTGGTAGAAGCGGATCTCCTCGGAGAAGATGTCGATGGGCACGTTGACCGGCCGGCGGATGCGGCCGCCCGACTGGTAGTAGTAGAGGATGGCGTCGAAGCTGGGCCGGTTGCGGTCGAAGAAGTACTCGTTGCGGAGCGGGTCGAAGTACCTCATGCGCCGCTTGGGGTCGCCCAGCAGCGTCTCCGGGAACTGGCAGAGGGTCTTGAGCTGCGTCTCGAAGCGCAGCCCGGAGATGTTGATCACCACGCGCTCCCCGCAGCAGTCCTGCTCGCCGGCGGCCGGCAGCGCGGGCGGCAGCGGCTCGTAGCGGTCGCGGTCGCAGCCTCCGCCGCCGCCGCAGCCGCCCTGCGGTGGGCCCCCGCCGCCGTCGGCCGCCTCCGGCTCCAGCAGGTGGTCCCCGGGCACCACCGTCATGTCGGGCGGCAGCTCGGGGCCTGCGGCGGGCTCGGCGTAGCCGGGGTTCACCAGGGTGTGGGCGCCGCCGCCGCCGCCGCCGCTCGCGGGGCTCTGGGGAGGGTGGGCGCGGTGGCGGGCGGAGGGCGGCGGCGGTGAGCGCAGCAGGCTGAGGTGCTCGTCCATGCGGCGGGAAGAGGCGGCGGCGCGGGCCGCGTCGCTCCTCCTCGCGCTCCCCGCCCCTCCGCCGCCTCCGCCCCCGAGCCGGGCCCGCCGCCTGTTGCTGCTGCTGCCGCTGCTGCTGCCGCCGCCGCCACCGCCGCTGCTGCCGCCGTGAGGCTCAGTGTGACTCTGGCGCGGTCCGCCCGGCTCCTCCGGGAGAAGCCTCCTCCTCCTCCCCCGCCTCCGCGCTCCCCCCGCCCCTCCCCGGCCCCTCCCCCGCGGGGCGCGCGCCCGCCCCTCCGCGGCCCCTCAGGATGCCCGCCCACCGCGCGGGCGCGCGCCCCGCTACCACCCCGCGCCGCGGCCGCGGGCCCGGCCCCTCTCCACCCGCCGCCTCACCCCTTGTGGCCGCCCGTGGCCTTCGCTTTGCGCCTCCGCGTGCCCTCGAGCCCCCGGCGGGCCGAGGCGGCCCTCGGGGAATCCGGCCCCCGGTCAGTGCTCCCCTCGCGTCCGGCCCGCGAGGCTTCTCGGCCGGCCTGGGCCACCCCGCCGCCCCGCGAGCGGCGGCCTTCTCGTCCTGCACGCGCCGCCTGGGCCCGCCCGGGGAGGAGGGCCCCGTGGGGCCGGGGCGGGCGAGGAGGGAGGACGGAGATGCGCCCCGGGCCCGGAGCGTGGTGGACCTAGGGAGTGACAGGCCCGGTGGGCGCCCTGGGGGAAGAGGCCAGTCTGCTGCCCACACCCTGAGCCCACTGAAGCTGGAAGACCGCCAGGCCTGGAGCGCTCTGAACAGTTTAGGTCCTCTGTGCATGAGAAGCCCAACGGAGTAATAGGTGCTGATGAGTTTCGCACCCGGAGTCTGAAGAAAATGAGTCATTAAAGGCATTCAGGGACTTTGCTGTGTAGGGAGAGACTAGTTCTCACTAATGGTAATGGCTGAGATTTCAGCCCTTGGGAAAAATCAAGGACCAAGTTCCTGGTTGCGATTGGAGAGGGCAGAGAGGTCTTTAAAGAAGAGCAAGGTTTCCTGTCGGTGGGCACAGGAGAGGAAGAGAAGAGAAATTCACATCTCGTCCGAAGTCTGTCGTGGGAAGGACTGGAGCAAGATGGGTACCTAAACCCCTCAACTTAATGTTCCACTTGCTGGCTTTGTGGTAGGGTTTGCCACGCTCTAGTTGTTACACTGGGAGAACATTCAGCCTGCAATTTGTATCTCTGTTGCTTGATTTTGGCCTGGGGACAACAGTTTTATCCCCTTTGAACCTAAACTCTTTCTTGAGATTGTTGTTTCTAGACATTTTAGCAACTCCAACTTAGAGTCGACCCTAGGCTTTTAGAATGCATTTTCTACTGTATCATTCGAGATATTTACAAAAGGGAACTGTTTGGACTACTCCCTCACCCATCATACCTTAGCTAATAATTCTACCGCCAGTAACTGCGATTTGTGGTCACTACTTCCCACCACCTCTTCCAACCCAGGCTCTCTAGGGCAGAGACAAAGTCTTACCCAGTTCATATCCCTAGCAACTACCAAAGTGCCTGATAAATAGTAGGAACTCAGTATGTTTGTTGAACTTCGCAATAAGCAATTCTTTGCATTTCTGTCTGCTCTGGAGTATCAACATTTCTCCTTTCTGAACCCAGGTCCACTGGGATTCCTGGGATGAAGAGTGATGGGAAACAGCTCACGAGGTGTACATTACTTGGTTATTTCACCGAGTAATAGAGAATCTACCAAGCTGTAGATTCCACCTCTGCCTCTTCTGGGTACAACAAGCATTTATGTTCTTTACTGGCCTTTTATCTTTGACTTCACCTCTAGGTCAGTACTAGGCACTGCAGACGGTGACATGTGTTGTAAGATGGTAAAAGGAGACAACTATGTAAAACAGTCTCACAAAACTAGAACACTGTTTTTGAGCTGGTGATTATGGTAGTGGTATAATCAATCATTCATATATTTAAAGCTAAGAATAAGACAGCCGGCTTGCTGCAAGGTTGGCTCGTAGAAAGGCAAGGACCCTATTTTTAAAGACCAAATGTTTCATGCACTTCTGTGTCCGACCTAGAAAGTGATTTATTTCTCCATTTGCAGGAATCAGTACTGGAATTAATATTAATCAATGGCAAAGGGAGACCAGAACAGAGGATGGTCCTGTGATGGATGGTCACAAGCTTCTCCCTGCTGTGAAGTATCTTTCCTTCAGAAACGACTCTTTCCATTCCTTTCATGTATTTGCCTTCTCTGGAAGACTCATTATGAGCTTCTTAGGACAGCCTTTACTTTGTATTGGAGGCCCAGAGAAGTCAGGCAATTTGTTCAAGCCCGCACAGCTAGTTAGGGGCAGAGCCGAGCCTAAAATCTTGGGCCATTTCCAAATCCAGTGTTCGCCCTACTGTATCACACTGTGAAACTCTTGAGTTGATCACTGTGAGTGCTTAATAAATATTAGATTTCTAACAGCAGCCTATTTGCTTCTGATTGCTGACTAGTTCACTTCAATTCATATTTATTTGAACCGAAAACCACTGCCTTCTGACAGCTGGTCTATTGTTTATAGGAAATGAGTTGGTGGGCGAATTCCAGCCCTGTTGGACAGCAGAACCCATCACAACAAATCAATGTCAAAAATAGCACTTCAGGAGGAATACATGCCACTTATTTAGTACCCCCAGTGGAGTAGCTCAAAGTGATTTGAAAATGTCTCATTAATCCACATGACACCCCTGCGGGATAATAATAATATTATTCTAATGTTTAAGCATAGAAATGTGGCAAAGCCAACAGCGTCTCTGAGCATGTGCAGATTTTCCTCATATTTCAAGTCCTCAATAGTAGACCCTAAATAAAACCATCAGGTTTGCAAACACCAAGGGTGAATCTTGGTTTGGGCTTTCTGTGTTGCTCTGGACATAGCTTGAGTTTCTTACTGGTCACAACAGTACTAGGAGTAGCTCGCCGACGGTCTGCCAGATGGTTAGCAGCTTCTGGAATTAGTCCAGAAGTGTTGGAGAGTGGGGCAAGGCAGGTCTAGAAGTTACCACTAATTACAATGATAGATAAATGAATGAAAAAGAAACCCCGCCTGCTATGTGCAAGGCATCGGAGTAGGGAGTTTGAATGAGGAGCTTGCCCTCAAAGGACTTACATGGAGTTGGAAAGACAGGATACAAGTTTGTGAAATCTTTACAACAGCATTGTGCCAGAAATGTCACAAGCTGCCCTGTGACTATTTGGTCCCTTCTAGCCAAGCTGCTACTGGCTGTTTCTCATTCATACTAAACTGGTTCCTACCTCAAGGGACTTTGTACTTGTTCTTCCCTCTGCCAGAAACACTCTGCAGGTTTTCGCATGGCTTTTCTCCATTACTTTTGGTCTCCATGTAAAATATCTTGGGGCGCCTGCGTCGCTCAGTCTGTTAAGTGTCCGACTTCAGCTCAGGTCATGTTCTTGTGGTTTTTGGGTTCGGGCCGCGCGTCAGGCTCTGTGCAGACAGCTCAGAGCCTGGAGCCTGCTTCGGATTCTGTGTCTCCCTCTGTCTCTGCCCCTCCCTGCTTGTGCACTCTCTCTCTCTCAAAAATAAATAAAATTTAAATAAATAAATAAAAAATAAAAGAAAATGTCTCTTCATCAGGGATAATGTCCCAGACCACAACCGGCTGATTTCAAAGAGTTCCCCTTCCTTTCCCCCCTTGGTAACTTTCTAATCTCTTACCTGCTTTATTTTTCCTTACTCTATTTATTTCTTTGAATTTATATTTTCCATTTATTTGGTCACTTGCTTATTGACGATCTCCTGCACTAAAACATAAACTCCCCAATGGCAGGGTATTGACTTTTTTACTTGTATGTCACCAAAATCTAGACTAATACCTGACACACAAGAGGCGCTTAATCAGTATGTGATGAATGGTGGAAAGAAAGGTGCAGAGCGAACGCACGAGGCATAGTAAGGTCCAGTGAGTGAATCAGTTGGCTGGTATAGAGGGGTTATTTTGGAGAATTATCTGTCCAGTTCTGGTTCTCTCTCCCAGAACCAACTAGGCTGTGCAGATATGCATTAATTTGTTTTTTAAGTGTCACTTCCTCTTTCTCTACCCTCCTGGATGGGTCTGTCCTGAACTCTGGAATTTTATTCTAAACTGCCTACTTAGATATTCTTCCTGATGAGACCCCAAGCTTAATATTTATAGCACTGAACTCATTATCTTTCTCTCCAACGTTGTTCCTCTTCCTGTTTTTCATACTTCATGCTAGAATCCAAAGTCATCCCTCAATCTCTCCTCTGCCCCCCACATCCAGTTGGTCACTAAGTGCTTTCTCTTCTCCATCCAAGTCCCTCTCAGGTTCTGTCCTCACCTCTTCATTCTCACTGCCACTGTCCCAGTTCAGGCTCTCCATTTCATAACAAGCTCCCTGCTTCCAGTCTCTCTTTTATGTATTTCATCACCAGGAAGTAGCTGAGTTATTTCTGTAAAACATAGATTTGGTCACACTGCTCTCTAGTGCTGCCATGATGGCTGAACCCTGGTGCTGACCTGACCTTCTGGCAGCCATCTTCTGTGTTCTTTCCACACCACTTACTGGTCCTTGGACATGCCAGACACCCCCTTGCACACAGCCATGCATCTGCTCATGCTCTAGCTCACTGGACACCCTTTCCACCTTTTACCCACTGGCGAATTCAGTCTTCAAGACCCAGCTTAGATGTCAACTCTTCTGACACCCCCACCCTCCCAGTCAGCCATGTTTACCACCTCAAAGAAACTCAGCAAAAGTGATTATAAAGGAATTCATGATTTTCTTTCTCATCAGAAGTACTATCGCATTTTGTTCAGAGTTCCATAAGAGGGCTTTACTGTACTATATTTAGTGTGTATGTGATGATCTGTGTCCCTATGAGAGTGTGAACTCCTATTAATAGCTAACATATTGAGCAGTGAACACACAGTAATAAGCCAGGACTCTGCTAAGCACTTTATATGCAGTAATCTCCAGCAGCCCTGTGGGTAGGCAATATGACTGCTGTATCATTCTACACCTGGACAAATAGTGGAGGGTGGGAAAAGTCACTTCTGCAAGATCATACAGAATTAGGACATGGCAGAACCAGGATTCGAACGAAGTCCACATTCACAAGCCCATCCCTAGACCACCTTTGCGAGGGTTAGAGGGCTTGTCTCATTCATCTGTGTATTTCCAGTCTCCGATATTGTGCAGGTATACGATAAATGATTTTTGAATAATATAATTTAAGAAGAACAGTCACGAAGCATAAATGCTTATTCACTAAAATCTGATGGATAGACCGTGACGAAGGTGTTAGTCCTGTACCTCAACACCAAGGCTATAAAATGCGCTTTCTTGAATTTGTACCATTTTTAAGAAGAAAGATGCTAGACACAGGGAAGGGGTTATTCTAGAAATAGATGCAGATACAGGTTCTGCCTGGGGTTAAGATGGCTCTCAGAATGAACCAGCAGTCTAGTCTGTGTTCTCACATGGCAGGGTGATTTTCAGAAAATAACTTCTATTCAGAGAAGACTGGAGTTCTGTCAGAAAGTATGGCAGCCGAAGTGATACAAGTATTATGTTAGCCCAAGCATTTAAATAAGTCCCGTGTTTCTTCTTAAGCTTCTGGGTAGGAGAGAGTACAGACACTGAAATACCTGCATGGCTTTTGCTCGTTCTGGTTAATGTATTGAAAAATCAGGCAGTCACACTCCTAATCATAGATGAGCTGTGCAATTAATGAGACAAGCAGTAGAGCCCTCTGTATGTACCAATTATTTGTTGGCAGATGGGAATCTTAACATTTGTAGAGACATTTGAATGGTTTTAGATCACTGCCAAACGTATTAACTTTCTTCTAGCAAGAGGTCCATTACACGTAATACTTTCACCGTGGTTTTTCTCAAAGTGGACGTGATGAAGAATGCTTATTTATTTATTTTTTAACGTTTTTTTAAATTTATTTTTGAGACAGGGAGAGACAGAGCATGAACAGGGGAGGGTCAGAGAGAGGGAGACACAGAATCTGAAACAGGCTCCAGGCTCTGAGTTGTCAGCACAGAGCCCGACGCGGGGCTCGAACTCACATACCGCGAGATCATGACCTGAGCCGAAGTGGGCCGCTTAACCGACTGAGCCACCCAGGCGCTCTGAAGAATGTTTAAAAATATCTAGAAAACTCCTTGTGTTTCCTCACGTTCCTTGTGTGAAGTCCTTGTTGTGAGGCTATGGGTGAACCACAATAAAATTAATTTGGAGAGATAAAAGGGGTGGTTTTAGTCACATGACTGAGTTGATATTAATGTGAACTGTTGACCATAAATTGACATGCAACTGTAAAACTTCAGCAGGCATTTACAGGAATCTACTGAAGTAGATCGAGGTTTTGAGCAAGGTTTTTTTTTTTTTTTTTTTTTTTTTGTATTGCCAATCTGGTGAAAACCAAAGCATATTTTATTAATCTACAGACAAAATGTTACAGTGTGATTTCTTTGTCATTGGTTTTGCAATGACGTTGACAGAGCAACTCAACATGTCTGTCGGATGGTATTACCATTTTATTGACTTTTCATGACAATGGTGATGATATTAATGAAAGCATATAAAGGCCCACGATGAACCAAATAATACTGAGTTCTGTAATGACAAAAGAATATGAATGCAATTCTTTGGGGACTTCCTCATACCTAAGAAAATGCAATGGATATATTACTTGCTTATAAAACGAATGCAAATAAAACTAAAACATGTTGTGACGTGTCAGACTTTGCCGACCGAAACATAGCTGTAAGTATTGAAAATCTGTATTTATAGTCTCCACTCAGGATAACTCAGTTATTCCCCCACCCCCCCCAACTAGACAATGTGACTTCTATATATTTTTTATTTTGGATCCAATTGCAACTTTTCAAAGAGTTAAAAGTGCCCTACAAAGAACTCTTATCTTAACCATTTGAAAATAAGTTGCCAAAATTATTTGCCAATAATTTTCAAAAATAAATTGCCTATCACCCTTGAATCCTTTAGTGTGTTTTGTGTGTATTCTTGTAGTAACCACGACGACGCCACTCCAGTTAGGAAACTAACATTTTGCATTGCTACCACCCAATCCTCAGGTCCCATTCAAGCTTACCGCTAGGGCAATTCAGTTCTTGAACCAATTCTAAGCAAACTTGTCAGAATATATTAGGAAATCACACCCTTACCCTTACTCATGGTGGTGGGTCTAGAATCTACCTTGTTGTCCCAAGCCCAAGGCGAACGGGATGCCCCTCCCACCCCCATCCCCCCATTGCCTACACACCTTCAGCCTAGTTCTGGACCCTTGCTATATTTTGCATGACAATAGGATCAAGCCTCTACCTTAACTTGCTACTGTTCTCTCCACTTTGTTCTTTAAGACTGAAGCCCTACCCTGAAACCCAACTGGCTTGTTTAAGATTCTCTCTGTCCTTTTAGCCTTTAGTAGGCTCCCCAAAGTCTGAAACCTGCCAGAGGCTGGAATTCTTATTTATGCCATATGGGTTTCTTGGAACTTCATAGCTTCTCTGACAACCAGGATTGCCATCACCAGTCCGGTAGCCCTGCATCTTCCACTGGTTTGGACCCCGTGAATAATGAGGCTTCCCCAGCTTGTACCCAGATTTCATTCTTTCCCCTAGAACTTTATTATTTTATGAGTTGACCCCCCTCCTTTGGGACTTGTCCTAAAGCTGAATTTATTCCCCCAGCTTCAAATCCCATCATTCCTGGCTTCCCTTTATATCCTTACCAGTCTACTGAGGTCCTAGAATGCCTCATGACTGAGCTACATACATTGGTATGCACAGCTAGAAATGCTAAAACAATTTCAACTGAAGCACACTGTTTATATAGTCACTCAAATGAACAGATGTATAATCACATATACTGTATATCAGTTTATTTACAGTTCATGTAAATGTAAATTGGGGATATATAATATAATGTAAATTAAGGTAAGATAATAGATAGATATAGATAGATAAAATGTCCTCATTTCCCACCCCCATCACACTCCATTCGAATTTAGGAATCCACATGTAGGAAACCGTCCTCAACATGCATGTGAACAGAACTTCCTGCCAAATGCTGTTGTCAAAGATTAGCTTTCAGAAAAAGCCTACTATCTGAGTGTGTTTATCCATTATGTTGTTCAGAACAAGCTAATGTTAAGATGTGCTGTAGTATAGCAGAAAGGGTTTTAGCCTGGGATTCAAACTATCTGGAGTTGAAGTGCCCTTGGGGCGCCTGGGTGGCTCAGTCAGTTAAGCGTCCAACTTCAGCTTAGATCATGATCTCATGATCTCAGGTCATGTCATGGGCTGACAGCTCAGAGTCTGGAGCCTGCTTTAGATTCTGTGTCTCCTTCTCTCTATGCCCTGCCCCCACTCTCTCTCTCTCTGTCTCTGTCTCTCAAAAATAAATAAAAACATTAAAAAAAAAATAGAGTGCCCTCGACAAAACCACTTGACCTCTGTCTCAGTTTCTCACCCATACAATAAAGAAAATAATATCTGAGTCACATGCTAGGAGAGTTAAGTGAGATTACATATGCAGAAAGTACTCAATTACTGGTCTTGCCTGGAGTAGGTTCTCCGTCGTTTGTTCACTCATACTTTCCACACAACACAAATGCACAAGAGGGGGGAGTGGGTGAGATGCACTAAAATGTTCATACTTCTGATTGCAAAAGGCCACATGTGATGCAAGTCTTTTATCTGTTGTATCTCAAAATAGGACAGGCTTCTCACTTCTGGCTTTAATTAAATGTGGCCCAATAGCATCCACACTTAGCAGGACTTACAAAACTAGTCAGAGAACAAAGGACATCCTTTAGAATCAGAACTCTGGTATTCCCTGGTTATTAGTACTATCGCATCTGTTTCTTCAAAACTCAGTGCATGGCACTTAGTAGTCACTCAAAAAAATATTTGTTGAAGTAAACATTAAAAAAAAGATTATCTGGACTAATACATTCATTTTACAGATAGAATGATAATATCTGTATCTCAAGGTATAAGGAACTTCCATCCAAAGTCCAGCATTTAGTGACAGAGTCAGAATAGAATTTAATGTTACTAATTTCCAGCCAAGTTCAAAGAACTTTCATCCATACTTTTCATCTTTTTCAATGTACTCATTCACTCAGCGCATCCCTCCTTTCCTTTCCGCGATATCTATACGTGCCACACATGGGCATCGAAGATGAACGGGATGTGTGTGCTGCTCTTATGTGCCTGTGACATCCTGCCTCACCTGACCTCTTTGGACTCACCCTCAGTCCTGCCTATACCGATAGCACCTGCTGGACCCTTTTTTTTTTTTTTTTTTTTTTTTTTTTTTTTGCATTAGCCGACTTCTCTGCCTAGATCTTGGGTTCCCTTCCTTTTCTTTCAGCCTTTTCACTCCTACAAAGTTTCTGCAGTTTCCTGACTTATCAGTTCACCCAGGAAGCAGGATTTCTTACCCAGAACTCCTCTACTTTGGACCCCTCCCTAAATCCTCAGGCAGCGAGAGGCCAAGAGGAGCTTGAGAGCCTGCCCTTTTGGTGACACATCACCTGCTGGGGAGAACATGCCGACCTCTGCCTTTAACCGCCACATCGAACAGTCTACACTTGGCAAAATCAATGCTACGTGATTCTCAAACGCATTCCAATTGGGGCAGCCACCTCAACAATGCCAATTTAATGGGACCTGAAGTAGGTCACAAACCCTAATTCTGGTATGACGTGGTGAGCCCTAATGTATCTGCGTGTGCACCAATGGCCGTCTGTCCCACTTCCTGTCCCGTCCTCCCACCATGCCTTACCGGCATCTACCACGCTTCTCCTTGAGAGACCAGCTCTGCTACCTGGGTCACCAACTGCTGCCTGAATCCTGCTGAGGGCCACCCTCCTAAAACCATGGCCTCATTGCCTAGCCAATGCCAAGCTGCCTGGATTTCCGCTGCTACATCAATCGCAGTGAGAATATGACTGGACATAGTTCTTCAAGCCACGGATGTAGCTGGTCCCTCTTTCTCTGCAACCACGTTGAGGACATGCCCTTTTAGGCCAGAGCCTAGCAGGATGACAGGCTTCAGAGATGGGCACAGGGAACATTGCTTTCTTGCAACAAGGAGAATAAAACAGCAAAATCCGAAAAGAGAGATTTAATTCCCGAGTATCAATATCTGAGAGAGGTAGGAAGTGAATGTGCTGTGGCAATACATATTATTAATGGATATAAGTGCCCAGAAAACACTGGCTCCTAGCTTTGGGAGATAATGCACTGCTCATCCTGACACCCTACTGTAAGGTTGATTTCTAAACAAATGGGCTGAAACTCAATTATCCATAATTCTGAAGCACAAGAGCTCTGGGCCCACCTCAGCATGAAGAATAAATTCAAAGGTGCCAACTAAAAAGAATATCCCAGATGCTCACAATTCAAATATGTAATCTGAGAGTGTTTTAAGTGCATCTCAGTACTTCAGTGCTTCGTGAATGGTCTGGCTACATTACCAACCCCAGATATTGAGAAACTGAACAGCTCTTACTTTTTATAATGCTATGTGCCTGAGTCAGAGGAAAAGCTGAGGAGGATTAGAATACTGGAATATTCCTTTTTTGGGTCAGTTGTTACTTTTAATACAGTTGTTACTGTATCCAGATAGACTTTGGAGGTTAAAAAAAACTTAAATGATATGCCATGTAAAATATATTGTAAATGGGGTCTTTTGAGTTTATTTTCTTAAGATAACAGGCATGGGAATGGAAAATTGATGGCAAGGCCAAGAAACGTGGTACATTCAGTGTGCCAGGCTTTCTTACTTCACCTGATGAATGATTTCTGGGTTCAGTAAAGCAACATGTTTAGGAAACTCCAAAATAGATTGTTTTTGTAACCTCTCCATCTGGATCATAGAAGCAGTGGCCATGCCTTCTTTATCATTACCTTGCTCAGTGTCCAGTACAGTGCTTTCTACATAGTAGACCCCCACAGATATTCATAGAATGTTTAATGAATTACTCGTTTCCTATATTGACCAAAGGAACACACTGATACATTTTAATATAATTTTTTTCCTGCCTAAATGCAGTCTTGGCATGGTCTGCAACCACTTATATTGATATGCCCCGATTCGAAAGACCCCCCAAAAACAAACCACCAGAGTCCAGAGTCAAAGCCAAGCGGCAAGGGTCGTTTATTGCAGGTTCGAACCCGGTCCTCTGCGCACTCGTTGCCGGTGACACTAAGAGGCCCCCAGCAAGGATCTTACAGCTTCTTTTATAGACAGGCACAAACAAGTTAGGGATTTTTTGAGGTTACAGAGCTGTTATTGGTTGACATTTAAATTTGAATGCTCAGCAGAACTCGATTGGTTCCCGCCTTTATTTCAAACCATTCAGCAGAACTTGATTGGTTCCTGCCTTTATGTCAGACTACAACCGGGCGTGCCCTGGTTGGATTTGGGAACAGCGGGGGGAGGGGAAAGATCTTTTCTTTGCAGTTGTGAGTACACCTGGTAATTTTTCTCTTAGCCTTTCAATATAATTTCCTCCCATGTTAACATACTTATTTTTTGATGTTTATTTATTTTTGAGAGAGAGAGACAGAGACAGAGACAGAGACAGACAGACAGAGTGCGAGTTGGGGAGGGGCAGAGAGAGGGAGACATGGAATCTGAAGCAGGCTCCAGGCTCTGAGCTGTCAGCACAGAGCCTGACGTGGGGCTCGAACTCGTGAACCGTGAGATCAAGACCTGAGCCGAAGTCAGACGCTTAACCAACTGAGCCAGGTGCCTCCCATGTTAACATACTTATAATTTGCATCATGTTCCAGCTCTAGGTAACTCTGGGACAGAGAGTGATGTGCCAGGTTAATGCTTCTTTTATACCCAAATAGAACCCTCAGGATAATAAGGTAATGGATTTGAAGCCATGCATTTCAATATGACGATAATATAAAGGCAGACTGATATCTATTTGTAATAATTTTCCCTACATCTTTATCCCCACCCACCCTTCCCCAAGACCTCATACATAGCAGCTTTGGTAAGATATTACCAATTTAGATGCCCTTATCCACAGTATGGAATTTGCATAAATGCAGTACAATCCATAACACTCCTGTACAATACAGGGTAGGGAAAAGCAGGACCCTTCTGCTCTGGGGCCAGCATATAAAGCGTTTCAGTTGCTAAGACAGATTAATTCTTTAAAGTCAGAAAACAGCCTTCAACCCCCATCAGCCCAGTTTCTGCCAAATAACCAGAGAGATAAACGCATCATCCTTCGAGGACAGAAGACATGTTGGAAATCAGGTAACTTAATTTCAAATATGAAATATATCTAATTGATTTGCAATACTGTCCCTGGTGTGCTGCCCATTGAGGATGCAATATTTAAAGGTTTCTGGACCTGTGACATCAGCTAAAAAAAAAAAAAACTCCCATCAGCTGCCACTCCTTCTTAGGGGACAAGAAGACAGAGAAAGCATGAAGGATAATGACGCATGACCACGAACTCCCGTGGGCTGCTGCATTTTATCAAGCAGAGACTAACAGCACACAAACATACGATGGGGCCAATTTTGTCCTCAGCTACAACATCAACTAGTGTATGTGAAATTTTCGAGTTCTTAATGGAAACCCTTATATACAGTTAAGAACTAAACTGAGATTAGGATGTGAGCTGGTCAAAGAAGCTGTCTCTGGCAGGCGATAAACGTGTCTGTTAGCCTATCCTTATCTGGCTTATGAAATAATATTACCAAGTAGTGATTTCTTTTCTTTTTGTGGTCTGACTTCAGTCATTTTTCTCCCTAGAAACTGCATTAAGCTGAAGGAATGGAACTTCAATTAACATTATAATAATCCTCGGTGCTGATAGTGCTTTCTAAGCTCATCGCCATTAAATTTTGGCATGATGTTTTAAAAGATGCTCAAGAGATTAAAAAATCCTGATTAAATATTTCCAGTTCTTACCAATATAAATCTGTACAGCTTAAATGTATTAACATAACTGCCAAGAATAGCAACATCCACAATAAATATGTTGGATCATTGTAAATTGCTATATTTATCTGATTTATTCTCCTAAATGTTGCCTCTGGCTCTGAAAACAAGACTGTTGGAGAGTTCTGCCTGATATAAAGGCTGTCAGAAATAATTTTGGCTAGCAACATGAGGACCAATTTATATGTCAATTATGCATCTGCCAAGTATTTAGCATAACAAATAAATATAAAATAGAATGTGAGAAGAGGTATATTGTTACAGAAGTAAAAAAACCAAGATCATACTTAAATTAATGGTTGATTAAAATGTGGTATTTGTCACGTCTCCTGAAAATTGAATAATCAGCAAAAGGTATTGATACATTTTAGTATTTACAGGTTTTATTTCATTTAAAAGTTGCGATGATGGCTTATGTGGACGCTTGCTTTCGGAGAAAGTTTTAAGTTCTATTCTACAAATGGGGAAACTGACCTGAACATTAGAGCTACCCTTGGAGGGAGTTGGTTTAATCAAAATCCTCAACTAGCTATTTAAAATGTAAAAGATTAGGAAGAATATGCTTGAAAGCATCAAAGCACCTCACACAATACAGGCTTACATCAGTCTGTGTATCTACAGTGTATATATATATATATATATATATATACACATATATATATACACACACATATATATGTAATATCTATACATGCCTATATATATTATATCCAAATATATATATGTGTGTGTGTGTGTGTATATATATATATATATATATATATATATATATTTTTTTTTTTTTTTTCTAAAAATATTATTACTAATAATATATTAATACTGTTTTCTGGAGCTCTTAAATCATTTTTATACATGGTTCCTGTTGGCCTAGTATAATTATAGTATTCTATTTTTGGCACAAACCTTCCCTAAAAATATAATGAGTGTCTGATCTTCCGAACTGACCCAAAGCTGTGCAGAGCCTCAGTCTCCTGACATTGAGTAGGACACGGCAAGCCACCTCAGCTTTAAAGACAACGGGCTTCTCTTTCATGTTTCTAAGTTTCCATGGTTGTTCCAGGGTCTCTGCCAGAGCACCACACTTGTTTTTCTGCATATATGTTTGTGACATTTCTACTCTGGAAATAATCAACTCCATTGTATCATTTTTATGAAAAGTCACAGAGTATGGACGGATAGGCAAATTTGCATGTATTCCAGTACATTTCTTTACGGCTAGTCCTAAAATGTTCTCAGGTCCTCTTTATACTATAGCACAATTAAATCATCCTCAAGTATGCACTGGGGATTACGTGCTAGGGCATTATTTTGACATCATCATCTCCAACTACACATTGTGTTTATTGTTTTTGTGTGTGTGTGTTTTTAAAAAAATCTGTCTTTAATTTTTTTATTTATTTTTGAAGGAGAGAGAGAGAGAGCATGAGCAGGGGAGGAACAGAGAGGGAGGGAGACACAGAATCCAAAGCAGGCTCCAAGCTCCGAGCTGTGAACACACAGCCTGATGCGGGGCTCGAACCCATCAACTGTGAGATCATGACCTGAGACGAAGTCGGATGCCCAACTAACTGAGCCACCCAGGCACCCGTGTGTGTGTGTGTGTGTGTGTGTGTGTGTGTGTGTGTGTTTATAAGCCCAAATTCACTAGGCAATTTGAAAAGCATCTTCTTTGGGGGCGTGTGGGTGGCTCAGTTAAGCCATCCAACTTCACCTCAGGTCATGATCTCACAGTTGGTGGGTTTGAGCCCCACATCTGGCTCTGTGCTGACAGCTCAGAGCCTAGAGTCTGCTTTAGATTCTGTTTCTCCCTCTCTCTTTGCCCCTCCCCTGCTTGCACTCTATCTCCCTCTCTCAAAAATAAACATCAAAAAACACATTAAAAAAAAAAAAGAAAAGCATCTTCTTTTATAACATCTTTTTTAAAAATACTAAAAACCATAAGCAAAAGTATCTAAAACCTTCATTGGTGATGTCCATAACACATTCTAATTTTACTCTTGACATAAATTGCTTAAAACAAAAAATGGACAGAATTTTATATTCTCAACTTTGCCTAATGTGGTGGAATAAGATATTATATGCTTCTTTTAGTTAATGCTTATGCTCCTGCTGTTGGTTGGTTGACAGATGATTTCGCTAGGGTCCCCTCCAATTCCAAGCTTTGATAGTCTGAAACCGACTCAGTGTATGCGCAGGTAAAAGTCTGGAGGAGCTCTGGCCTAGTAGGAAATGCTCAGCACTCTAAGTCCAGAGACAAGGGTTTGGATCTTAGGTCCAGGGATTCCTAAATCTCTCTGAGCCTTTAATTTCCTCCTCTGTTATAAGAGGATGATAACAACCAGTTTATAAGGTGATTTTGAGGATTAAGTGAAGTAAGGCCTTTAAAGTACCTCGCCCAATGCCTCTTATATATCTAATCTGACATGCTGTGAAAGTGTTTGCCCATTTTTTCGAGAGGTAAAATCACCTCTCACTCCAGAGGATGAAATGGCCACTGGATAGAGATAGCTGTGTATCAACAGTTGGCCCTGGGTCACTTTAATTCAATATGAGTCAATGACTATTAAGTGCCCACACAGTACTTTGTCTATTACCCAGACATTTCTTCTGTTTTAGATTAACTTCCGTGGCAGCCTCTCTGACTCCGGATTCCCTGGATTTGCTGAGCTGGACAACTTCATCCCACCTGGGTTGAAGAGCTGCCTAACCAGCAGGAAGTGACTGGGAAAACTTTTCCTCCCATCTGAGGTCACTTCCACTCGAAGGAGGCCGGCTGCTGAGAAGTATGTCATCAGAGGAACAAGAAAAGAGCCTTGACACTCAGGGCCTGTCTGGAGAGAGGAGATTCACACATTCATCAGCAAAGCAGGTGAAGAAGATCACTGAGCACGGAAGGAAGATCGGAGCACGCCGGAGGGTGGTTCTCTACAAAGTGTCCAGTTTAGCTAGTTGTTTCTGTCTTGCTCAAGGATGATGTGTTCCACATAGTCCATAGCTGGGAAATAAAAGCAGTGTTTGCCCTGCCTTCCTTTTCCCTTGTAATCAAGGCTTGTGGCCTCCTAAACATGTGACAAAGAGAAGGAAAGTGAAGGAGAAATCAAAGCGGTCTTGGGAGGAGGGCTGAAGGGGGCTGGGATATGTGGCAAATTCCAGTTTCACACCAGGTTGACTCATTGCCAAGGAACCCACTGTTGACGAGTGTGAGATACTGTTGAGGGTTCTCAATGGCAACTGTTGCCGGTTTAGCAAAAGAGCAATGCTTCTGAAGCCAGATTTGGAGAGCAGATTTTGTGAAAAATCTAGGATTCTGCTGCTTCCCGGGACTTGGTTCTAATTTTAGTTTTGGGCTGTCCTCAATGCTCCCACCTCTCACGCATTCATTCTATTTGGGGGCTTATTGTGGAGGAAGCCAGCTAATGCTATGGCCAGAAAGAGAAAAAAATAAGTCCAAATATGTATTTTTTTCTTTTTGAGACAGAAAAACAAACTCCAAATTATCTGGGTTTTATAAGTATGTTTACAGCTGTCCTTAGTCACCAACAGAGCTCATGAATCTGCTCGTCTCTGCCTACTCTGTCACTGACATCTTTTTTTTTTTTTTCTCACTTGTAAAAGTAAATCTCTCTGCAGCTCAGTACTGGTTCCCCACCTTTCTCCCTCCTCGGACTCTGCTCTAATCCCCTGCCTTCCCAGGCTTCCTGGGGCTAATGTAAGGACAAAGGAGGGAACCAGGAGTCTAACAAGAGGCAGTTTCTGATATCCACGGATATGGATCAGTGGGAGGGATGGCAGTGGGGGACTGGCAGCAAGGGGCAGCACCACTATGCTCCCTGCAGGTGTGGCTCCTCCTCTGAGCTTAGCATACGTCCTTGTGAGCTTGTTCTGGACCTTCCAGGGGGCCCATCCCTTATTTTCAAAACCTCCTCTGCTGCTAGGGCTCCCAGGATCCTTAGGAGTGAGGTCTGAGGCAAGAATGAGCCTGAGACTCCTGATGGTAGGTCAGCTCTAGTCCCGATCTGGTCCTGGGGACAAGCTGGTTGTGCAGGACAGTAGATTCATCCACCCAACCCAAGTGGGGGGCTCTCACTCCTTCAGCATAGGGTATGTACTGGGTCCAGTGGAACGTGTGAAGTGTCCCTAGCTCCATCTTAAGGCAAAGGAAGATCTTGTGAGGCCCCACACACAGCCTAGTGATGGCCGGTGGAATTGTCTGAGATGGTATTTTCCAGACCATTTGATTGCTCTGTGAGAGTATCAAAGCAGATTAAAGATAGCCCTGCTCTGTGGCTCTACAGTAACATACACGGCTTCTCTCTGCTTTGCTGTATTGCTGCCCCAAATCTCCTTTTCTCTCTGAAGTCTTCATCTTTTCAAGGATCTAGGGACACCTTTCCTGATCAGGGCATAATCCGGGGATTTATTCTGGATTTCTCTCTGTAGTTATCTCTGGAGCCACGAGCATCTTGGCTCGGAGTTGAAGTTATGGCTGGGCACTGGGCCTTGACTGGGCCTTCCCCATGCTCAGCAGTGTGCAGCTGGCTTTGGCCAGGCTTGGAGGTTCTCCAACCAAGTACCACCTTCACAGATGGTACCATGGCTTCAGCCGTTAGAGAAGTAATCAGAAACTGCAGGAACAGCAGTGTCCAGCATCCACAGACCGGGGGGGGGGGGGGGGGGGGGGCGGAACCAGGAGAAGGAAAAGGTTCTTGAGAGGTGGGATGTTCTTCTTTTCCAACAGGAGGTTCCATCATTTAGGCCATATTTTCCCCAATCTTACTGCACATCATGCAGCTGCTTTAGAGGACCCACATCTGATTCTGACCCGTTTGGGAAAATGCCCTCTAGAATCATTTACCGCTGCATTCCCCTCCCATGGCTTCTTTTAACAGCTGGGCCTAGAGCTGTCATGAAGATCATAGCTTTGACTGAAACAATATTACTACTTATAATAGTTATGAGCAGCTTAAAGGGTAGGAACCTTGTGGTCAGTGTTTTGCAAAACAATGTTGTAAGGAAATTTTTTGGCAAATATTTGCAATGTAAGTTGTTGTCTCCATTTTAGAGATAGGGAAACTGAGCCTTAGGAGTCATGGAAACGTGAGGACAGAATGAGCTCATGTCTGAAAAGTGCTCAGACCACGGTAAGAACTTGATATATATTATTGCTATTAGTTTTGGTTTTGTCTATAGTCATTTGAGGATGACCTAGAGGGAAACAAAGGTTGCCATGTGGAGAGGGCCAGCTGGTTTCCCAGACATCACTTGAAAGATAAGGACACTGGCTGGGCCATCATGGCGTCCACCCGTGGTTCTCAACCTTTGGCTTACATCAGAGTCAGCTGTGGACAGAGCTTTAAGAAACAGAGATTCCTAGGACCTCTCCTAGACCTCCCAAATCAAAAGCTCCAAGGATGGGCCTTAGAAGCTCATATTTTTTTTTTTTTTAAACCACTTGATTAGATGATACTGTTGGGCAGTAACTTTGGGAACCACAGTCTGGGGGGACTAACCTCCATTTTGGGTCTGAGATAAAAAAATACAATATAGCTGATTACCTTTGCCCTTTTCTAGCGACAGTCCAATCCAAATGCCCATGGTTAGCAAGGGTTTTAAAGAAACAGTCTTATGCTTGGCTTGTTACCAGGAAATTTTCAGGATCTTTCTGGAGGACCTTTTAGCGCCAAGTGTCAATGCTTCTTGGCCCACTGCTACTGGCTGATGCTGAAAAATTGGAAGCAAACTTCATGCCCAATAGAGGTAGATAAACTCACTATTTTATATGCGTGCATATAATGAAATGATATATAGTTGTGTGTTAGAACACAGTTTAAATACGTGAAAGATATTCATAATACACTAAGTGAAAGGCATCTATATACACATATATACAAATTCTTGTGTATGTGAGAGAAGATACACTAAGATGTTAACAGAATTTTCTCTGGATGATTGATTTACAAATGATTTTCTTTTCTTTTTTACTTATCTATATGTTTTTATTCTACATTTACTACATTTTACTGTCTACATATTTAAAACAATTTTACCATAAGAATATATATTGATTTTCTTAGAAGAAGGATCAAATAAACATTATTATAAAAGTCACAACCCAGGTGAATCTCTCTGAGGTTGTATCTGGGACATTACAAGTTGTCTTTAAATGCAGACTTGGGAGGGTGGGGGCGCCTGGGTGGCTCAGGCGGTTAAGCATCTGACTTTGCCTCGGGTCATGGTTTCATGGTTAGAGCCCCACGTCTGGCTCTGGGCTGATAGCTCAGAGCCTGGAGCCTGCTTCGGATTCTGTGTCTCCCTCTCTCTCTGCCCCTCCCCTGCTTGTGCTCTGTCTCTCTCTCAAAAATAAACATTAAAAAAAAAAAATACAGATTTGGGAGTTGTGTTACTTCTATAAATGGTGACTGTCATCCATTACTGCTTGATCTTCGCTAACGCCATTCACAGGAGATAATTCTAATTTCAGTTTTGGTGTTCACAGCTGTCAACTCCTGGTGTTGTATACACAATTTAGCCCTGTGATGAGAACATTCATCCAATAAACATTTATTGAGGACTTTCTCTGTGCCAGACTTTGAGGATATTGGCTTGAATAATATATAGTTACTGCCTAAAGAGTCAGGTGGGGAGAGAAAAAAGTGTGACACAATTTATAAGTGACTTAATAGACGTGGGACTGTGAGAACTCAGAGGAGGAATCATCTCATTTTGATCAGGCAAGTTAGGGAAGGCAACTTTTCATACAGAAGGCAACTTTTCAGGTTGGTCTTCAAGAATGAGTGAACATTCAAGGGAAAGGAAATTTCCAGGCCCAGCAAGCAGGTCACACAGAGATACAGGGTTGAGAAAAGGCACAGTAGAGAATATTGAGAAGTCTGATATGGCTAGGGCTTGGAGTATTAGAAGGAAAGGAAGGGAAATAGAGCTGGAGTGTCAAATCAATACTTGATGGTAAAGAGTGTCATGGGCCATGGTGCAGAATTTTAATTTGATTTTTTTGGGCAATGAAAATTGACAGGGATTTGTAAACAGGAAAGTAGACATGATATTTTTAGGGACAAAACTCTTGGGACTACCTGGAAAATGGAGTAGCTTTGGAGAGAGGCTGGCAGTAGGAGATAATTGAGAAGCTATTGCCCATTGAAGATGAGGGATGGTAAGGTCTGGTCTAAGCCAGTGGCCGTGGGAATGGAGGGGAAAGGCTTGATTTGAGAGGCCTCTAGTCAATAGAGAGAAAATTCCCCCATTCTCCCATTGTATCTTTTTCATGCTTTCTAGAGATGTAAATCTCCCCCACTGAACATGATCCTGCCAACCCAAACTTGACTTGGTGCATAAGCACCTGTGTTTGACAAAGCCAAGTGGATCTAAATCCAGTTTGCACTGAGTGTTTCCCAAAAAATGAGTAACTGCTGCAGTTACAAAACAAAGCCACCCCCAACTCACATGTGTTTCTGTGATTCCTTAAGATGCTGGAGGAAGATGAAAACAGTTGCCAGTGTTGGTTTTTTAAGAAAATGTCAGACCCAAAACATTCAACCGTGTTCTCCCTCTGACTCAATGTGCCTGTGGTTTTCAGTGAGGCACCTTTAGAAATGATACACTTCTTTCAGTTGAGAACTTGTTTACTCATGAAAAGCATATAACCTTCAGATCCAGACAGACCTGGATCTGTACTAATTGTGTGGCTTTGGATAAGTTACTTAATTTCTTACTTGACTCATTTGTGAAGTGGCAATAGTTACATCTACTTTTCCAGGCTGTTGTGAGCATTACAGATACTGTACCTAAAGCACCTTGCACATTCTTGGTCCACAGAAAAAATTCAGGAAATCTCTTTTATTTAAGGCCAGGATACTTTTTCATAAGCCCTTTCTAGAAAAACTGTATCTGAAGGGTTATGTCAATTTCTGCTTAAGGTTGGTGAAAGAAGATAATCGTGAGCTCGAATGCTTTTATTATTATTTCTTAATGTTCACTTATCTGGAGAGAGACAAAGAGCGCGTGAGTGTGCACAAGTGGGGAATGGACAGAAAGAGAGGGACCACGCAGGTTCCACACCTGTCAGTGCAGAGCCCAGTGTGGGACTCAATCTCATAAACTGTAAGAACATGACCTGAGCTGAAATCCAAAGCCAGAGGCTGAACTGACTGAGCCAGTCAGGCGCCCCTAGAATTAATTCTTTTAGAGAAAGATGGTAAGAATGGTGAAGAGAACAGCTTTATGTATGCTTTTTCATTCTGAAGTTGAGAGCTATGTAAACTCATCCTATTTTCCTTTTTTTTTTTTTTTCTTGGCTACTAGGAAACTCAGAGCCATATCTGATATTCAAATCCAGCAAATGTGTTAACCCTTTAGATTAGTGTACTTGCTTCCTCTTTTTGTCTGCCACCCTAAATCTTTTTGGGAAAGAGGTAGTGCATAAATACATTGAGGAAATGAAATAAAATACGACATAAAGGCTTATAGAAGAAATTGAGTGGATTTAACATGGAAAATAGAAGTCTAACAGGGGAGTCAATGATTGTCTTTCAGTACTTGAAAAACTGTCATGTGGACAAGAAAATAGACTTAATTGCATTGTCCTAAACATCAGACACCTAAACAATAGAAGGAAGAGGCAGGAGAATTATTTAAGTGAAATAAAGAAGGCTATTTTGTTATAACTGCACTAATTGAATGGAATTTCTATCGGGAAGATGAGACCTCCCTCACTGCAAGCACAAAAATTACCATATATATTCATGAACTTGGCCTCTAAAAATTTGTCTAACCCCAAATCCTGTGATTATATTTCCAAGCAGCTGCTTTAGAGTGTCGCAGACTATGAGTCTGGAGTTCTCTCTGGTCCAGCAAGACAGCAGACGCAGAATTGAATATGAGGGAGGCTAATGTCTGGGAGGAGACAAGAGCCCTGAACAGGGGTTTCGTCTCCGTATTTATTGAGCTCACAAGATATTACCCATGTGGTGAACATGAAGAAAACAAGATCTTACACACAAGGCGAACATGAAGAAAACAGACAGTAATCATGAACTTGTGTGTGTAAGAAGCAAAGAGTCTGGGGGGCAAGTGGAGTTTGTGACCAAAGTACAATAGTATATTGGCGTCAGAAGAAAGTAATTTCCGGCAGGTGATATAACAAGTTACTCATGATCCCATTACAAAGCTTGCTAGCTAACCTCGGGTGCTTTTGCCATGTGGTAGTGGCTTTCCACCCTAAGCTTTCTTTTAACCCATTTATGTAAGTATAAGGAATTCTTGAACCTATTTCCCCATGTTAGAGAATTTCGCAAAGATCATCATCTATTGGTGGCCTAGGAAACTCTCCACCAGGACTATTCTCAACCAATTGGTCAGCTTTTTGGCAACCATCACAGAAAATTAATGTTAAGTCTAACATGACTTAGGGGAGGGGACCAAAAATGGTAGCCCCTTTTGGTTACGTGGCAAATATCTGTTGTGTCCCACCATAGTTAGGCACTCTGCAGAAGTTGTGGGGTTCAGCAAGAAAGAAGACTGCCTTGCAGCCTCATCACATAGCACTGGAGACTCCCACACAGGGTGAGGACACCTCGCATTAAATAAAGGCCATTTGAATTGAGTGGTTCCTGCACTCAAGAGATGACAAGGTTACTTAGGTAATGATAGTACATAATCTTAAAATATAATGCATAATACTCAAAATGACTTATTATTTTGAAGCAATTTCAACTCTGGAGATGTCATTTCATCTTCTTTTAATGTGGTTCAATGCACTGGAGCTGGATGAGAAAGCTGGGTCATAGAAAGGCTTTCTGTATTAGTTGCTAATGTCGGCTCTAACAGACCGACTGCAATCTATCAGTTACATAACGCAATAAAAGTTTATTTTTCATGTCATAGTTAGATGCGACTCAGTGGTCTTCCTCCATCTTGTAGTTACGCTGTCTGGAACACGAGGCCGCCAAGGTCACAGCAGAGAGGAACTGAGTTTGCACACTGGCTCGTAAACTACCTTAGCCTGAAAGCCACATAGGCCACTTCTATTCATATTTCATTGGCAAATGCTAGTCACATGATCCTAACCCAATTGCAAGGGGGGCTGGGGAAGGTAGAGGATCCCATAGTCTATGGTGAGCACTACTCTGATATGGTGGACTAAGGTTATTGGCTAGTTTATGGCTTAACTAGAACTAGCAATCAGATCTTCTGATTTCCAATCTTTCATTCTCTGCGTTGAACCCTGCTTTCTGATCTTCCTGTTCAAATGGTATATGGCATTTAGGGACCAACCTAGGGTATTTTGGGGACTGGAGACTTTGAAGCCAAATCTTTGAGCACAGAACCTGGCGGCCATGCTGTGGCATCTTATGGAGTTTTCAATTGTCTCACTGTAGACTGACTGGATAAAAATGACCAAACCAAAGGTAGGGGATGTGTGAGCCATCATAAACCTGGAACCACAGGGACCCGCTGTGGAGGAAAGTGATGAGTGGGAGGTAGGGAAAGATAGTAAACCTAGGAAACTCCCTGCCTTGAAGCATGCCCAGCATCAACTAGACTGCAGGCTGATAATTTGGCTATTCTTGAAACCTATATTTGTTAAATATTTCCTCGTCATTTATTTAAAGGAGAGGATTAATGCCCCATGGAGAAAGGCAGAGAAAGAAGGTGCCTGATGGCAGACAGCACATATCCCCAATTGTCCTGGACAATTTAGCTTTGGCCCCAAAGTCTCATCCTTCTTGCAGAACAAAAGCCCTGGAGGTAAATGGACTGCCCCTTGAAAAGCAGTTAGCAAATGAGCATGACTCTTGCAATTCAGTCCCTCTACTCCAAGGGCCTTTACAGAGTGTTAAAATTCCAGGAATATAATGTTCTCCATCTTACTACCTTCCTACAGATGTTTCATGTCCGTTATTGTTTGGTGTGGTAAGTACCCTCTCCCTGTAGATCAGCTCAGGTGCCCTCTGGGAGTGGGCACCCATTGCTTTTTACCATTTGGGGCACCTATGTCCAATCCCTCCAACCTAGTGTATATCATCTACAGCGAGGGTCAGCTTTGACACTGGCCTGTTTTCTCTTGACCTTCTAAAGTCTGCACATTTGAGAGGGCACAACTACCATTTCTGCAATGTTTCCAGATACTCTTTTCTCAACCAGACTCATCCTTAGACACCCAGGAAATGAAATATAGGAATCTGCAATGATAAGGCTCAGGGTGGGAAATGTTTATGCAAAAAGAGAAGTTAATGTGGTTAGGAGAACTTTGATTTTTGCATTTCTTGACTTAAAGAACCTTAGTCAGCAATACACTGTGATAGTTTTATATGGGAGTCATTTACACACACACACACACACACACACACACACCCATAGCTGTCTGCCTTAGTTCCTGGGAGAGAAAGCAAGACAAAATAACGGAATATTGTCTTTCACTTGTGCATGTCAAAGAACTCTAAACAAAAATATGTGCATTTCAGTGGATTCTTTTCTGGTATAGGCTCTGCAATTGGAATTTGGTTTACTCAGGAAAAAATCAGCTACTTGTTTTTATCTCACACAGCTGTGAGAAAATGAGCCTACTAAACTATACAAAATGATTGAGAACATTTGTTTTTCAGCATTTCACGCTGGCTGGTGGCAACACAGAGTGAAATAGCCTTTAGACAGTACTTTTCCAAGCCTTCGATTTCCTTACGAGGCTCTAAGTCGATGGTGTAAATGTTTGAGATGCGCTTCCTTGATTTATTCACAGAGAAATGAATTTAGAGATGTCCCAGGGACAAAAAAAAAAGCTAGTAAAACATGCTGCTAGAGAACAGGGCATTTGCTCCACCAAAGGACAGAAAAAAATCCCACAAATAGATGAGTTTTTAATTCCCTTATTAATTTAATTAATTCCTTCGTGAATTCCCTCTTTCATTATTCAAACAGATTGAATTTGTTGAATTTCTACAATATGTTCTACCATTACTTTGCTTTTTTATTCTTAGTACCCGATAGTAAGGAGTGGGGGAAATTTCACCATTAAACAACATACCCTCACATTTTTCTTCTCTGTCAGCATAGCCTTTCCACACTATCCACTGTAAAAACTGCATGCAGTGGGTTCAAGAACACACCTGATCCCTACTGTGTGAGTGTGTGCATGTGAGACAGGGAGAGGGAGAGGGCACGAAAGGGAGAGAGAGGGATTCAAGAACCCCCGCAATCAGTTGTGGGAAGACACAAATAAGCCTTCACATTACTCAAAGACCTGGTGACAGGTTTGCAGCATTAAATAGCTCCTTATAGGGCTCATTGCCTCTCTTCAGTCCATTGGTGTATCTTCTGGGCTCTGATTCTTGTGGCTTGGGAAATTTTGGCATCCTATCCTATTTTGCCCTCCTGTTGGAGGTTGGGTTATCTTTTTTTCCTTCTTTCTTATTGTTTTTGCCCATCCCACCAAATACAGATGTCTCCACCTCTCTTGCCTTACTCCCCCAGCCCACCCATCATTCTTTCGTGCACTAGATGGCATATCTGTTTCCTTATTGTGAATCTTGGTCAGAGCCCTGGCTCTCAGATCTCTTGGACTCAAGATAAGCTGCCTTGGTAATGAACTCAAACATTTTCCTAATGCTCACATCCTGCATGACAGAAAGCAGTAGGGGAGGTAGACTGAAGAAAGAGAAAGGCGCAAACCCCAGCAAGTGCCAAAGTGCCATTCACTGATACACTCAGAGAGAGTCAAGGCCACTGGGATCTTTGAGAGCCTCTGGCATAGCCATTTTATTTCACAGAAAAGCAAACTGAAGACCGTAGGATATAGAGACTGACTCGAGTCCTTATAGCTGGTAAGCCCCTCAGCAGCCCCCATCTCTGGGGGCTCAGCACTCCTCTTCCACTCATTGGTCCCTCTATAGCCACTTGTCATTTTGCAGCCCAAACCTCAGGCTGATGGAGGGTACTCCTTCTATTTCTACCAGGGGCAGAGCAGGCGTAACCTTCTACTCAGATCTGCTGACTTGAGGCCAATTTGTCATCCGTGTAGCTCTGTGAAGCTGAGGGAAATCCCTACAAAGTCAGGGAATTGGTAAGGGTCAACACCAGAATCGCTGGGCTGAACTTTAAGAGCTCCCCTGAACCTGAGTGATTGCCCCGGCATTCCCAAAAATGCCAGCAAGTCCTCAACATTTTCAGAAGCTTGTTTTTTTTGGATTTGTACCTGCTGATTAATTAATTGAAAAAAGCTACTGGAGCACAAACATACTCTCACCCTGTGTTAGTCATTCCTGGATGGGGAAGAGGGAATCATGTTAATGTTGGCAATTTCTATTCTGCTTATGACTGCAGGGCCCATTGCTCTGGCCCACAGAGCATGAGCTCATGAGCTCATGGTTTAATTGGGTTAGAAATTAAATGAATGCTTTTTTTCTTCTAAAGGGGAAGGAGAGCCGCCCTATACCAAGACTAGCAATTAAAATTGCGAGAAGACACTTGGCAGGAGTGTCAGCAGCAAGGCACACGCGAAGTGGAGAGGAACAAAAGCACTCACCTCCAGAAAGAGCCGGAAAGTTCGAGACAAGGCATTTCTCAATGTTGCTAGGTATGGGGTGGGAGAGGGGTGGGGGGGGGGTGTCAGATTTTCAATAATCTGGATAAATTCAAAGACAAACACATGAGAGGAACAAGAGAATAAATTATGCTGAACTCGTGTGCTTTGTTCTTGCATGAAAAGGAAAGACATACGTATTTCTGGGAGGAATGACTAATTGAAATGGTTCTAAAGCTCATTCCAAATCTAAATTCTGCGATGCCATATAAATCAAACTAGCCTCACCAGCCTGCAGATGCTGACGTGGCTACATGCTCTGTTTCCTTCAAAATGCCCCCATTATTTTTAGGAGTTTCCAAACGGGTGTATCATGTGTGCCCCAACCCACGGACCATGAGATGCTTTCCACTCGCCCAGGATCCCCTTGAAGGAGCATCGCTACTGCACTGCTCACTCTTAGATGTCAGCATCCATCCAGGGGCTCCACTTCTCAGATTTTCCCAAGATGCCAGTCCTCTAGGCAAAGGTGGGAGAATCTGTTGCTCAGTATCTCAAAAAGCTGCCAAGAAAAAAATTCTGACTTCAAGTCTTCATCTTTCCAGCTCTGTGTATTTAGACTCTGACCAAGAGGCCGCACGAGCAATTCAACAAACCAATCTTTACTGATTCCAGAGCTGGGGGTGCAGTAATGAACACAGAGACTTGGTCCCTGCTTTTATCCGTGTCCTCCTCTTTCCCCTCCTCTGCCCCTAGCTCCCATCCCTCCAAACCCAATTATTCTACCTCCCTCAGTTGCAAAACAGAAGTTCTCATAGATATTGAGAAATGAAAAGGATTTCATTTCAGCGATGGAATGAGTAAGTCACAGGGATGAAAATTACAGCACAGGGAATTTTTAAAAAAGAAAAAGATCTCTGATCTCAACTTAGGAAAGGTTTTTGGGCAGAAAGGAGCTATGCGAAGTAGCAGAGTTAGAGCTCCAGTCTGACCAGCTCAGATGCCCTGTACGTCTGAAAAATTCACTTACCTAAATCACATAAACAGTCGTAGTCTATCATATGCTACTAGTCAAACATTAACTCAGTTTACCTAATAGAGTTAGTATGTGGACGGAAGGAAGGAGTTTGTGAAAATAGCTTAATAACTACAGTGAATATTTTCGTTTTGTACATTGTGTATACTTGCAAAATATGGTATGTTTGTAGCAGAACGTGCTTCCTCCTCCCACGTTGACTCATTATTTCAGAAAGTACTTATTGGGCACCTATTATATACCAAACATTGGTCTAGTTGATTGGGACATAGCAAAGGACAAGATGGACAAAAATGCCTGCCTTCAGAGAGTCTACATTGTTAAGAAATAGTCAATATAAACTATAAACAAGTGAAAATAAATAGCATGTTAGTTAAATGTGGGCGGGAAAAAAACAGAACAAGAAAGTTGAGGGAGGGGCTAGCAGGTGAACAAGGAAGGTCTTCCTGAGGTGACATTTGACCGCTGAAGGTGGCAAGGGAGCAAACCATGCAGCTATCTGAAGAAAGAGCATTCCAGACTTTCAGAATGGTAAATGCAAAGAACCCAAGGTGAAAAAGCACCTGCAATATTGAAGGAAGAGCAAGCAGGCCTGTGTGGCCCCAGAGCAGTGAGGGACAGGACAGCACCAGACATGTCACAGGAGCCGGATCCTGTATGACCTTGTACATCCTAGGCAGGTCCTTGACATTTACTCTGAGTGACATGGGAAGTCATTGGAGGGTCTTGGGCAGTGACATACCTCCTTTCTTTCTTTCTTTCTTTCTTTCTTTCAGAGAGAGAGAGGGCGCCAGTGAGCAAAGGGCAGAGAAAGAATCCCACGAGGGGCAGAGACAGAGAGAGAGAGAGAGAGAGAGAGAGAGAGAGAGGAGAGAGAGAGAGAGAGAGAGAGAGAGAGAGAAAAGTGGGGCTCACCTGGAGCTCACGTTTTTTACCTGAAGCGGGGCTTGAGCCCACCCGATGTGGGACTTGAACTCATGAAGTGGGAGATCATGACCTGAGCCAAAGTCAGATGTTTGAGGACTGAGCCACCCAGGTGCCCCCTGAGTCTTGCTTTCATGGGACATTCCTAGCCACTCATTGAGAAGTAGACTAAAGGGGGCAAGGGTGGAAGCAGGGAATCTAATTAGGGGAGAGTATTGAAAAAAATAGAGGTGAGAGGAGCTGGAGGAAGTGAGGAGAAGGCACATTTCCTGCTCTTTCCTAAGGCAGAATATTATTTTCATTACACTGTATTATAGCATTTGGCTTCCCTGGCAGTATACACATTTGGTTTTTTGGTGATGAAATGAGTTAATACATGTAAAGGGCAGAGATGGCTCCTGGCGAATGGCAAGCATTTGATTCACACTAGTCATTGCTTGTTTTCTAGATTTTTCCACCACAGCTATTTTTAAAAGGGATTTGCTATAGCTAATAATCAAAACTGTCCATCCATATACACGAATGCTTAAAATAGAAATAAAGATCAGGAATCATGTATAGGAGGAGAGGATTGCAATTGGACCAGAAATTAGATTATTACTGTAATTAAGCACTAATTCAATTTCTGTGCTTCCTGACAGCCAAGACAAGACATGAAATCCCATAATTTATAAGGTTCTGTCTGATAAGAGGAAACAGCAATTTTCAGGAGACCCAGAATTGTTCTTGGTGCTAAATTCCCTTGGGTTCCTGATATAAAGGACTCTGATTCATTAGTAATGTTCTCAAGAGCAGTTCAGCAGGTAATACAGAAACATTCTTTGTTGAGCTATTTCTTTTATTGACTCGCGGTGGAATTATTAAATAATAACTCAGTAAAGCTGTGACTGAGACAGCACGGTGTGGTGAAGAGGACAGGATAAGAAGAACTAAGCTTGAGGCCACTGTACCTGTGTGAGTTTCAGCACACTTAACCCATTGAACCTTAGCTTCAACATCTATAAAATGGACCCTATTCTAGGTCCTTCTCTACCTGGCAAAACTGTTGTGAAGAGTGAAAGGGATGATCTATTTAAATAATTCCACTTCCTTCCATCAACATACACTTACTGAGGGTCCTCTATGTGCTATAGTGGTTGTTTTAAGTGCCCGGTGAAAAAAACCAAAGTCTAGGCCCACCTGCATGATGGGTTGAATCTAGTAGAGAAAGACAAATGCACACACAAAATGCACATTTAGTGAGGTTACGTGACAATAAGAGGTATGACAAAATTAAAGGAAAGTAAAGGGATAAGAGAGGGAATCTAGTATCACTCGCCATTGGCAATTTTGACTGGACTCTGCTTCATGCATTTATTCATTATTTCAGGAAACGTTTACAGAGCTACTCCCACGTGCTGGAGTCTGGGCCACCTGTTGGATAATTGCCAGCTTATTATTAAATGGATGCACTCACATCTCCCGAGGTGCCATCTTGTGCCCAGCAGCATGCATGAGTGGGACATGTATCTAGTGGGGGGTGAGAAGCAAGGCCAAATGGCCCTCAATCTTCCCCAAATCAGCAAACTCAGCCCTTTTATTCCCCCACCTCCTTATGTCCATGTATTAGTTGCTTGGCCTGCCATAGACCCAGCAGCTTAAATGAAGTTTATTTGCTCACTCTCTGGAGGCTAGAAATCTGTGATCAATGTGGCAGCCAGCTGGGTTTCTCCTAAAGCCTTTTTTCTTCCTTGGCTTGCAGATGGCCACCTTCTCCTGTGTGCACATGATCTTTCCTCTGGCACCACATCCCTGGTGCCTCTTTGCATGTCCAAGTTTTCACTATTTTTAATAAGGTCCCCCCAATCGCCTCATTTTAACTTAAGCACCTCTTTTAAAGCCCTATTTCCAAATGCAAGTCCCATTTTGAGGTATTAGGGGTCAGGGTTTCAACTGGTAAATTTTGAGGGAACACAATTTAGCCCACAAAAACCCACTTCTCTGTTCAGGTCATTCTGCCATCATTCCAGGAACATGGCTTGTGTTTTCGCAACTTGGAAATCCCTCTCTTCCCTCTCCCTTATGTAATTCCCATGCATCCTGTAAGGTCCTAATGGAATGCCACTTCCTCTGAGAAGCTTAGCCTGACCAGCCCAAGCAGCCATGATAAGTCCCCCTTTGGCCTTTATTATCATTTACAGTATGAGTCAAAATCCCTTGAGTTGTATGGATGACCGTATATTGTTTATTGTCATGTTAAATTATTGTCATGTTAGATTATGAGTTTCTAGGTGGTAAGAATTAAATATTAAATGTCCTTATATCTCCTCTGAATCATTTTCCCAGTATGTGCTGACACCATAATACAGACACGTTCAAAAGAAGTTATCTAATGAATAGAAATCTACTACCTCGTTGATATGGAGACTTTCATCAGCAATTAAGGCAAAAGGTAAACAGGAAGATGGCTGTTGCTAAGCACACTTATTCCAAAATGTATGTCTCTCAAAGGTATTTCTTATTAGTCGCTAAGATTTTACTTTCACTTGCAACCCTTATCTGTTGATGGAAATGTCATCTCCATCAGAGAGAGGCTAATACGCTGCCTCTGATGAGTAAGCTCTTTAGCTCAAAGTGATATGTTAGGTTATAATTGTCATCGTCCACGATCATACACTGATTGGTTTGGAAGCTTTTTTGTTTTTTTGTTTTTAAGTTGACCAGATGCTCGGCCTTAAAGTCTTGTATGCAGCCAGCCTCCAGTACTGCCCCCTGCTCCTTCCTGAAACTGGTTGTGGAACTGGTGGAATGAGCTGTGGTTGCACCAATGGGCTTTATGTGAAATCCAGCACTGAAAGAAGGACTGTCTGTACTTTTTTTTTTTCCTAATGCAAAAGCCATTCTTGTTAGGAAATAATGGAAGGCCCTTGCTGCCGTTGCTGGGGGCTTGCTCATCTGCCATCTGGCAGCTCCCTAGGCTTCTGGTAGGATTAGGAGACATCTTTCAAAAGCAGGTCAGTGAGGTGGCTAACAGCCATGGTCTCCAAGTCAGCCTGCCTGGCTTGAAGGCTCAGCTCTGCCACTCACTGGCACTGTGGCCTTGAGTAGTTTGACTTGACCTGTCTGTAAAGTGGGAATAATAATAACACCTTCCTCATCAGCTTGTTGTGAGGACTTGATGAGTTAGCATATGGCAAGAACTTAGAATGGAGCCCAGAACACGTTAGCTACTCATTAAGTGAGGAGTATTATTATTTTCTGTACCCTTGTAATAAACTCCATCATTGATTCCAGCACATGACTTATAGAGGACCAGCCTCCCATCCAACCCCACAAGATGGTCCCTTGCTTAGCAAAGAGCTTTTACCAAAATGCTTTTCTCTAAGGCAGTGAGCTTTACATGGAAAAAGTATAAGTTTGGATGGTCCAATTCCCTCGCCCCCATTTCTATTTCTTTGGCTACTATCCTAGTGCAAACCACCTTCATCTTTAGTCTGGACCCCTACCTAGTCCCTGGTTCCTCTCTGATTTGACTCCCTAAGTTCTGTTCTCTATTCATCAGACAAAGGATTGTCTTCAAAATGCACATTTGATCAAGTTACTTGTCTGCTGAAAATCTCCAATCTCTTCCTACTGCACTGAAGACAAAATCCAAAGGCTTTCCCCTGGTGTACAAGGCTGTGTGTAACCTAGCCGGATGGGCTAATGGCATTCCTTCTGACACTCAGGCAAACCGAGCACATTCTCACTTCAGTGTTTTGGCCCTGCTGTCCCTTCTGTTTGGGTATTCTTTCCAGATCTTTCTATGGATGATGCCTTAGTATTCAGATCCCAGCCCCGAGGCAGTGGAGGGTAATGGTGATGAGCATGGCTTTAGAGCCAAACACCTTGGATCTAAATCTTGGGCTTCACCACTTCCTAGCTGTGTGACCTTGGAAACGTTATGTGCCCCAGTCTCCTCACCTGAGATAGGTGTGATAATGATACCTATATCACAGGATTTTTTGAGGTTTAAATGCATTAACATTTGTTTAAACACACACACACACACACACACACACACACAGTAAACTCTGTGTAAGTGTTTAAACATTAAAATATTTCCTCAAAAAATTATTCTTCGATCCATTCCATGTTACTAGCTACCCCATGACAGTCACTAACATGAAAGTGACTTATTTTCATTTTCTTCATTGCACTTGCCATTTTTGACACAAATAAGTGTTGATTTGCTCTCCCACTGGACTGAAATTTCGCAGCATCAAAAACTTTGTCTTATTCCTTATAGACCTGAAATCCCATCTCTCAGAACAAACAGTGTGTATGTTCTCAATAAAGATTTATCAAATGAAGGAACCAGAGCTCAAATCCTGACCCTACCAGCACCGTGGCTTTTACCTAGATACTTGACCTCTCTATGCCTGAATTTCCTCAATTGCAAAATGCAAAATAATATGTATACCTCATAGGGTTGCTGTTTGGTACACCTGCCAAAATGCCAAGGGTGATTACCTTTGGGAGATGGGATTCCAGGGTATTTATATTTTCATCTTGCTCATCTATATTACTTTAAAAATAACAAGCATGGACTTCTTTTGTAATTCATGTAACTTTAAAACTAAATATGTGTGAAGGATTTTACCCGGTGCCTGATTCATGGTAGATATTTAGTAAATAGCCAATCTTAATACGACTAAGCTTTTCAATAGCCTGGAAACACTTCCTCTGTGGCACCGAGGCGTTGACTCATACTCCCTCCAGTCTGAGGCTTAGGGCTCCATCACTATGAGACCCCAGCCGGGAGGACCCGCTCCTTCTCTCTGGCCAGCTTCAGAAATCAAAATGGAGGGAGGAGATTAGGTGGCTGTGAGTTGGGGGTGGGGCGGCGCAGTGGATTTCTTCTCTTTTAGACTAGCTCATTCTCACCCTTTACAGCCCAAGATCATCTCCTGAGTCTGGGTGGACGAGCTTTTGTCAGTGCTTAGTATGCCTCCCACACCCTGCAGGCTGCAGAGAATATTAACATGGCAAATCCTACTGTTTATTTCCCCCCAAATCATTTTCAGCGCCGAGGAAAGAGATGGTATCCAATTGCTGGAGTGTAATCAGGAACAAATCTGTGCAGCCCTGGAAAATGAGGCTGATACAAAGCTGTGATTCTCCGGCTAGTGAATTTCCAGCGCAGGAGAGGGGCTTGCCCACCCCTCCCCAACACGGTGGGGAGACCGGATGCTTGTTCGCTGTGGGCAGGGGGAGGGGAGTGGGGCATCCCTGGCACAGGACCATCCGCAACACAGCTGCTCATGATGCAGGAGGCAGGGGAGCCGGGGTGAGTCTTCATTTCTCATCAGGAATCCTATGGCTTTGCTGTTGTCAGGTTATCTGTCACAGCCACCGACCGATTCTAGCCAGGGCTTCTGGGTCCTAATGACCTACTTTCTACTTGGCCCACTCAGACTCTGTCCGCGATTATGTCTTTGAAGATTAACGTGAAAGAACTTGAAAGTCATTGTTCTCGTTCCCATAAGCAAAGGAGCAACACAGCTTCTCGGAGCAGGTTAAGGGTTCTCTGGCTTTCTCAAAAATGGTGGCATATTAGAAATGAGAGAGGAGATCCAGGAGGCCGAATGTAAAGAACTCCATGGCTGCTAGATGGATTTGCAGTCTAGAACATGTGTCACTGTGAAACCCCAGATGACAGGCCAGCAGGCGTTCCCCGGCCTTCTGGGGCCACTACCTCCATGCTAGTGAACCCAGCCACGGGCAGATTCAGGGTGGGTCTACAGTCCAAGGGCACACTAAACCAAAGCATTGGTTTTAATCATCTAAAATAAGGCCCGGAAAAGACAGAGACTTAGGTCACTATAGGTATCTGTTCATGGAGTCCAGGGTCCAGTGAGAAGAGATTCTAGGGATGAATTCTAGATTCCATCCTACAGCAGCCATCTTCCTTCCTTTTTTTCCTTCCTACTTTCCCCCCTCCCTTCCTTCCTCCCTTCCTTCCTCCCTCCCTTCCTTCCTCCCTCCCTTCCTTCCTCCCTTCCTTCCTCCCTCCCTTCCTCCCTCCCTTTCTTCCTTCCTTCCTTCCCTTCCTTCATCCATCAAACAAAGCAATTTTTAAGCAGCTGATGCTTGTATAGTATGTCCTATACAAAGCAGCAAGTTTAGTGTGTAAACACACGAGTCCTAGGATCACATTCTCTAGTTGCAAAACCTGATTAGCGGTGTTCCCAGGGCAAGGCGCTGTGACTCAGTTGTCTCTTCCATAAACAGGGCTTGGAATCTGCCTCCTGCGTGTTTTGTGAGGACAGAATGAGGCAATCTATGCTCAGCACTTAGCATAATGTTTGGCATGAGCTATGATAATTATTTCAACAGAAGACACAGACAACTTACTTGATCCTCGACCTCGAGCTGCTTGTATGAATGTGCACAGCTGGCAGCGTGGCATGGACCACGAGTCGGGTTATCTTATTCTGGGATAGCTGAGCTTTCCTTGCAACCTTGGCCCTAAACTCCCCGAACTAAAGGCTGCTGCTGGTGGTAGCCCGGCCATGACCTAGATCTGGTGGCTCACTCCCTCAGTTCTAGTGGGCACTCACTTCCCACACATCCCATAATGTTCTCTTTCTGCCACTTCCTACACTACTTTCTAAAACCTCCTCCTCTTCGTCAGCCTGAGACAAAAACGCATCACCTGAAGCTGAGGTTGAAAAAGAGCCCAATCGCTGTTGTTCGAAAACGGATTCCCCTGTTGATAGCACTTCTTGGTGAATGATTCCCTTTCCTGTGGGGCCTTCCCGGAGCAGAGATAAATGAGCCAATTTGGCTCTCCAGAGTTCATCTTCTGTCTGGGCCAAATTACTGTGGGAAATCCTGAATTATCATTTGTTTGTGTGATCATTAATTCATCTAATGGCAAATTCCCCACAAACCGTGGCGTGGGAGAGAAATTATTAACAAACGTGTTTTGTTTTAGGTGCATCACTTTGAGGAAAGACAGCTCCTAATCCATCTGAGGTGCCAGTGAAAGTGCTAAAAGTGATAGTAGCTAACTTTTATCGAGCACCTTCTCTGTGCCAATCACCGTTTTGTATTTTTTTCTTTTGCCAAACATTCCAAACATTATACACACATGGACTCACTTCTACCCTCACTTCTACCCTATGAGATAAGTGTTTTATTATCCTATCTTACAGATGAAGACATTGAGGCACAGAGAGGTTATGACACTTGCCCAAGGTCACACAGTCAATATATGGTAGGATCAGGGTTCAAATCCAGGCAGCCTGATTCCAGTGTTGAAGCTTTTAGCTTGCTAATCATTCAGTCATTAGGTATATAGGGAGAACCCTCCAGGGGCCAGGCACTGTGCTGGCTCCAGGGGATTCAAAGAAGAACAGGATGTAATCAGTTCCTTGTGGGGACTCGGGAGTCTGGCTGGGGAATCAGACACACAGGCAAGTGGAGTTTAGGTTTGAACTGGAGCACTCTGGCACCAGGGATGCTGAATGACGAGTAGGAGTCTGCCCATCAGAAAAAGAGGATGCAAGTGAAGACTGTTCCAGAAAAACTCTGAGAGAAGCCAGACCAGGCAGAGGTGCCTCCAGATTGCTTAGCACTGGTCTCCCTTCTTCTACAAAATCCTAGCAAGGTCGCTCATTCCTACACACTCAACCCACTTAGTGGTAAGTCCACAAACCACCCAGAAGAGAGACAGCAAACCAATTTTTTTTAGTGGATCCTTTCCCTGAATTAAGCAGAACAGTTTCCTTGAATCTCAAGTGCTGTTTGATCTCTCTAACATGCTGTTCCCTCTAGAGGGATTTGGGGTTTAATCTGTTTGGTTTCTTCTTTTCCCACAAGATTAAAATCCTCTCCCTCTTGTTCTTGAAATCTCTGATTACTCGGAGATGTGATCAGTGACTTACAACATTTCGGCTGGGGAAGGGGAGGAAGCGGGCTGTTGCCTGGCATCTGGACAGCACCTCCCTGTTGCCTAAGAGGGAATGACACGAGGTCAGCTCGTACTCATGCGCATCCATTCAATGTGAGTCTTCTCAGGAAGCCAGTTTTGCCCTGCCTTCATTCACCTGGCCACATAGGCAGGTCGCGTCAAGAAGGATCCCCTTTTTAATGCTGGGAGGCATCTCACCCTGCCAAGGCCTCCCCCTTAAGCAATCCTAAGTAATGGTGTGGCTCACATCTCCAGATGAAGAGCAAAAGGGAAGGGATTGGAAGGTGAAAAACAACGAATCTCAAGAATCTTTTTGTAGCTTGAATGTATCAGCTTAGGAACCAAAGAACATGGAGATATTTCCTGTTCTTCTCGCTGAGGACCAGACAAGGTTAATTTTTTTTCCCCTCTATCATGCCTTCATTAAGAAGATCATAGCATCAACTAACTGTCCCCTCTAAGACTGGGAAATCTCTTTCTTTAGTTCTGTCCTCTTATGTTAGGGTCCCACCCCTGATGTAAACATGTACTTAGGTATCACTGCCAATCTAAACCCAGCAGGTCTAGCACCCAACGTGAAGAATGAACCAGATTCTCTCCCATTTCTGTTAGTCAATATAGTTATGGACCTCAAAACTTTTCTGAGATCTTTGAAACCACCATGCTTCCTAAACATCCACAGTCTCCCACTATTTTCTTCTCACACCCACCATCCCTACCTTGGCCATGTTCCCTCACCACGTGGCTGGATTCACAAAATACCTTCTTCTGCAGTCTCCACCTCCAGGCCCTACAGTCCACCTTGGGAACATGGGCCCACTGGATTTCTCTTCCGGAAATAACTGTGTTTATCACGTGGCTTCTGTCCTTACCCTCCTTCAAAGCACCTGATGGCTCCCCTGTTCTCAGAAACACACCCAACTTCTTCAAATGGCTTTCAAGGCCACCACCGTCTGTTTCTATCTGAGTCGCCCCCTGGTGTCTGCTCTGGGCTTAAGGAGGGTCAGTTCACCAGACTGCTCCTTTCATTCCTTCCCCAAAGAATGCCTTCCTGCTGAGATGACCAGACCTGATTACTTTCAGGAAATGGAGTAGCTGAGCTCCTTTGAGACAGCAGGAAGGACACTTAGGGGACTGTTGTCCTTCAGGGCCTCTCTCCTCACCTTCCCTTTTCAGATTATTCCCAGCCAGTGTGTTTCAAAGGGAGCTGAAACCCTATCCTGTTTATCCTTGTTCGTATTAGCACAATGTTTGGTGAGCTCTTTATCAAGGACTGACAGGTTGGTGCCAACCAAAGGAGGCCGAACTCATTCATCACTGTAGCTGGGACGTGCCCCAGCCTGGAAAGACTGTGTCTACCTCTTGTCATTTCCTGGCAGCTGCCCCAACCTCACAGCCTGCTCATAATTGAAAACCTCCCACTTCTGTGACCTTCAAAAGTTGGGTGAAAAGCAATGGACTGGCCAAATCCAGGTCCACATAGCAAATGAGTTCTGAACTGAGCTCTTTGTCAGAGCCGGGCGGTGATGGCTGAGCCAGAAGGGGTCTGGGGCAGAGGTGAGATCAGAGTCCTGAGGCATCACCATCCTGCTTACCTTCTAAGCCAGGAGAGTGAGTCTGGCGATGGTAGGGGAGGCACCATGTCTAGAACTTCTATGGAGGAACCAAGGGTGACACTTTGACTGCAAGAAGGCGCTGGCAGAGTTTTAATGATGAAGCTACACAGAAAGCATTTTTAAAATTAGATTGTTTATTGGGGTGGCTTGTGGGGGCTGGTGGAGATAATGGGGGTGGTCACGCAACTCCCTTGTACGATCTTTGACACTTGTCTTTCAATACCCTTCCCCTGCTCTGCTCTGTACCACGGGGCCAACCCTGAAAATGACATTTCCCAGGTTCCCTCATCCTCTGGCTTCCAAATGAATGAGAAGAACTGGCAGGATGGCAGGAACTTGGAGGCCAAGAGGAATCTGGAAGGCCAAGTGCTTCTCCCTGGTCGCTGTTCTGAGCAGCACCTCAAGGAGACTCTACATCTCTTCTGTGATCCCAGCCTCCAATGGGCAGCCCCTCCTTAGTTCCGGTTCCCACAGGATGGTCTTGCACCTGGGATAAGGTGACATCATGGCCTCCCTCTGTCTCCAGCCTAGAGTTGAAAGGAGCTTCTTACAGTTACTAACTTGGGGCTGCCAAATGCACCTGTTTGCTTTTTTAACTCTTCTACAACCTATTATACTGGCGCCCCTTTTTAAGTTCCTTCTACAGAACTTTGGGGCATGGAGGCACTTTCCTGACTGGACCTTCTTGCCTAAACTGTGCCTTGACATAATCACTAAACAGAAATGGACGTGAAGGCAGCCATCTGGTGAGGGCATGGCTTAGAACCACTGTCTTGAGCAGTAGCCTGCAGTCTTTCCGCCCTGCCACACGGCCTTCTGGAAGAGAGGCATGTGGGTCACGAAGAGGGGTCCTTTTACCCCAGGGATCCTGTTAACTATGTACCGTGTTAAATAATGCAGGCCTTTCTTCCCAAACAACGCATGGCCTATTAATGTGCTGCAGGGTGTTGGTGAGGGACCAAGAAGAAGGAGGAGAAAGAGTTGCTGTTCATTTGGGGAACTCTCAGAGGAGGGACCTGAAATCAGGCAAAAGATAAAGAGCGCGTAGAACTGATGCTTTTCCCCCAGGCTCACGTTCCCTGCCTCACAACCCAATCCCACACCTCTGCCGCCTTTGACACCCGGGTTGGTCAGCAAGTAGTCAGGAAGTGGAAATTCACCCAAACATCAGCCTCAGAAAAACACTGCCCAAGGGGGAAGCTCCCCAGACACCCCTGCCACGATACAGCCATAGCACAGTCACAGTCATCTTTTGACTACATGAATATCTGCTGAGTTCCTGGTGTGTGCCCTGACGGGGACTGCAAAGACCATGAATCGTGGCCCCCACCTTCAAAAGGCCACAGAGATGAGGCAGACCCACATGAGACATCTTAAGAGCCACACAGGCAGACTCCGTCCTGGGTCAGGAAAAAAACCTGGGGAGCACAGGTTAAGAAGAGGGGCTTAACACTGCTTGGCTTTAGAAGCACTGTGCACTAAAATACTTTAGCGTTATTCTCCAGCCTAATCATTCCCCCAATCCTGGGATTATGTATCATGCTTCCCATTTAACAGAAAACTTAGACTTAAACAGAAAACCAAGAGGTCAAGTATAGTTGACTCTTGAACAATGCAGAGGTAGGGGCACCGACTCCCCCTCTGTGCAAGTGGATAATCCACGTATAACTTTGACCCCCAAAACTTAACTACTAATTACCTACTGTTGGCCCAAAGCCTTACTAGTAACATAAACAGCCAATTAACACATATTTTGTGTGATATATGTATTCTATACTATATTCTTACAATAAAGTAAGCCAGGGAAAAGAAAATCTTAAGAAAATCTTAAGAGAAAATACATTTACAGTACTGCACTGCATACATTGAAAAAACTCACATGTAAATCGACCCATAAATCGACTCACATGTAAATCAAACCCATGTTGTTCAAGGGTCAACTGTATAAACACAGTCTTATTGATTAAATGTGTCAAACTGGATTAAGCTACAGACCTGTACTCTGCCTCCTGGGATATATGTTGTGACTTGAGATTCCCTCCTGCTGTTGGGTATTCTTTATTCTGAATTGTTGAGTGAGTAAAAAACCCACCAAGGACCCGAGGCTGTGGTCTCAGTTACTAATGTAAAAGAAACCCCCTTTCTTAACCTACTTGGATAGTGAGAACCACAAGAGGGAACTTGACCTGAACGTTGGTGTTCTCTGTTCGAGGAGGTTTCAGGGGAATTAGGCTAATTGGGATGGGGAATCACTTGGTGAGAGAAGACACTGTTTAGGTTGGGGTATGGCACAAGACCATTCGGTACAAACTCCCCATTTCAGATGGGGGCACTGAGACTCACAGGGGGAAAGGGGCTTGAGGTTGAAGCTTTGGGAAGGAGTGAGCCTGGAAGATGCAGGCCTGGGGACTGTCAGCCAGGGGCTGAGAGAAGGCGGGCATTAAGAAAGTGAGCAAGAACTGATAGCTAAGGCCTGTGTTTTGAGGGAAACCAATAGCTAGGAGCAAAAGAGAGAAACACACTCCAAAAATGCGCTTACAGAAATGGGGGAATAAGAATCGTTCAGTGCAACAGAAGCCAAAGGAGAGGATTTTGAGAGGAAAAACCCTAGCTGATAGTAGCAATTGCCCCAAGGCCATCAAGGAAATAGGATGTAAACAGTTGTTGGATTTGCAATATGATCTTTAAAAGTGCGGTTTTAGTACAGTGATGGGGATGGAAAGGCAATGAAACAGCGTGCGTGTGGGTGTTCTCCTGAATACCGAACGCTGATGTTTGAATTCTTCCTCGATGGGAAGGTGGTGGTGCTGAGGGGAGGTGGATGCTGGCGTGGCTGATAGGTCCTGTTGGGCAGAAGTGGAAGGAGGGGTCCTCTTTGCTGACACTGAAAGAGATACCCAAATGGGGATCCAAGAGTCAAGCAGAGAGCTGGCTTCCTAGAAAGGGATGTTAGACTAAGCCCCCAAACCCTAATGGCCAGAAACACAGACAGAAAACCAAAGTTAAAGAGCTGGAGACTTGAGAACCAGGATATGCTCAAGGAAGAGGGAAAGCCCAGGAGCCGGGGGGGGGGGGGAGCGGGGGGACAGTCCAGGGCAGATGGCCTCAGGTAGTTGTCCAGACCTGGCTGTGTGTATCTGCTACAGCATGACCACTGGGAGCGGGGCTGGCTTCACGGGCACACATCCTGCCCAGTCACACAGGGCTGTGCCATCACAGGGACCATGCTTGATGTAATGCTCTGTTCACCACCTTGAAATTCCTAGTAATTCTATCTTCCAACTCGTGGTGGAACAATTGCCTGACGGACAATGGGGCATGTGTGTGAGCACAGATGTGTGTGACAGGAGTGTCCACCTCTGTTCCTTGCCTACCCATTTGTGCTTAGCATTTGTGGTGTCCCACGAGCACAAACTTCCCATGGAACCATGATATGTGGAGTTCCAAGGGACTCACAGAGAGTAGACAGTGAACATGTTGCATATGTGACTGAGGACATGAACCAGAACTTGCTTCCAGTGTGGAAAGACAGCAGCAGTGTTCTAAGAAACACAAATGGCCAAGGAACCCTATCATATCCTTTTTTATTTTTTAATATGAAATTTATTGTCAAATTAGTTTCCATACAACACCCAGTGCTCATCCCAACACGTGCCCTTCTCAAAGCCCATCACCCACTTTCCCCTCCCCCGCACCACCCATCAACCCTCAGTTTGTTCTCAGTATTTAAGAGTCTCTTATGGTTTGCTTCCTTCCCTCTCTGTAACTTCTTTTGTCCCCCCTTCTCCTCCCCCCTGGTCTTCCATTGAGTTTCTCAGGATCCACATATGAGTGAAAATACATGGTATCTGTCTTTCTCTGCCTGACTTATTTCACAGTGTAACACTCTCCAGTTCCATCCACGTTGCTACAAATGGCCAGATTTCATTCTTTTTCATTGCCAAGTAGTATTCCATTGTATATATAAACCACATCTTCTTTATCCATTTGTCAGCTGACGGACATTTAAGCTCTTTCCATAATTTGGCTATTGTTGAAAGTGCTGCTATAAACATTGGGGTTCAAGTGCCCCTATGCATCAGCACTCCTGTGTCCCTTGGGTAAATTCCTAGCAGTGCTATTGCTGGGTCATAAGGTAGGACTATGTTTAATTTTTCAAGGAACCTCCATACTGTTTTCCAGAGCGGCTCCACCAGTTTGGATTCCCACCAACAGTGCAAGAGGGTTCCCGTTTCTCCACATCCTCGCCAGCATCTATAGTCTCCTGAGTTGTTCACTTCCTTTGTTACTCATTTTGCTTCCCTGTATCAACGAATCACTGAAAATGATGACGTAGAAGGAGAGAAAGGACAGGACAACCCATAGTTCCTCTTCCTTTCTTGCTCATCAGTAAGCTGAAGGCAGAGTGTTGATAGAATGTGCACATTATCAAGAAGTAAAATGAAACCGTTGACTTCATTTTGTGTAATGTTCCTCCTGTTCTGGTAGTAATGGAATACATATGCATGAAGAACTAGGAAATACAAAAGGTTTAATTTCAGTGATTCCACATATGAATTAAATGCCTTACAGTTTTGTTTGAAACGGACATTATAAGATATCAAGAAGAATAGAAAATCTATACTGAGAGTTAACATTTAAAAATTTTCTTTACTTAGAATGATACTAAATAGCAAATGGACATCATGACAAGTCAAAAGAGAGATAATGGAAGAAAGGAAATTTTTATTTTTATTTATTTAAAAAAAATTTTTTTTATGTTTATTTTTGAGAGAGAGAGACACACACACAGAGTGTGAGCAAGGGAGGAGCAGAGAGAGAGAGGGAGACACAGAATCGGAAACAAGCTCCAGGCTCTGACCTGTCAGCACAGAGCCCGATGCGGTGCTTGAACTCACAAGCCATGAGATCATGACCTGAGCCAAAGTCGGACGCCCAACCAACTGAGCCACCCAGGTGCCCCAGAAAGGAAATCATAGTGACCGGTAATAACATTTCCCCTCTGGGTTTGGAACAAGGGGGGGCCTGCATTGTCCTTTGCAAAGAATGCAGCAGGTCCCAGGTGGGAGGGCTGGCTGTGTTTGAATGGCCAGTGCCAAAACATAGTGTTGGGGCCACAAAGAGCAGGGAGGAGTCATCAATCATTTGATGAACACAAGTCTTTTTTGTTTTTTAATGTTTATTTACTTTTGAGAGAGAGAGAGAGAGACAGAGCATGAGCAAGGGCGGGGCAGAGAGCGAGGGAGACACAGGATTCGAAGCAGGCTCCAGGCTGTCAGCACACAGCTCAATGCGGGGCTTGAACTGACAAACTGCGACATCATGTCCTGAGCCAAAGTTGGACGCTTCACCAACTGAGCCACCCAGCTGCCTCCAATGAACACGAGTCTTGGTCGCCACCCCCACACATTTAGCAACCCTTCTAAGATATGGATGTCAATGGCCATGGGTGGGGAAGTCGAGAATGTAACTCTCACGAAGCTCTGGTCTTTCTTCTCACAGCTGTTAAAACACTCCACTACGTCCAACACTTCTGTTTCTTGTTAGCAAATCACAAACTGTTCCGTGTTTTAATATGCTTCGCTCATGTTCTTCCTTCTGGCTGGAATGCTCTTCCCATCGCTCAGGAGGCCAGGCCCACAGGAGTAAAGATCTTCGGCACGGACCTCACTCAGCACCTTGCTGCCTGTACCCTTGTTGCTTTCTGCTTGTCCTGCCTGTTCTCTGTCATCAGTCAGCAACTGACACCTGGAGTGTCCTCTCTCTGGCACTGGTTCCTGTTTTCCCTCCTCAGCCCGGGAACTCTTGGTTCTGGTCAGCTCTCCCCACTGCTATGCTTATACCTACACACAACACACAACAGGCTCAGAAGTTCTCTCCACCCCCCCGACTCCTGGACACTATCCAGGCTGTGACTGCCTTTTGCTTCACTCCTATGCTGTCCGCACAGTATTTGCCAAGGGCTCTGCCTCTCCCTGAGGCTTATATTATGGCCTTTCTCCCATCTTGGCAGCTCTATTTTCAAGGCTGGCCCACATCGAACTTTCTGATCTGCAATTAAAAGCCCCGTTGAGCTCATACCTGCCTCGTGAGATACTTATCAAAGCCAGTTTTATGTAGTGCGAAGAGGACAGAACGAGACATCTGGGTTTAAATCCTGTCCTATTAACTGTGATCTGGAGGCAATTAAAAAAAAAACAAAAACAAAAGCAAAACCAAAACTCTATGTGCCTCAGTTTCCCCATCCGCAAACAGAATTCAGATGCCTACCTCATAGGGTAGTTGTGAAGATTTTAAGAAGTTGCATCAGCAAAGCACCAAGCATGCTGCCTGGCGCGTCCCAGCACTGGATAAAAGCTTCCCCAAAAGATGTTTCTCCCACTTTTGGGGGTTGGGCCCCATGCCTCGCTCACACTTTTATCTCCTGCAGTAGCTGCAGGACTATCTTGTGCCTGGCAGGTGATCCGGGCCTGTGGATAGCATTAACCTCGACTATCCCCGTGTCACTGTTCCCTCCACGTTCCCAACTGTGATCTCCTTCCGAAAGTACCATCACTCAGCTCCTGCTTATCAGCAGTACTCCATGTTACCACTGACTGTAAACCCCAAATGAAGTTACTTATGCTGCTTATTAAAAATAATACATGCTCGATATAAAAACATAAAGATAAGCAAAAAGAGCATATACAAGTCAGATAATCCTACCCACCCAGGATATTTATCTGCGTGGGGGGAGAAACGGCATATTCAGGGAGGGGTGTGGGCTTCAGAATAGGAAAGGAAGCAAGCCTGTGCTGTGTGACTGTGAAAATAGCCACTGATCTCTACTTAGACCCCGTAGAGTGGGAGTCTTGCTAGAAATACTATTTAATTTTCTGGTGCCACAACCTTTTTTTCAACCAAATGAGAAAATGGGGTCTTTAGCTGCTTGTTATGCAGTGACAGTGATCTGTCCTCAGCATACCATGTGTTCTGTATTTGAGCAAGTGTTTATCAAGGGCCTATATCATGCCAGGCATCGGACCAGGTGCTGATGACAAGAGCACAACGATGACCTCAGTGAGTTTTCAGTACCGGGGACACACAAGTAAATAGATGGCTATAGTGTCACGAGGAGGGAACCATGAGGATGCTGAGGAGCTTTCAGGATTCAAAGCCAAATGTGGATTTCTAAAAAGATCGTACTATGTTGGGTGTTGAAGGACAGGAAGTAGTTTGCCAGACCATGGATAAAAGGGCAAGAGGGAAAAATCGCTCCTGGAAGGGGGAAGAACAGGTGCAATGGCTTAAAGGAGAGTGCACATGCGGGCATGCGTGGTATACTTGGGGAAGAGAGAGTGCAGAGCACAGACCGCAGGGGTGAAGTGCAGGAAGGAGAGCAGGAAGGGCCACCATGCTCATGAGTCTGGACTTTATCCTGACGGCCATGAAGCACCATGGAGTTGTTTGAAGGGAGTGTCACAATCAGATTTGGACTTTAGAAAGATGGTTCTGGAAGCACTGTGGAGAACAGATTGGGAGATGCTAAGGCTGACCAGTGAGGCCATGTGGGAAACTGGTGTAGCCATTTGGGCAAATAAATAAGAGGGGTGGCCTTCAGCGGGGCCAGATTACAAGGCGGGGGGAAAGAAGGTGATGGAGTGGAGGAAGAATGGCTAGACCTGGGTTCTGATAAGGAGTCAGGGAGACAGAAATCCGTAACCATGCCCAGGCCTCTGGCTTGGGAAGAGGGGTCACAGCATTGCTGGTCTCTGGAGTCAGAACAGGAAAGGAAAACATGGAGTGGGAGAAAATGATGCCAAGTTTGAGGGACATGGGAGGCGGGTCCATGGGTCTCAAGCTCTGGAAACAGAAGTGAGCTAGAGTAGAGACTAGAGACACGGAGGTTACTCCCAGAGAAATCGGTGATGAGGAGAGGGCCTGGGAAATGCTGGCATTTACTGGGCATTGAAGAAGCTGCCTCGGGAGGGCTGGTGGAGGCAGAGGAGGAAAAGCCCAGATGTGGTAATGCTTGGATGCCAGGAAAAGAGTTAAGTACTCCAGGAAAGAATCAAACAGCTGGAAGAAAAAAGAAAAGGTCAAATTAAGTAATGACTAATATATTAGCATCTTAATCCAATTAAAATGTATTCATTGGATTTAGTGACATGGTCACTGGTGGTTGTGGTGAGAACGGTTTCGGGGGAGTGACGAGTGGAAGCCAGATTGTAGGGTGCTGAGAGGCGGGGGTGGGAGGTGGGGAAATAAAGATAAATGTAGACATTTCGTGACATTGGATTTCAAAGGGGAGGAGAGAAATAGGTGGTAGCTAATGTGGGGCCTGTAGTTACAGGAGGGCTTTATTTATTTAAGATGACAGTTAAGTATGTTTAAATGCTGATGGAAAAGAGATGGACAGAACACAGAAGATGAGTCTTCCAAAATACTTTCAGATTTATTCATTTATTTAGCTTTACCACTTATAGGAGGCTATCAGTCTTTTTTCTTCCCCCTCCATTTCTAGGAGAAACAACATGAAACCCAAAAAGGTAAAGTGAATTCTCTAAGATTCTCTGTCGGGAAAATGAGAGAGATAAGCCTAAACTCTGGGGTTCCACCAGACAGGAAAGCTTCAGGAAGAAACATGCATTTCCATCCACAGAATCCCGGGAGCTCACAGCAGATCCGAGGAACTGTAATTATCGTGCCCCCCACCCCCCTCCCCCGACTGGGAGAAGAACCAATCTCAAAGCTCTTATCAGACTCTATTGAGCTGGAGCTTTAATGAACAGCAGCAATCTGTTATTTTCCTCTTGTTTGCCTGGCAAGTTGCTCTTTTAATTCACATCAAGAGAGGGAGAAGGAGATGAATATTAAAAGCACACATCAAGGGACCGAGGGAGGCAGGGACAGAGCAGGGTTTGACATGAGACAGGATCCACAGCCTGAGTCGGCTCTGGTCTCTGACAAGCTTGCCCTTGGGAAATGTTGCTCACTAGACTGTTCTGCTGGTGGGAGAAGGGGTGTTTCTGGGATTGTCTGAATGGTGGGCTTGGCTCACTCTAAAATGACAGCAGAGTGAAACTGTATTAGGGAGACCCTGAGAGAATAATTGGTTCTCGAGAGTAAGGGAGTGGGGTGACAGGAAGAGTTTTTGTAACATCTCATTAAGAAGAGCATTAAGTCCCATCGGTCTGGAATGATTTGGGGCATAGAGAAGATGGATGGATAAGATCCCGATGTCAATAGTACCAAAATTTTCTTTTGCTGTCTACCCAATAGTGAGGTTCAGATTCACCAAATTCACTTCCTAAACTGGTGAAAATCTGGGACAGAGGCCAGCAAATGTTTGGGACTTGTGTGTCACAGCTGGTCGAGAAGACCCAGTCCAGATGGGACTTTTCTGCTCTGTGAGTCTGAGGATTGGGAAGAAGAAGAGTTTAATGAGGGAGCATAAAGAAGGATAGCTTTATCCCCAGGTTCTACAAAGAATTTTCACCATCAGAGACACACAGAGCTTGTATTTGCTGATTCAGCCAAGGTCAGTTCTTCTGGAAGACCTCAAGGTTGTTGGCTGATTGTAATGGATGAAGGCCAGGTCTGGGTGGTTGGTTGTTAAGGGTAATAATTCTGTACCAAGCTCAGAAAGACACAAGGCTGGCATGCTCAAGGTCTAGTGCAGTGCATGGAATGTGGTAAATGCTTAATGAATTATTGCTTAGTAACTGAGTGAATGCTCTTTGTTCTTTATTCTTTTATTCAAATGACCTGTGCCAATTCAATCCAACAAATATTTACTAAGCACCTACTATGAAATAGGAACCCGGAAAGCCCTAGGAAGGGCTTTCCCTAGGAAGAAATCGATGTCTTCCTAGTTGTAGCAGATACAATTGGTGCCTATGTCCACACGCCCTTGAATGCCTGCTTCCTGAGCAAGCCACGGGCTCCTTCCTGGCAGCATTTGTGACTCTCTGCCTTAGGGTTTTCTCTGGTGGCAGAGGCATGCTCAGCCTGTGTACAGGGCAGGCTTGCAGTGTGGTGAGCCAGTGTTCCTGGGGGCAGTCTTCAACTAATGACAGACGGAAGTCAGGGCATTATAGACACCTCAACTTCCTCACCCCTCAGTTGGAACAATTCTGGGTTGCCCTACATGGTCTTCCAGAGGTTCCCAGAGGAAGCGAATTCCAGTCGCCCACAGCTTCCTGGGTAATAGTGATCCCTACGTTGACTTCCTGTCCCCCGCACCCATACAGGTACTTCCTAGGGTGGTCTTCCAAATAAACTGCTCGTCATCAAATCTTTGTTTCAGGGTCTGTTTCAAGGGGACGCAAACTTAAAAGATGCAATCTGCAGCAAGTACATTTGAATGGGACCAGCAAGACCAAGGAGGAAGTTTCCACCACCTAGCAGCTGAAGGCAGAGGTGGTAGAAGGGAGGTGAGGGATTGGTACATTCTAATGATCCACAGCTAAACACCTGCCTAAAAGGAGATAGTTAAAGACAAGAGCTCTGGGGGTAGTATTGCAATCTAATATTGTAGTGTTTCCCCAAATATATATGTCCATCTAGAACTTCAGGATGTGACCTTATTTGGAAATAGTGTCTTTGCAGATATAACAAGCCACGATGAGGTCATTCTGGATCGGGAAGGGCCCTAAATCCAACAACTGGTGATTTTATAAGAAAAAACACACAGAGATACACCCAGGGAAGAAGGCCATGCGATGACTGGGTCAGAGACTGAAGCAATGAAGCTACAAGTCGAGGATGCCAAGGATTGTTGGTGGCCATCAGAAACCAGGAAGAAGGGAGGAAGGGCTCTACCCAGAGTCTCAGAGGGAGCCTGGCCCTGCTGACACCTCGATTTCAGATTTCTGGCCTCTAGAACTGTGAGAGAATACATTCCTGTTGTATGAAGCCACCCGGTTTGTGTTGCTTTGTTATGGCAGCGTACAGATATGAAAGCAACATAGATAAGAAATGTACAAGGTAGAACATGCTATTTAAATACAAGGTAGTGAAATTTTTTCCTGTTGTGATTTTTCCTTCAATCTCCTATGATTCTCCGGCCTGCCCAAAGTGTTTATTAATTAGGTAGGAAACCCTAAAAGGAACCTAGAAGCCTCCTTTCTTTCTGCCTCACATAGGGCTGTCCCGCAGTCCACAGGCCTGAGTCCACAGAGGCCAGGTCTGTGTTTGCTGCAGGCAGATGCTTATTCTCTGAGCTCAGGGGCGAGGAGGACGGATGAGGGCATCGAAAGCACTGAGAAATGTCAGCCCAATGCTCACTCAGTGGGCAGAGAGAAGGATTTGCTGCCTAATGAGATTTGAAAAATATTTTCAAAGTAACTTTAAAGCCACTGGTTAGAAAATTAGATAAGAAACACAATGGAGGCACCTGGGTGGCTCAGTCGGTCACTGGGTTCCCACTGAGTCTGACTTCGGCTCAGGTCATGATCTCTCGGCTTGTGATTTGAGCCCCTTATTGGGCTCTGGGCTGACAGCTCAGAGCCTGGAGCCTGCTATGGATTCTGTGTTTCTATCTCTCTCTGCCACTCCTCTGCTCATGCTCTGTCTCTCAAAAATAAGTAAAACATTAAAAAATTAAAAAAAAAAAAAGAAAGGAACACAATGAAAGGGGGGATGATACCAGGTTAAGAGAGGAAAAGTGATATGTAGTAATGGGGAGGGAGTCTGCCTGATTTCCCCATCTCACTATTCCCCATCTTTAAAATCTTTAATGAGGCCAGAGAGGTGCCGTTCCTGATTTGGGGCATCTGGGTCTACCTTCTTTTGGTCTCAGGTTCTACAAACCCTGCCTCCTACAGGGCAGCACAGCATTCAGTGAAGGAATGCTCCTTGCCTTCAAATATCTTCCCTACTTATTCTTCCCAACTTAGGATTTCCTTACCTTATGTTTCTCTAATAATTGACCAGCCCTTTTTTTCCACCCCAAAATAAAACAAAACACCAAGGAGTTCACACGCATGTGGCCCCAGGGGCATAACGCATTCGCTTAAATTTTAACTTACATGTAAACAGCTGTCATCAAAGCAAGTTTTGATGGGAAATGGAAAAGCAAGAAAAGTCTCAGATCCTCTGGCTTTTCTCTGTGTGACAGTTCTGAGCACTGCCTCCCCAGGGCCTAAGACCTCAAGACCAGCTCCTCGTGTCTTCCCAGCAAACCTACTGGTGATCTTAACGTGGGGCCTTCTTCCTCAATGCTCCGTCTGTATACTTTATGTGGTTTCAGGTCTAGAGCAGGTTTTATGTCTCAGGTAATAACAATGACAAATACTCGCTGTTGGCACCTGATGTTTTAAGTATATGATCTCAGCTGACCCCTCCAGGCATTCTATAAGGTAGATAATCCATTTCACAGATGCGGAAAGGGAAGCTTACTTCACAGTCAGGATTTGAACCCACATCTCTCTAACTTCAGAGCCTGAATCACTAACAAGGCTCCCTTTCACAAGGTTCTTCCGATTCTTCCTCCAGTCATTCTCTAGACACCTCCTACCTCTTCCTACTTCTCTCCTCCTCTTTCCGGTCTGACCCATACATGCGGGGTGATAGGTGTTGTTCCTTCATCATCCCAGGATCTTGGGAATAACTAGCATAGGTTGAAGGGAGGGATGAGGGTGGGGAGAGATGGTTAATTTTACTTTCAGTCTCCATGCTTACCTCAAGCAGTTCTTCCCAAATACTTTATTCAGCTGCTGCATCACCCCCTAGGGTGAGACCCTTCATGGCGTCTCTGGCCTTTTGGGGTAGCTTCAGTTTCTGTGCCCAAAACAGCCTCTCTTTGAAAGGAAATGGAGAAAAAGCCTCAAAATAGTTCTTCTGCGGATCTTTATATAAATGTGCTTGAGGGCTTTTAAAATGGGGAGTTATGACTCCCAGCAAGAGTTCGGCCCCTTTCCTTCTGTTTTCCTCCCAAGGCAGATACATCCCAGATAGCAGACAAGTAGTTAGCTCAGCCAAGACTTAGAAGCTCACCTGGGGCCAGAAAGACTGTTTGTAAGTGTGAAATCTACCCTCCATGTACCTTGTTGTTCACTGCTAGGCATGGGTAGTTGGATGGGGAGACCAGACTGGGTCCTGGACATTGGTCCCTTGATTTCCCAAGGTCTGGCCAAGCTCAGAGACCCAGGAAGGATCAGGGACACTCAGAGAAACCTGGCTCAGGCTAAAGGGCTGCCAGGGTGAGACTGTAATTGGTGCAGCAATAGCCCCGCCGGATGCTCCTACAGGAAACTACCACCCCACAGGGCAAGGGTTGGTCAGTTCTGAAATCAAGGCTAGATTCATAGACCAAGGTCATGGGAGCCAAGATCTCTACCTCCTGAGGCTGCCTGGGCTCCATGATGTAAATCAGGACAAGAATGCCCAGCCACAGTCTTGTCGGGGGTGGGGGGTGGTCCAGGGTCAAAGTTCTCCTTCTCTCCGCCTCAGTTTCCCCTCATCCATCTCCATCACCCCTGAAAAGAGTAGAAAGACCCTTTGATCACTTGATTACTGTCCATCTTGACACCCCAGGTCATATCCAAAAAGAGCAGGAAAGGACACTGAGTGGGATGGCAGCACCAAGCAGTTGGTTTTAGACTGTGGAGGACACTGGCTCCAGGGAGGGATGCTCCAGCCCCCTGTCCTCTCCAGCCCCTTTTAGAAGGGAGTCCAGGCCTGCTCAGCCAAAGCCAGCCCTTAAGCCATCTTTCACCTGCCCTTCCCCACGGCCCAGAGCTCGTAACGGCGTGTTGATGCTCTTCCTGGGTCTACATCCCTGTGCGGTGACCTAGGGTTCTCTGGTCAGCATCCTGCAAGCCCTCCTTCCTGATGTCCTTAGTTCTCTCCTCAATCAAGATCTGCTTTTAGGTACTTTTTGTCTGCAGCTGCAAAGATGGGCCGCAGAGATGGTGAGACAGTGGCAGGGAAAACAGAGAACGGGTACTGGCCATGCAAAAGGGTGGTTTGTGCTCTGGCCCAAGTGGCTCAGAGCTGGGGTGGGGGTGGGAGTTTCGGAACCACTTTCAGAGGGTATATGGGTGTGTGTTCCAGGGCACACTGAGTGGCAGGGTGGCTGGGACCTGGGGGGCACGGCTGTTGGCACTAGAAGATGGGAACCTGTAGAGGAAGGAGCTGGAGTCCCTGCAAACATCCAGGAGGACCTCTTGGGAAGTAGTCAGACATGGGTGGCAGTGATAGGGACAATGACAAAACCTTCCTACCAGGAAGCCTACTGTATACCTAGTGTGTACTTTTAATTTAAAACCTCTCTCCTTGGGGGTGCTTGGGTGGCTCAGTCGGTTAAGCATCTGACTCTTGATTTCGGCTCAGGTCATGATCTCACAGTTCATGAGATCGAGACCGACGTCTGGCACAACGCTAAAAGTGCCAGCCTGCTTGAGACTCTCTCTCCCCCTCTCTCTGCCCCTCCCCCACGCACACACGTGCCCTCTCTCTCTCTCTCAAAAATAAATAAACTTTAGAAAACGCAAAATAAATAAATAAATAAATAAATAAATAAATAAATAAAACCTCTCTACCTGGACCGTGAGAAACTTGAAATTAGGGTGTGGTGTCCACCTCTGTGTCCGCGGTGACTGGTCCTAGGTAGGAAGCCCGCAAGTGCCATTTCCACACTCACTTCCTGAACTTCTTCCCCGAGCCTGGCGCTGTGCTGGGAGTTCAGACACAAACGGGGCACAGCTTCCGCTCTCAGAACGCTCCAAAGGCAATAGCCCCGAGAGTAAATACATACAGTGAACCAGCCGAAGTGACAGTGGGTTTGCCAGATGAAGCCAGACTGACTGCCCTGGGGTGGGGAGACTATCCGGGAGGAGGCCATGGGGAACTGGGTCGCAAAGGGTGTTGGTTTGAACTGAAGATGACAGGTGGGGAATAGTCGTCCAGGCTGGGGGCGGCAAGAGGGCCCTAATGGCTCTTCTTCCCTCTGCTGGCTTTGCACAGGAGAGCTCCTGGGTAGCTAGAACAGTTCTCAAGAGGGAGGAGAAAAAAAGCAGGAAATACAGGAGAAGCCGTTCCCAGAGTTATCGCTTATAGGAGGGCAGAGATCATGCAGATTCTTCCATCTCCCACTTCTCAGGTGTCAGCTTGGGCCTGCCCTCTGCCCCCGCTCCACAGTGGCTCACCCGTTCTTCCACCCTGAGAGGGTCTAAGGGGGTGTCACCCAGCTTTTTCTGTATACCCACGAAGTTCCCAGTGGCCTCGGGGCACTGACAGCCCTGGACTGCTGCCCCCACCACAGCCTCGGGCCATCCTGTTGAGGCCGCACTGGGGAGCTGGGATGTGCACGTGCGTGTACCAGCCTCCCTGCTCCCCCGTAGCTCTGGGCCCAGGGAACAGAGACAGCTCTGGAGCTCTGCTCCTCGGCACTCACTTCTCCTCTGTACACTTCCATGCTCCCCGATTCCCTTTCTCCCGGGCTTACCCCCATCTCCCCTAAGCCCCTGTCTAACGTCTTTCCCCATCTTAGGATGCATCAAGATGTAGTAAAAAGATAGCAAGTTTTGGAGTCAGGCTGGATTCAAATCAAGGATCAGCTATGGGATTTGGGGTGAGTTACTCACTTGGTAGAACTTCAGCCCTCAATGAAGGATTGTTCTTACTATTATTCACCTATCAACCACTTGCTGTTCCGCAAACCCTCCTTGCTTCTCACTCTTTGAATGACCCAAGGGTCAAGCTGGCAAGAGAGGGTAAGGCTCCCGGGATAAATATATTCAATTATCCTATTTTTTGAGGGAGACTAGATGCCGAGGAAAACACTGGGGAAAAGTAGAGATGGAATCCCAAGGACAAAAGAAGACTCTTCCTTAAGGATTTAATGTGGGCCAGGGACTGAGGTATGTTTTCTGTGCCTCCTTCTTTAACTCAGAACAACCCTACAGGGTGGATGTTATTTTTCCCATTGTTTAGATAAGATCCTTGGAGAGGGTAATTAACATTCCCAGAATCAAAGAATATTTGTAGATCAGGAAAAAATAAACTGAGTTAAAGAATGCAAAGTCAGCTCTTTAACTCAGTTTATTTTTTTCCTGATTTACAAATCAGGGCAAGAGCTGCTTGGAACTGAGAGAAGACAGGCGGGCCCCACTGTCTTCTTGCCCCCACCTCCCCTGCAGCCCTCACTGTGGCTGGCTTTCACCTCCTGTTCCCGTGGGGATCTCAGTGTCCTGTCAGGCTCCACCCAAACTTTGGCCTCCCCTCAGGCAGGCCTCAGGCCCCACCCATGGCTCTTAATGGGAAGGGCTCGAAGGTGTAGGGAGGAAAGGAGGGCCTGTGGGAAGAGTCAGTGAAAGAATATGGGACTCAGGCCTTAACCCAAAAGAGGCAGAAGGCTGAAGAAATGGTAAAGCGCTGGCCAAAATGCTTGCACGAGACGTGCAATGGGCAAACTCAGGGAAATGCCCTGTTCTCAGCCCACAAAATGACCAGCAGGTGCGCCAGCAACCTGGAATCATGAGGTGGGGCTGGCCAAGGGGCCATTTGTTCCCCAAACAGCTGAAAGAATAAGACAATTCAGCCATGTGAGTGAAAGACTCTCCCTAGAGCTCTGTGTGTGTCCCCAATGCCTCTGAAGGGCAGCCGGGTTCCTGGGAGGGCGGCCTTGCTGTCGCTTACATTCCCCCTGGCTGGGCCGGCCCCGAACCAAACTAAGGGCATGTGTGAGCTGAAGGACAAGGCCAGGCCTGAAGTGGGTGTCTGACGTGTGCAGAGATACACAGCGAGGGGTGAGACGAGGAATACACGGCGTCTAGTTAGCTGGCGCTCTGTTCAGGAAATGGGAGCCTGAGCTAGAGGCAGAGTCTGAGCATGTAAGGAAGCCTCCTCTTAACTGACCCCACACCTCCTGGCTTTTGTTTTTGTTTTTTTTCAATCTAGATATGACTATTTTCTGGGGAGAAACTTGCCACCTTTTTACTGTTACTCTTCAGAGGGCCCGAGGAGCTCCCTGGAAAGGATAAGGAAAGCCCAACCCTGTAGGGCACTGGCAAAATGGCTGCCAACAGGGGGCCTCTTTAAAGAGGGTTGGCCAGGTGACCCTAAGTAAAACTTCCCTAAGTTTTACTATTCCACTTACTAGCTGTGTGGGCAACTTCTTTCTTTCTTTCTTTTTCTTTCTTTCTTTCTTTCTTTCTTTCTTTCTTTCTTTCTCTTTCTTTCTTTCTTTCTCTCTCTCTTTTTTCTTTCTTTCTCTTCCTTCCTTCCTTCCTTCCTTCCTTCCTTCCTTCCTTCCTTTTCTAATTTACATCCAAGCTAGTTAGCATATAGTGCAATAATGATTTTAGGAGTAGATTCCAGTGATTCATCCCCTGTGTGTAACATCCAGTGCTCATCCTAACAAGTGTCTTTCTTAATGCCCCTTGCCCATTTAGCCCATCCCCCCTCTCACAACCCTTCCAGCAACCCTCAGTTTGTTCTTTGTATTTAAGAATCTCTTATGCTTTGTCCCCCTTCTTTGGTTTTATATTATTTTTTTCTTTCCTTCCCTTATGTTCATCTGTCTTGTATCTTAAAGTCCTCATATGAATGAAGTCATATGATATTTGTCTTTCTCTGACTGACTAATTTAGCTTAGCATAATACCCTCTAGTTCCATCCACGTAGTTGCAAACGGCAAGATTTCATTCTTTTTGGTTGCTGAGTAATACTCCATTGTGTGTGTGTGTGTGTGTGTGTGTGTGTGTATCACATCTTCTTTTTCCATTGTGTGTGTGTATATATATGTGTATATATATATATATATACTCCATTGTGTGTGTGTGTATATATATACAATGTATATACTCCATTGTGTGTATATATGTATATATATATATATATATATATATATATATATATATCACATCTTCTTTATCCATTCATCTGTCGATGGACATTTGGGCTCTTTCCATACTTTGGCTATTGTCAATAGCACTACTATAAACATTGGGATGCACATTTGTGGGCAACTTTTTTAAACTGATTTTTTTTTTACTATAAAATAATACCCCATAAAAAAAATAGAGGGTTGATGGGGGGTGGGAGGGAGGGGAGGGTGGGTGATGGGCATTGAGGAGGACACCTGTTGGGATGAGCACTGGGTATTATATGGAAACCAATTTGACAATAAATTTCATATTAAAAAAATAAAAATAAATAGTAGCATCCATAAAATTTTTTTAAAAATTACAGAAATACTTAACATGTAAAGTAAAAAGCTCTCTACTTAAAAGTTCTATCACCCTTGGATAACCACTGTTGAAACCTTGATATATATTTCTCCATTATTTTTTTTAATGAATACTATGATATAAAAAAAACTTTTTCTCAGATGGTCTTATGTTATCTGTTGTTATTATTACTGTTCAAATTATTTTTTCCACTACTTTATCCTGCATATATTTCTATGTCAGTACATGAAAGTATCTTTCTTTTAAGCAGTGAATAGTGTACTGATGTACCACAATCTCATCAACCAAGGCCACTTGCTTAACCTCATCAAGTCTTAACTTCTCATAATTTCAATGAGGATAATAATAGTGCCTACGTCATAGATGTTGTGAGGATTAAATGAGTTTTTATTTGGAAAGGATTGAGTACAGTGCCCATGTTTTTTTTTTAAAAAAAAAAAACTCAAATAACAATGATAGTGAATTATTTATATCTCATATCTACATCCCAAGGGCCTGCAAGTTGCACATAATACCAACCCATGGACAGACATGGAACACAGACCTAGAAGGAGTAGGTGACCAGAAATGCTCGTATCACTGCAAAGTGAACTAACATCTCAAGTTTCCAGATGTTAACACTATTTATTGAATCTAGCCAACAGAAAAGATTAATTGGAAAGATTAAAAAGCACTTTGGACCTGAATTATCTACCATGGCACAAATCCAACAATTGTTTGCCTGCATTTCTTACTTAGGCATTTGGGTCCTAGCCAAGGATCTGAAAGGGCTGGATTCTTGTTTCGTACAGGGCCCAACTCATTGCCACCACAAACTGGGGTTCATAAATAGGAATTCTGATGTGGTAACACAACGTAATGTAAAGTGCACTTGGCTTGTGTCGAGCAGGTGACATCTGTTACTTATCATCAGGAGTAGAAGTCTGCGCACTTCTCCCCACCGTGTCTTGGCATCGGAGTTGCCAAGGAAAACAAAAGAATCAAGCACTGGGTGGAACAATGCTCACAGCAAGATCAGCTTCAGTAGTGGGAGCTGGCCTCCCGAGGCCAGCAGTGCCCCCCAGGCAGCCCACACAGGGTAACTGGTTTGCATTCACCCTTCTGGTGGTGCAGCAAAAGAACCCTGTTCCCTCCTTGCAGAAGACAGATGTAGCGGTGCGGCTGGTCAGTTGTCACATGACACATGCTTCAGGAGAACACAAATATACTCTGCATCAAGTCCTGAAACAGAGAAAGATATTGCCACACAAGGTGACAAGTCCAGCACAGGCTATGAGGACTCTATCCATTGGTAAGAAAGTATCCCAGGCCTGGGGCCCATTCTTATGTGGCCGTTAAAGAGTTGAAGGCAGTGTGCGTAAGACTGCCTTTTCCAATAGCTTAAACACAAAAGACACACTTGAACCAGGGCTCTGACCCTGACAGATCTGTGACAAACTGTATCCTTGATTCATCGGGAAAGGCGGACAAGAACCTACTGTACCACCTAGACCATCGGCAAGAGTTAGGTGAAGTAATAAAAGCGCCTAGCAAAAGGCTTTACCGAGATTCGTAAATGTTGAATACATGGATTGGTCACAGTGAATAACTGATCATGCATACTCTTTAACAGGAAGTGAACACAGCTGTATAAAAGAACATTTGGGGCTAGAGAGGTGTCTGCTGTGAGAGTTAATGTGATTTTAGGCCACATTCATAGAACTGAGACAGGATGTAGCTGCTCTACTTGGCTCTGAACAGATCATACCTCTGGGCTTGTCTGGATGGATGAAACTGAGGCTCTTTGGGTATGAGATAGAGAAGAGATGGGACACCTGACCACCCTCACACACTCAGAATACCTGAAGGCCTTCTGCACTGCTCAAGACTAGGGATCAGACTCCTTTGGGGCAGAATTTGGGAGATTTGGGTCCAAAAACCGGAAGAGCCTTTTCACAGACAGAATTGGTCATAGAAGGAAGAGACCCCAACATGTCCCCTGACATGTGGGTGTGTGAGCAAAGCCTGGTGGCCATGGCTCCTGGATGTTATGGGGAAGATTTGCCACAGATAGGTGGTTAGGACAGATGGTCTCTGAGGCACCCCTATGATCCTGATATTCACCAATATCATGGTTAGTCCCACAAAGAAGAAGCAACTGTGTGCTTACTAGAAATGACACAAACGCATAGAAGGAAAAGAACTTTGGGATTCATTATTCATCCAACTACTTAGAATATTTTGGTCATTCCTATATTAATACAAAATAAGTGGAGAATTGACATAAGTTTTGGGTTGAATTGGGTCCTACCACAAACGATATGTTGGAGTCCTAACTTCTAGTACCTCAGAATGTGATCTTATTTGGAAATAGGGTCTTTACAGAGGTAAACAAGTTAAAATGAGGTCAGGAGAGTGAGCCCTAATTCACTACAACTGGTATTCTTATGAAAAGGGGAAATTTGGACACAGAGACCAACATGCACAGAGGGAAGATGATGTAAAGATACAGGGAGGACTTGGGGCACCTGGGTGGCTCAGTTGGTTGAGTGTCCAACTTTGGCTCAGGTCATGGTCTGAAGAACGTGAGTTCGAGCCCTGGGTCGGACTCTGCTGACAGCTCAGAGCCTGGAGCCTGCTTCAGATTCTGTGTCTCCCTCTCTTTCTGTTCCTCCCCTACTCGCACTATGTCTCTCTCTCTCTCTCTCTCTCAAAAGTAAACGAAGATTAAAAAAGTTTAAAAAAAAGATGCAGGGAGGACTTCATTTGCAGATGGAAGATTGGAGCAATGTGTCTACAAGCAAAGGAACACCTATGCTAGAAGCTAAGATAGACGTCTGGGACAGGTCCTTCCCCAGCACTGTCAGAGGGAGCATGGCCCCGCTGACATCTTGATTTTGGACTGCCAGCCTCCAGAACTGAAAGACAATAAAGTTCTTTTGGTGTAAACCATCTAGTTTGTGGTACATTTTTATGGCAGCCCTAGGAACCTGATATGACATAGTCATCAGTAAGCATTATTGTGCTGGGTGATATGGCAAAGAAGAAAACCCGTATTTATGATGTACACGTAGAAAAAAGGAATAAACCAACTCTTGGCAATGTGGAATGGGTAGAACATTCTGAGGAAAATAAGAGACTTTGCAATAAGGGCACACTTGACCATAATAAAGTGGCAAAATACACAGATAAATAGGCTTATGCATGATGGAGAAATAAAAGCAAACCACGACAACAAACACAGTGAGCATTTTCTCCCAGAGGACATCTGAAGGTTCTTTAGTTTTAAATGAGCTAATTGCTACAATTCTGCATTTCTCTTTGAAGGGCAGGTCTGGCTTTAAGATAAGAAAAAGGAGGTCATAGCTGTTGGTGTCAAAACGTTCCCACAGGTGATGTAATTGGTTAGAGAAGGAGGCCTGTCCTGTTTTTGCCTGGGTTTGCGGGCAGAGGCAGGATGTGGGTTGGGCTTCAGCCTCACCTACTCTGTTCTCAAGTTCATGTGCCCTTTGGGCAGCACCAAAATAGCTCTGCAGAAGTTCAAGCTCCTTTCACACCTCTTGCACTCAGGAAGGGTGTTGCAGTGCTAGGCTGGTACACAGCACAGGGATAGGGCAAAGAGTGTTTTGGAAGAAGAGACAACTATCCTCTCCTCTCAGTTGATCCCCAGGCTTAATATCTCTTATGCAATTATAACTTCTGAATCCTAGAGCAGGAAGAAGCCATGGCCATCCAGGAGAGCTCTCTTGCTTTGCAAAGAGAAATTGAGACCTGTTAGAAGTAAGAATGGGGTTTTGCTGGCATTGTGGGCAGGGATTCAGGATTCGGTGAATTTTCCAATCATCTTTCCTCCTGATAGTATGGATGCACAAACTCTCAAGAAATAGTAGCCATGTGGGATACAGAGAGTACTAAGATAGTGCAACTCACCGTAGACTCTTCCCACAAATTTGGACTGGAGAATGTGGTTTTCCTCAAGTGAACCTCCAATTTCCTCTTAAAGTCTGAATGCAAACCTTAGGATACTCTCACCCTCTGGCCAGCTCTTAAAAGAAAAGGAACCTCAGAGGAAGGAAAGAAAAGAGGAGTGGGCAAAGAGCTAGAACTTGGTTTTCCCAAAGGTGCCAAATCTGGCGGCAACATTCTCCCGGGAGCATAAAACACAGACGAGCAAAAGGGCAGTGGGCGATTCATTTAAAAATACAGTGATTCTGCACAAGAGGAAATGTGTTCCAATCAGCATTTTAGGCTTTCTTCACTAATCATTATAGCTTTCTCTCCTTTTGGGGAGGAGCACAGAATAGGAGTGAGCTGAAAGGAGGGCAGATGGACGATGAATGGATAAAGATGACACACACACACACACACACACACACACACACACACACACACAGTGGAATATTATTCAGCCACAAACAGAGCGAGATCTTGCCATTGGCAACAGCATGAATGGATCTTGAGGACATTACACTAAGTGAAATAAGTCAAGTAGAAAAAGACAAATATCACATGATCTCTTTTATATGTGGAATCTAAAAACAAAAACAAAATCAAAACAAACAAAAAAGTCAAGCTCATAGATACAGAAAACAGATTGGTGGTTGCCAAAGATGGAGGTAGGAGAGTGGGGAGTGTGCTAGGGGGTGGAGAAGAAATAGGCAAAGGGGGTCAAAAGGTACAAACTTCCAGTTTTAAAATAATTAAGTCATGGAGATGTAATATACAGCATGGTGACTATAGTTAATAATACTGTATGGATAAAGAAATTGTGGTTTATATACACAATGGAGTACTACATGGCAAGGAGAAAGAATGAAATATGGCCCTTTGTAGCAACATGGATGGAACTGGAGAGTGTGATGCTAAGTGAAATAAGCCATACAGAGAAAGACAGATACCATATGGTTTCACTCTTATGTGGATCCTGAGAAACTTAACAGAAACCCATGGGGGAGGGGAAGGAAAAAAAAAAAAAAAGAGGTTAGAGTGGGAGAGAGCCAAAGCATAAGAGACTCTTAAAAACTGAGAACAAACTGAGGGTTGATGGGGGTGGGAGGGAGGGGAGGGTGGGTGATGGGTATTGAGGAGGGCACCTTTTGGGATGAGCACTGGGTGTTGTATGGAAACCAATTTGACAATAAACTTCATATATTGAAAAAAAATAATACTGTATTACATATTTGCAAGTTGCCAAGAGAATAAATTTTAAAAGTTCTAATCATAAGAAAATTCTTTTGTAACTATGGTGATGGATATTCCCTAGACTTACTGTGATGATCATTTAGCAATATACAAATATCGAATCACTATGTTGTACATCTGAAAATAATATAATGTCTATGTCAATGACAGCTCAATTTAAAAAAATGTTTAAAAAAAAAAGAACAAATCACTGCTTTTAAAGGGTATCTGGACAACTTAAAACCTATCTGACAAACTAGAAGGTATAATAGCAATGATGTCCACAAACTTTAATAAAAAGAAAATGTATTAGTCTTAGGGCACGTGGCTGGCTCAGTCGGTGGAGCATGTGACTCTTGATCTCAGGGTTGTGAGTTCGAGCCCCATGTTGGGTGCAGAGATTACTTAAATAAATGAATATTAAAAAAATGTATTAGTCTCTAATGTTGTGGGAAAAATTACTTCAGACTTAGTGAATTAAAATAATCATAATCATTTGTTATCTTGAAAAAAAAGAAAAGAAAGGAGGGAAGAGAGATGGGTATGGGGACAGAGGACCAAGAGTTGTTGCTACGAGGACAAAAGAAGGGACGTGGTGTAATAAATGTCTTAGGTCCTGTCCCAGTTCCTGGCACAGAGCTCCTAAAACCCTAAGTGGTGGGAATATATTTTGTTATTCATAACAAGCCCTTTCAATCTCACCTGAGTTCATGCTAATGAGGTGACTTAGGATGGGTCCCTGTATAGCCTTAGAACGGGGCTAGTCACTAGAGAAAACATGTGATCAGAGGACTGAAACTTTCTGCCTTACCCACTGACCTTTGGCAAAGAAAGAGGCAGGGGTTGCAGATTAAAGCTCTAGAAATACTCCTGGACAACAAGATTTAAGGAACTTCCAGGTAGGTAAACATGCCAGGAGGGTGGTGTACCGCAGTTCCACAGGGGCTGAAGTGCCCATGCTTGAGACTCTCCCAGACCTGGCCCTAGGTACCTCTTCATCTGGCTGATTATATGTGTCCTTGATAATACCCTTCATAATAAACTAGTAAAATTAATGATTCTCTGAGTCACCGTGAGCCTCTACAGGAAACTAACTGAACCCGAGGAGGAGGACATGGGAACCTCTGATGTATAGCCAGTTGGGCAGAAGCACAGGTGACAACCTGGACTTGTGCTTGGCATCTGAAGTGAGGGCAGTCTTGTGGGACGGAGCCCTCAACCTGTGGGGTCAGATGCTGTCTGCAAGTAGATAGTGTCAGAACTGAGTCAAATTTGTGGGACACCCAGTCAATAGCCACTGAGAATTGGAGAATTCAGAGAAATTGGAGAAAGTGATCTGCCCATGTCTACACCTGGTTAGTTGCCCATCTGGGCCCAGTGCCTAATTGTTATGACTTCAACAGTCATCAATTCAATCCGGTACCACTCAATTCAACAATTATTGAGCACTTACTCTGGGTAAGGCATTGTTCTAAAATCAGAAAATGAGTGGACAGTCTCTTCTCTGGGGAATAAGCTTAGGAATTCCCTGAGCCTGCACTGATGGGTTAACAAGGCAAAAAGAATTACAGAACCATAGGATGCTCACACCCAAGTTTGGGTAAACAAGATTAGGTAAATAAGTATAGAGAGGGCGGGGCAAAGGCCCCAATACAAAGGTATATGAGGTAAATAAGATTAGGTATTCAGGGCAGATACACCCCCCCAACTTAGTACTATAGCAGAAAGCTGCTTTCACAGGAAAGAAGGACCAAGTTAGGTAAACAGGTAAATAGGGCTATAAACCGCTTCAGGGCAAAATTGCCCAGAGCGGAGCTAATTAACAAAAGAAAGGTGACTTGTTGACCCTGAGGTTGCATGCTCTCTCTGTCTTATCCCTTAGGCTGGCTAAGATAAAACAGACAAGGCGCCTCTTGTCTGCCATTAATGTCCATCTGCTGGGCACCAGGATTTTGGTTTATCTTGACCTAAACCTCTAACACCATATATCTTCAAAACCCCCTTTCCCTCATGCCCATGAGTTAACGTTCACAGATTCATTGTCTCTTTGTGCACGCCCACCACGTTTACAAGTCTTCTGATCTTAATAAACCCTTATTCGGGGCTCTTGTCTTTTCCTGGACATTAGCCATCTCTTGCATTTTAATCCTGTGTATGCTCTCTTGCTGGACAAGAGAGAACTTTAGACCCAGAGTCTACGACACTTTGCCACCAAGTAACTTATAATTTGGTATCAAACACTATAGGAGAAACAAAGCTGTGGCAGGGCAACAATGGCCTCAATCCTGGCTGCATATCAAAGTCACCTAGGAAGCTTTAGTATACTATTGACTCCAGCAGCAGAAGTGCAGGTTTAATTGGTCTGGGGTGAGGTCTAAGCATTCGTGCTTTTATAACCTCCCCGTGAAACGCCCAGAGTCTAAGAGACCCCCAAAAACGAACCACCAGAGTCCAGAGTCAAAGCTAAGCAGCAAGGGTCATTTATTGCAGGTTCGAACCTGGACCTCTGCGCCCTCGTTGCCGGTGACGCCGAGAGGTCCTGAGAGAGGTTTTTACACCCCTTTTATAGACAGGTACAAACAAGTCATGGGGAAATCAGGAATTTTCCACAGTTACAGAGCTGCGATTGGTTGGTGTTTAAAGTTGGACACTTAACAGTATTCGATTGGTTCCTGCCTTTAGGTCAGACCACAACCGGGGGTACGGGTATCACAATGATTGATCAGGAATACACGGATGTGCCAGGCAACAATGATTGATCAGGAGTACACGGATGTGCCAAGTAACAATGGTTGATCAGGAATATACGGATGTGCCAGGCAACAATGATTGATCAGGAATACATGGGCGCGCCAAGCAATTGTACAGAAGCGGAACAAGCTGGTTAAGCTTGGTTAGGTTTCAGTTTCCCATAACTTAAGCTTTTAAGTTTTAATTTTCTCAGGCCTCTCACCCGTGTGATTCTAATCGTCAGTCAGGGTTGTGAATCACTGTGTATGGGGAGCAGAGACAAGCAGAGAGTTAAGGGCCATGGTATGAGTAAGAAAAGTTCAAGGCTTTGTTCAATGAGCTTGGAAGGATGCTTTGGTTTCCCATAGCTGGCATGTGGGATGAGTAAGTCTTCCATAGCTGTGAGCTAAACATAAAGGTGGAAAAAAAATGTGAGACGTGATCAAGGAATAGCTGGCCTGATTTATACAGTTCTCAGAGCACCTAGGGAGCAATGGGAGATAGACAGGAAAGATGGAGTGAAGACTGCTTTGTCCAAGGACACACAGAAAATACTGGCAAAGCCAGAACCAGAATGTAAATCTCCTGGCTCCTAGATCACGTCAGGGAGCAGCGTCAAGAAATGAGGTCCCTGTGATCAGAACAGCAGTTCTGGGACAGGATGAGGAAACCAAACAAGACTCTTCTCTGTCTGGTCAAGTCCCAGTGGCCCAGGGCAGGAATAGGCTGAGAACCAGAGAAAACTTTCTCTTGTATTAGTTTGGAGAAAACGAAGCTCCCTGATTCCTCTGGAAACACAGTGAATCAGGAATGGCTTGTCTTCTCTGAACCACCATCTCATAAATAACGAAATGGAGGCCAGAGGTTAATTAACTTTTTAGTTAATTTAGAGGTCACATAGATGGGAAATTTTACCTGGTTTCAAAGTCACTGCCTTATTTATTTATTTATTTATTTATTTTTTAAGAGACAGCGTGTGAGCGGGGGAGGGGCAGAGAGAGAGAGAGAGAGAGAGAGAGGAAGAACGAGATACAGAATCCGAAGCAGGCTCCAGGCTCTGAGCTGTCAGCACAGAGCCTGATGCGGGGCTAGAACCCACCAGCCATGAGATCATGACTTGAGCTAAAGTCAGGCGTGTAACCAACTGAGCCACCCAAGTGCCCCTTTTCCCATTTATTTGAACTCCCCCTTGCCTTGTACACTCATTCTGGGTTGTATAATGATAGTTCTCCACAGAGCTTGCACATAGCTCTGTATTTTACATCTTGTTTTATACTTGCATACTTGCATATACTTTATACTTGCATATACTTTTATACTGGCATCCTTGAGAGTAGGGTCACATCTTAGTCAAGTGAAATAAAAATTATATGGGGCTCTGAGATACATATACATATTAGAACTATTCATTTATTTTATAGTCACTTAACAAATGGCTACCACGTGCCAGGTACTTGAAACACAGTGGTAAAATATTTAGTCCCTGTCCTCAGGAAGCTCATGGTCTATTACAAAACCTCTCATGGAAGAGTGGTCACTGAGCCTGTGTCTTTTCTCATCTTCCTCTGTTGACCTAACTGATTAATCTTTACCTAGTTAGCCCACTTATAATCCAGGTATCTAATCTATTCTTTGGCCTCAGGGATAAATTAAATTCTACTGTGTTGATAGGATTCATCTGCATTAGCCCCCTAGAAATGTGATTTGTAAAGTAGAACAGAAAAAATAAACCATGGCATGGAAAGGCAATTTTTGAGGCAGGCAGATGGATTTTAAACAGCAGGCATAGGGCCAGGAAGCTAGGCTGTAGGTAAGCAAGAATGTCAGTCCTGACATTGGCAATGGTCACTAAGTACATAGTTCCTACAGCTTGGGGTCCAGGTCAGTAGGCCACACAATATAAAAATTATTCAGTGCTTAAGGTACATGACTATTCAGCTTAGTGAGGAAAGAACACCAATACAACAAATTTTAGGTTAAACCTACTGGTGCAATCTTAAATTCAGTCCCCAAATCATGGTCAACTTCTGAAGCTGGAGAAGCCTGTGCTGTGTGCCTCTGTCCTTGGTGCTGAAACAAAATCCAAAAATTGGGGGCCATGCCCTTGAAGGACTGGTTGTCCATAAGATATGTTGCTGGATGGAGGGAGGTGGGGCGGGAGCGGTGAGGAGATGGTGACACATGGCTCTCCACACCATTTTCATTGGGAATAGGATGGTCAATACTAAAATGCTACAGATATGTGCCTGTTTGACGTAGGTGTTGAGAGTAGCTTGGGAAGGCAGCCTTAACTCCTCTAGGCCCCTTTATGCCTCTGAAAAAGTATATGCATATCTCAAGACTGGCATTTATTACATATTCTGGAACTATAAAAATCAGGCCTGACTTTAAAGCCATGCTCTATTTTCTCTTCCTTGCACCTTGCAGCTGCCATTATGTTTTGACTGTAATTTACATTTGGAAAAGTTCGGTTGACATGTTTATGGATCTTTCCTATCACATAATGAATTCTATTAGGGTTAATTCATCTTATCCCAATACTTAGTAAATTATTGGCACTAGTGGACGCTCAATAAATTCCTTTGGAAATAAAAATGAACAGTTACCACTTGATTATCTGTGGAAACGATCTAGAGATCCCTATTGACTGGGGAGGATTCCATTTTCCTTTACACCGTCTCTTCAGTAAGAAATAATGTACAATGTTAAATCACAATAAAACTTTACCAAATACTCAACGTCATCACTGCTTTATTGCCTAGTTGAGGGCTGTGGGTGGAGTGAGAAGCCAAAACTCAAGAAATTTAGCCAATGGGTCAAGATAATGATGTTAATATTTCACATTTGTGTTTTTCTTTAAAAATTTTTTTTTAACATTTATTCATTCTTGAGACAGAGAGAGACAGAGCATGAACGGGGGAGGGTCAGAGAGAGAGGGAGACACAGAATGCGAAACGGGCTTCAGGCTCTGAGCTGTAAGCACAGAGTCCGATGTGGGGCTTGAACTCAGGAGCCATGAGATCATGAGCTGAGCCGAAGTCGGACGCTCAACCGACTGAGCCACCCAGGTGCCCCATGTTTTTCTTTACATTCTTATGAAGTGCCATCATATCTAACTCCAGTTGATCATCACAACATGAGTACGAAGTAGACAACCTAGGCATTATAATTACTATAAACATGCAAGACTGAGGATTAGGGGCATTAAATGTTTTAGCCAGCAAAACAATGTAAGTTTCACCTTATCTTGAAAAGAAGTATGAAGTCTCTTGACCTCCAACCAGATTTCTTTCCATTGCTTGATAGACGGACAAGGAAAAGTTATGACAAAAGCCTGAGAATCTTAGCTGCTTCACTTGGCAGACCTTATAGGGTCAGTGGAGGTTTGGGAATCTTTGGGAATCCGGTAAGAATCATTCCATTTCAGTTACAGAGATACCCTTCCTCTCATGGGCACTCACAGAAATAGCATCTTTTGTGCCTTTAGTCTATTTGGAAGGCTTAGTTTATTCTAGATAAGTCTTACCTCCGACCTTAAATCCAGGCCATTTTATATATATTTTTAAGTATTAGTTATCTGCCTGGGTCATTCTTAAAATTCAAGCCAATTGCTGTAGACTCTTCCAATACTGGCCAAAAAATAAACAGATCTGATCTATCTTGACTACCTAACACTCTTTTATTTGTTCAACATTTAATGGTATTTTTCCCTGTTAGGTGCACTTGGTTTATTGTAGAGAAGCTGTAAGGGGACCCCAAAATGATTAAGTCCTAAAGGGACTTACAGAATTGTTGGGAGACATGCTATAAACCTGTGAAATGTTGAGTATTAATAAGAATAATTTAAGACAGGAGTAGAGGAGCTATCACAAGGCAGCACCTGATTGATTGCCAAGTAAGTGGTGCAGACAAGAACGCTATGGTTTTGAGATATTATACATTGATTTCGGGAGATTGAATTGGACTGGGTATAGCTCCAGGGGTAAATTGTTATAGAGAAGGCACTAACAAAAATTTTCCACCAAAATGCAATAAGGGAGATTCCCTTGAAAGGCAGGCTTTGGAGAAAAGAGGGAAGAGAAAAGAAAAGATGCTAGTATATCCTGAATCCCATGAAGTAAGAGGAAGCTTTTATTGTTATGAGACAGAAGTAAACTATACTTGTAGTCTCTCCATCATTAAGTAGGAAAAATCAAGAGATACAAACACTTATTTATTTAAAAATATTTATTGAGTCTATTTTGTTCTCTTTTCTAGGGCCAGGGATACAATGGTGACCCCAATAGCCATGGCCCTTACTCTCTTGGAGCTTACAGGATAGAAGTGGGGATCCAGAAAGTGCTATGGGAGCACAAAGGAGAAACAGCCAAGCTGCCTTGAGGCTGGCTTCCTAGAGGAATAATATTTTAGTTGAGACCTAAAGTTCAGGCAGAAAACAGCTAATTAAGGCAGCTTAGGAGCATAAGAAAGATTGTTCCAAGCAGAAAAAACAGCATGCATGATGACCCAAAGTGAAAGAGCATATGTTCTATTTTGCAAAGGAGAAGTGTAGTTTACTGGAGCCCAGGGTTTGAGGCAAGAAGTCCTAAGAGTTGAGTCTGGAGAAATAAGCAGGGGCCAGACTGTGAAGGATCTTGGGCTTTGGAGATAAAATCAAGGCCTGGGGAAAAGAGGAGAAAGGGTTCTATCTGGAGAATAGCATGAGATTTGCCCTTATGAGAGGTCTCTCTGGATGCATAGAAGAGTAGATTGTAAGGAGCCTAATTAGGAGGCTCTGACAGTCATTCAGGCAAGAGATGATGGTGCTGAACCAGAGCAATAGCTGTGGGAATGAAGAGCAGTGGGTAGGTCTGACAGATATTTAGGAGTCAGACTCTGCAAGACTGATGCTGGGTTGAATGTGGAGGGTGAGACAGGGAAGCGTCAAGGATGCTCCTAGATTTCTGGTTCTTGTGGTATTGCAATTGCATTCTCCTTGTTATTGATTCATTGAATGAATGAATCTGGGCATGGACTCCCTAAATGGTTTATTTGGCTAGGGGATCTAAGGTGAGTGCACACCTTTTCACCTCAATCCCCACCACTGCTCTCATCTCTGTGTGCTATATCTCATTTCTCTCCTGAGATCCTACTTAAGTCCCAGGAAAACTCAAATTGGGTGTGTAAGGTGGTAGAGGGGGAAGACCAACTAAAGGATTAAAGATGATCATTTTATTCAACTTGCTTTGTTTGTTTGTTTGTTCCCAGAGGACACATTTCTTTTTCCCTGCCTTTAGTCTGATCCTCAGTATGAATGATCTTTTTTTTTTTAGATGTGTTTGCTGCTCACACTGACAAACCAGTGCTACTTGGAGAAATAAACCGGCAATTCTCTGCTTGATGGATGGGAGGGAGGACCCGACCTCCATTCAACAGCTAACAAAACACTGTTTCTTCCCTTTCTAAGTGCATCCAGGATCATTTTCCTAACAGATTGGAGGAGGGAACCACGGAAAGCTAGAGCTGGCTCTGGGTGGGGGAATCCCCTCCTGTTACTTAGCTGAAAAACCTGTCAGGGGCAAAACAAATATCATAGCAGAACTGTCAGTCCCCAAGCTAATAGTGTTGTGTACATGAGAGGGAAGCCGGGGCTGGGGTGGGGGGGGGGGTTGCGGAGAGAGGTATCTGACAGATGGCTCTGCTTCCAGGGGACAGAGAGGGCACCTGGACACCAGCACAGGAGCCAGGGAAATTATGTAGGTAATTAGGCAGAGCTCAGCTCAGGCTCAGGTAGGTAAGAGTGGGAGGGAGCTTTGGCAGACATCTTTTTAGACAGCACCTCCAACCTGCTTCAATTATTTTTAAAAAAAAGCCTGGATGGTTCTTCCAACTCTTTCCTTTCTGCATTAGAAACCAGGAGATAGAGCTTTAAGTGTGCAGTGCAAATGGCAGGACTGCTTGCTGGAGACATCAAGTGTGTGTGTCTCTGAGACCGACTAACATTCATTCCAAGAGAGCTTTCCCCACATGCTGAAGTGAGGTGTGACAAAAGCGTGACAGAGACCCTTGTTTCCATCAGCTTTTCAAAACATTCCCAAGAAGTTGGATCCTGTTTGGCAGCAGTTTCTTGCCGGCTGTGGTGGTGAAAATAGCGAGGGCTCCCCCTGTGTGAGCTGCTTTTCATCTTGGTGGCACTGTTTGAAGCACCGCATCATTAACCAGGCTGGAAATGATTTGCAAGGATTCCTTTGCTCAAGCAGATGATACACAGACGCTTCTGTAGGTGCTCAGAGGACAGCCCTTGGGGGTTTTGTGTCTTATGGGAAGGCTCAGACCACCCTCCTGTGGTTGCCAGTGTTCCCAGAGGCAAGGGGCGGGGTAGAGGCCCTCGGTATCTCCTGGGTCCCTTCGTATGTCACAAAAGTGATGGGGCAAAGGCACATCATGGCCTAGACTCCGGGGTTCCACCAGGCAGTAGAGCTTCAGGTAGAATAACAAAGATCATTCTCTCTTCCACTTTTGAGTCCCATTTTGGGCTAACTTGATAAGGTTTAAGACTTTACCTTTTTGGATACAAAATTAACATACAGAAATCAGTTGCATTTTTATACACCAATAATGAAGTAACAGTAAGACAAATAAAGAAACTGATCCCATTCACAATTGCACCAAGAATCATAAAATACGTAGGAATAAACCTGACCAAAGATGTAAAAGATCTGTATGCTGAAAACGATAGAAAACTTATGAAGGAAATTGAATAAGATACAAAGAAATGGAAAAACATTCGTGCTCATGCATTGGAAGAATAAATATTGTTAAACTGTCAATACTACCCAGAGCAATCTACACATTCAATGCAATCCAAATCACAATTGCACCGGCATTCTTCTTAAGGCTGAAAAAACAATTCTAAAATTTGTATGGAGCCACAAAAGGCCCCGAATAGCCAAAGTAATGTTGAAAAAGAAAACCAAAGCAGCAGGTATCACAATCCCAGACTTTAGCCTCTACTACAAAGCTGTAATCATCAAGAGAGTATGGTACTGGCACAAAAACAGACACATAGACCAACAGAATAGAATAGAGACTCCAGAATTGGACCCACAATTGTATGGCCAACTAATCTTTGACAAAGCAGGAAAGAATATCCAATGGAAAAAAGACAGTCTCTTTAACAAATGGTGCTGGGAGAACTGGACAGCAACATGCAGAAGAATGAAACTAGACCCCTTTCTTACACCATTCACAAAAATAAACTCAAAATGGATAAAGGACCTGAATGTGAGATAGGAAACCATCAAAACCCTAGAGAGGAAAGCAGGAAAAATCCTCTCTGACCTCAGCTGCAGCAATTTCTTACTTGACACATCTGCAAAGGCAAGGGAATTAAAAGCAAAAATGAACGATTGGGACCTCATGAAGATAAAAACCTTCTGCACTGCAAAGGAAACAATCAACAGAACTAAAAGGCAACCGATGCAATGGGAAAAGATATTTGCAAATGACATATCGGATAAAGGGATAGTATCAAAATCTATAAAGACCTCACCAGACTCCACACCGAAAAAAAATAATCCAGTGCAGAAATGGGCAGAAGGCATGAATAGACACTTTTCTAAAGAAGACATCCAGATGGCCAACAGACACGTGAAAAGATGCTCAACGTCACTTCTCATCAGGGAAATACAAATCAAAACCATACTGAGATACCACCTCATGCTGGTCAGAGTGGCTAAAATGAACAATTCAGGAGACTATAGATGCTGGTGAGGATGTGGACAAACGGGAACCCTCTTACACTGTTGGTGGGAATCCAAACTGGTGCAGCCGCTCTTGAAAACAGTGTGGAGGTTCCTCATAAAATTAAAAATAGATCTACCCTATGACCCAGCAATAGCACTGCTAGGAATTTACCCAAGGGATACAGGAGGGCTGATGCATAGGGCCACTTGTACCCCAATGTTTATAGCAGCACTTTCAGCAATAGCCAAATTATGGAAAGAGCCTAAATGTCCATCAACTGATGATGGATAAAGAAGATGTGGTTTATATACACAAAGGAATACTACCTGGCCACGAGAAAGAATGAAATCTGGCCATTTGCAGCAATGTGGATGGAACTGGAGGGTATTATGCTAAGTGAAATAAAGTCAGCCAGAGAAGGACAGATACCATATGCTTTCACTCATATGTGGATCCTGAGAAACTTAACAGAAGACCATGGGGGGGGGAAGGGAGAAAAATGTTACAGAGAGGGAGGGAAGGAAACCATAAGAGACTCTTAAATACTGAGAACAAACTGAGGGTTGATGGGGGTGGGGGAGAGGGGAAAGTGGGTGATGGACATTGAGGAGGGCACTTTTGGGATGAGCACTTGGTGGTGTATGGAAACCAATTTGACAATAAATTATATAAAAAAAACCCAGGACAACTTTACTTTTTTCTCACATCAGAAACTGAGCCCAGGTCTGTGTGAAGGGAACCTCATTAAGTATAGACAGAGTCTAGATGTTCTTATTATACAGATTTCCAAACCCCAACACCAATATTCTCAAACTTTGGTTTATATCCCAGTCATTTGGAACATTTGCTTTTATTTATTTTTAAAATATTTTTTTAATGTTTATTTATTTGAGAGAGAGAGAGAGAGAGAAGGGGCAGAGGGAGGAGACACAGAATCCGAAGCAGGCTTCAGGCTCTGAGCTGTCAGCACAGAGCCCAACGTGAGGCTTGAACCCATGAACCATGAGATCATGACCTGGGCCGAAGTCGTATGCTTAACCGACTGAGTCACCCAGGCGCCCCTGGAACATTTGCTTTTAATAGGTTTTCAGGGGTGCCTGGGTGGCTCAGTAGGTTAAGCTTCAGACTTTGGCTCAGGCCATGACCTCACAGTTCGTGAGTTCACAGTTCGTGAGTTCACAATTCATGAGTTTGAGCCCTACGTGGGGTTCTGTGCTGACAGCTCAGAGCCTGGAGCTTGCTTTGGATTCTGTGTCTACCCCTCTCTCTGCCCCTTCTCCACGCGTGCTCTCTCTCTCTCTCTCTCTCTCAAAAATAAATAAACATTTAAAAAAAAATTTTTTTTTTTTTTTTAAAAAAAGGTACATTTTCAGGGTTGGCTTCAGTCTCTGAATCTGAATCTCTAGGTCTGGAACAGACTACCTGCACCTTTAACAAGCCCTTTGGGAGCATGAAATACACATGGATGTCTGAGAATCAATGTATTTAAACAGCCGTTCCTGAGAATTCTGCATTCCTCAAGCATACCAGAGGCCTCAAAGCGTGGGTGTGTGCCAGCACAGAGGTGTTTGAGGACTCCAGTGGAGGCGGGTGGGAGCCTCGGGTCCAAAACAAAGGGCACCGCCAGGCTCTGCCAGGTCTGTGCTGGAGATGCAGAGAACTGTCAGGTCATCTCAGCCAGCCAGGAGTGCAAGCTCTGATTCTGAAATGTCAGAGCTGCTCAGGAAGCCTCTCTGGAGAGCTGCTTGCTCCCAAAGAATGAGATAATAATTGCACTGAAAATTCCAGAGAAGCAGAGGCTTGTAGAACACATTGGAAATGTTAATCACTTTCTCAGAATGCCTTTGATTAACATTCTCTCCAGCCCTTCCTAGGTGCGTCCTAAGCTTCCCTCATTCCAGCTGACAGGTAATTAGTGCTCTGGCTACGGATGGAGGCATAGGCTGCTCAGATCGATGAACAGAATGCATGTCAAGACACTACAAAGACTGCAAACAGAAGGGACCGCTCCTATTTCCCACGCGGTTCACACTCCTGACACCTAGGACCACCCAGAGGCCTGAGGACACCACATTGCTCACAACAATGCTCCTGCTGTCCTCCCCTGCCCAGAATGCCCTTCTATGTCCTCTCTGCCCATGAACTCCCACTCTTTTCTCAAGGCTGAACGCAAATGAAACTGCTCTGGTCTCTATGGTCCCCTTGGCAGAATTAAGCAGCCTGTGCCCACCTCTAACAAGGCCACCTGAAAAAAAAAAAAGGCTGCATCATCTCTGGCAGGTGCTAGCTGCTTTATAACTATTCTCTCTTCATCTCATTTTTTAAATGTGTGTGTCGATCTCCCCTTCAGGATAAGGAATGAACTTGTTCTTCTTTGTATTTTCAATAACTATGCAGAGCCCAGACTAGTAGGTGTTCAGTAAATGTTTGTTAAATGAAAACAGTAAGTATCAGTCAGAGACTGGAAGATAATCAGGGGGAAAGACACGACTTGTCATGCCATCCGGAGTATTTCTAGAATGCTGGATTTATCTAAGATTTGATCCAAGAACCATATGGAAGGAGCTGTTCTAATTTCAATGCACGAGCCACTAAGAAAATCCTGGCTAACATACCTAGTTCTAATGCCGTACAATCTTAGTCGTCAAAGGTGGTGCTTTACGCTGTATTAGTGTATGGTTCAGACAATTTGCCTCTTCATGCCTCAGTTTTTCCATCTGCAATGTGGGACAGAGCAGATCGTGACTATAATGAGTAACCTGCCTCCCCTCCTTCTCTAATACAGCTTTAGAAGAAGACAGCTGTCACTGGGGGCGGGTGTGTATAGCTCTTAGGAAAACAGACCCATTTGTTACGTGTAGCAAGAAGCATGAAGGGCAGGCTTTGAGATGCAGGAAAAGAGAGCAAAAGAGAATCAGAATTGCTTTTTTCCCCCCTCGTCTTTCTCTGACACCACACTCTGCATTAACTTACCCTGCCTTGTGAATAGGAGAACAGTATCCATTGCCCTGCTAGCATATTACAGACAACCTCCTACTTAAAGTGGGATCCTCAGACCAACACATCCACACCCTCCGGGAATCTCTTAAAAATGCAGACTCTCAGGCCCCCCCCAGATCTACTGACTCAGAATTGGAATTTTAATAAGATCCATAGGTGACTCATGCATTTCAATTTGAGAAGCTCAGGCATAGAACAGTCCTTAAAAACATTTGTGAACGTATAATGAGAAGCAGGGAAGAATATTTGCACAGGACACTTAAAAAGTTATTTTGCCTGTCAAGATATAGTGAAATGGAATAAATTTTCTCATGAAAATAACTAGAAAACCACTGTGATGAGGTTATGGGAGAAAGGGAGGAAGGCTTTTATCCAACTGCAGCATTACTCAGGGAGTTGACAGAGAAGAGGAAAACGGTGTGCAAGCTCAGACCAACGCAGTGCACCTGATCTAGACAGCAAGAGAGGAACCTTGACAGACCTTGCAGGGCGTTGACAGTTTTGTTAGCCCTGCCCTGTCAGATCTCCCACGGGGTCTGTCTCCAGACCTGCCCAATCACTCACCCACCACAGCAAGACTCCGCTGAGCAAGACTCCGCTGGTGGGGAGCTAGTTCTGTTTTGCGATGAATTCTGTTTTCATTTCGTTGGAGTATTCAACTGAATCCTCTCCCCCACCACCAAGGGTTGAGATTGGGTTGGGGAATCTCTCTGGGATACCAAGTGTGTGTGTGTGTGTGTGTGTGTGTGTGTGTGTGTGTGTGTGTGCGCGCGCGCACATGAGCTGTGTGTTAATGCACATGCGCACGTCTTCAGTTGAGGTATTTACATATAATACAATGCACAGATCTTAAGTGTTCAGTTTGATGAGTTCTGATAATTGTTTGCACGCACTTATGTATTTACCAAACAAGATACAGGTGCCCCTTTGCAGTCAATCTTCTATCTCCCCACCCACCCAGAGGCTCACAGATGAGTTATGTTTGCTCTTGGACTTCATAAATGAAATCATACAGTATGATCGTGAAGCATGTACTCTTTTGTACCTCACTTCTTTCACTCAACATGTTCTTGAGATCTGTCCATGCTATTGCACATGCCAGTAGTGCATCCCTTTTTATAGTTAAATAGTAGTCCACTGTATGAAGATAATTCAGTTTGCTTATCCATTCCCCTGTCAACGCACATTATGGCTGCTTGTAATTTTTGGCTCTTATAAGACTGCTCTGAACATTCTCATGGAAAGCATTTGTGGGCATTTTTTGTGTTTTTTTATTTCTTGGGGATAAAAACCTATGAGTATAATACTTGGGTTATAGGTAGAGTCATGTTTAAAGCCAGTTATCCAAAGTGGTTGTAACACTTAAAGCTTCTCTCATGAGCAATGCACAATTCTAGCTGTGTCACATCTTCACTTCCTGAATTGGTGTTATCAATCTTTTTGATTCTTCGCCATTCTAGTGGATGTGAAATGGTACCTCTTTGTGGTTTTAATTTATATTTATCTGATGATTCATGATGTTGAGCACTTTTTCATGTGCTTCTTGGACATTTAAATGTCTTCTCTGTGAAGTGTCTGTTCAAATCTGTTGCTTGTTTAAAAAAATTTGTTACCTTTTCTTGTTGATTTGTAGTAATTCTTTACATATTTTGGATATAAGTCCTTGGTCAGATATATGCATTGCAAATATTTTTTCTCAAGTCTGTGGATTGCCTATTCATTTTCTTAGTAGTGATTTTGGATGAGCAGAAATTTTAATGTTTATCAAGTACATTGAGTTTTAAAATATTTATGAAATATGTTTTTCTTATATATCTAGTGCTTTTTGGGTCCACAGTAATCTTTGCCTTCCTCAAGGTATAGAAGAATACAAAGGTATTCTCCTATGCTTTCTCCTTGAAGTTTATGGTTCTAGCTTTTATATTTAGGTCTATAACCCATCCCAACTTATGTTTGTGTGAAATATGAAACAGAAGTTCAGGTTTGTTTTATTCCACATAGATATCATTGTTCCATTACCACTTGCTGACAAAAAAATTTTTTCCCCCATAGAATCAACTTTGGGCTTTGGTCAAAAGTCAATTGCCTCTGTTTGGGTGGCACTGTTTTCGGACTCTGTATTCTGTTCTGTTGGATCTGTCTATCCTTATTCCAACACCACAAAACTTGCTTACTACATTTTGATTGTAGTTCTTGAAATCAAGTAGCATAAATCCTCCAGCTTTCCTCCATTTTTTAAAGATCGTTTTAACTATTCTTGACCCTTCATGTTTCTACAAAACTCTTAGAATCAGCTCAACAGGTTTCTTTTTAAAAGTCTGCGACATTGTGATTGGTATTTCATTGCATCTATAGATTAATTTGGGAAGAAAGTTTATCTTAGTATTGAGTCCTGAAGTCATGGATATGACATGTATCTCCATTTATTTGTCTTTTTCATATTGGAAATGTTTATAGTTTTCAGTGTATGCAACTTGCACATTTTTCATCAGACTTATTCCTAAATAGTTTATCTTTTTAATACTATTTTCAGTGGTATCTATATTGGTTGATATATGAATGGCAACTGTATCAATTGATTTTTACATATTGAACTTAATTTATATTTGAATATTGAACCAACTTTGTGTTTCTAGGATAAACTCACTTAGGTAGCATGATCTTTTCTTTTTTTTTTTAATTTATTTTTTAATTTTTTAATTTTTATTTATTTATTTTAGCGTGATCTTTTCATAGATTTCTGGATGTTATTTGCTAACATGTTGTTAATATTTGCATCTATGTTGATGAAGGACTAAAGGTCTGAAGTCTGGTTATTTAATAACATCTTTGTCTTTGATCAAGATTGTGCTGGCCTCATAAGATGAGGTAGAAAGTATTCTTAATTAGCTTCTATATTTTCTGAGCTTTTGTAAATATTAGTATCATTTCTTCCTTATTTGATTGAATTTATTGTTGAACTGTCTGGGACTGGAGTTTCTTTTGTGGGAAGACTTTTGCATAGGAATTTAATTTCTTTTCATTATCATATAGATATAGGGTTTTAGATTTTCTGTATTGTATCAGTTTTGGCAATTTGTGTCATTCAAGAAATGTATTCACTTCATCTAAACTGCCAAATATATTGGCATGAAGTTTTTCATAATGTTGCCATGATTTTTTCTTTTTAATGTGTAATATCTTTAGTGTTGCCCTCTCCTTCCCTTCTGATATTGGAATTTATATTTGCTCTTTTTGGTTCTTGATCAGTATGTGGGGTATACTACTGCTGCATAATAACTTGCCCCTAACATCAGCAGCTTAAAAGCATCACTTTAATTTACTAATGATTTTGTGGGTCAGAAATTCGAGAAGACTTCAACTGAAAGTTCTTGCTTGGAGTCTTCAGTGTCGTTGAATTCATCTGTCAGCTAGGGCTTCGTCATCTAAGACTCCACTAGGTTGGATGTCCAAGATGGCTTCCTCCGGGGCTGGCAGTGGTGCTGGCTACTGGGGGCCGGGCTGGGATTGCTGATGAAGTGCCTCCATGTGGTCCCTCCAGCATGATTCCTTCTGAGCAATCACCCCAAGAGAATCAGGTGGAAGCTGCTTGGCCTTTTTCTGAAGAAGCTCGGAACTAAAGTAGTGCTACTTCTATCAACCTCTACTGGTTACAAAGTTACCAAGGCTACCTCAGATTGAGGGAAGGGAACATGGATTACAGCTCTTGATGGGAAGGGTATAAATTTTCAAGCACATTTTATAATCTTCACAATCAGTGTAGGGAGATTTTTTTATCAATTTTATTAATCCTTTCAAATAATCAACATTTGATTCTGTTGATTTTATTTGCTGTTTGTCCATTTAAAAAAATTAATTGATTTCTGTTCTTATTTTTATTATTTATTTTCTTCTACTTATTTTTGATTTAATTTGTTCTTGTTTTTCCAGGTTATTAAAATGGCAGTAAGCTTAGATCACTGATTTTTAGGACTTTCTTTGTTGCTAACAAAGAAATTCAAAACAATAAATTTCCCTCTATGCACAGCTTTGCCTACATCCCGCAGTTTTTAATATGTTGTGAAATTATCGTCATTTGGTTAGAAGTATTTTCTTATTTCCCTTGTGATTACTTCATTGGCCCTTGATTATTATTTCTTAATTTCTAAATATTTGGACCTTTTCTAGATTGTCTTATGATTAAATTAAATTTAGCCATGGATAAGAACATATTCTGTATCAGTTTGATCTTTTGAAATTTATTTTAAAAATATGGTCTATAAATATTCCACATGCACTTCAAAATGATGAGTATTATGTGGTTTTGGGGTATAGTATAACATTCTATAAAAGTCAATTAGATCCAGTTGGCTGATAGCGATCAAGTCTTTTATATCCTCACTTATTTTGTCTACTTGATTCTATCAATAACTGTGTGATGAGTGTTAACATATCCAACTAGGATTGTGGATTTGTTTATTTCTCCCTTGAATTCTCTCAACTTTTGCTTCATTTATTTTGAGGTTTTGATACTGGGAGCTGCTTACGTGTTTTTCAAGGAATTGGAAGATGTCAGCAGGACGATGGAGGACTGCTTGGAATGTGATGTGTTTGCCTGTGACCCTAAACAGCCTCCACCAGACAAAGCAAAGAAAGAACGTTATGTGCAAAAGCTGACTGCACTTCAGTGAAGGGACTAGTTGGTTTTTTTCTTTGTTTGCTTTAATGAGACATTTGTCTCCCAAAGACATAAACTCTAAAGCCTCAACAAGGAACTAAGACAACACCCAGACCCTGTCCCATGAACGTGCTTCTAAGACACTGATGAACAGCAACTAATTCTCTCACACCTTATTAGACATTATAGTCTTGGGGTTTCATTTATATATAATCAAATCAGAAAGATACATGGTTTTGCTGCAAGTCAGAGGGGCATTAATTGAAACTTCTGGGGCCACAGGTATTCCTTCCAAAGAGCCAGGTGTGGTATGGTTGATGAACCATAGGATCTCCTGTGAGTGCAGAGCCCTGTGCTTGCCCCTGAGAGAGACCTAAAAAGAAACAGGAATTCAGACCCTGCCCTTAAACAGTTTATATTCAGGCTGAGTAATGAAGGATAATGAACAACAGTTTCCTACTTGTGCATGACACATTAAAGTTTATATATATGAACTGTACACACACACACATACACACACACACACACACACACACACACACACACACTGGAATATTACACAGCCATAAAAAAGAATGAAATTTTGCCATGTGCAATAACATGGATGTATCTAGAGGGTATAATGCTAAGTAAAATAAGTCAGAGAAAAAAAAGTACCATATGACTTCACTTATACTTGGAATTTAAGAAACAAAACAAACACAAACAAACAAAAAAACCCAAAGTTTCTTAAATATAGAGGACAAACTGGTGGTTGCCAAAAAGGATGGGTAAAATAGATAAAGCACTTATCCTGTTGAGCACTGAGAAATATATAGGATTACTGAATCTTTATACTGTACACTTGAAACTAATATAACATGGCATGTTAATTATACCTGAAATAATAAATACACAAATAAACAAATAAAGTTTACTATAGTATAATACTATACTATACACTATATATATAGTATAATACTATAGTATTATAATACTATAATAATACTATACACCATAGTATATATACTATATACTATAGTATAGTATATAGTATAGTATACTATAGTATATAGTATAGTATACTATAGTATATAGTATATAGTATAGTATACTATACTATAGTATAGTATAGTATATAGTATAGTATAATATAGCATAGTGTATATATATACATATATATATACACACTATATATATACTATACATACTATATACTATAGTATACTATATACTATAGTATAATAAAGTTTACTATAGTATAATACTATACTATATACTATATATATAGTATAATACTATAGTATTATAATACTATAACAACACTATATACTATAGTATACTATATATATACTATATATATATAGTATACTATATATATATACTATATACATATACTATAGTGTATATACTATATATATATACTATAGTATAATAAGGTTTACTATAGACTTCTGTATGTATCAGTGTCTTTACTGCTCTTAACTACTCTGAATAGTAGGTGGTACAGTGCTTTTATTCCAGGTATGCAAAAAGGCTTAATATGAGGCCATGCCCCAACCCCGGCTCCATCAGAAGCATTACAAATCTGTACTCTGTTGTCTGTTATACAGTCTCTACCCTAAGGCCATAGAAAGAGCCAGTTCTAGGTCCCAGGAAGCATAGGAATAAGGCCTGATCACACCTTTCCCTTTGCTGGAGCATAGTGGCTAAGAGAACAGACTTGAAGCCAGACTGTCGGGGTTTGAATCCTAACTCTGCACCAAGCAGCTGTGGGATCTTGGAAAATAACTTCACTTTTTCGTGCTTCCATTACCTCTCAAATCATAGATTAACCGATTACTGACAGAATGAAATCAAATCTATGGAAGCATCTGTGATGATGATCTCTGTCTCCAAAGCTGCTCCAAGGGGTGAGTTCAGATTTATAAAGTACTTAGAATAGAATTTTAAAAATACATTTCCTGGGGCGCCTGGGTGGCTCAGTCGGTTAAGCGTCTGACTTTGGCTCAGGTCATGATCTCGTGGTTTACGCGTTTGAGCCCCGCGTCAGGCACTGTGCTGACAGCTCGGAACCTGTAGCCTGCTTCAGATTCTGTGTGTGTGTCTCTCTCTCTGCCCCTCCCCTGCTCACACTTTGTCTCTCTCTCTCTCAAAAATAAATAAAAAATTAAAAAATTTTTAAAAAAATACATTTCCCAATATCCTCGTTATATTAAAATTGGAATGCAAATGGGAAGCTCATTCAAATTATTATTATTATTTATTATGTGAGTCAGGTAGCTATATCAGGCATTCGTTTTACCAATGTCTTAAGCTAAATGTCTGTCAGTCTAAAGCTTTACCACCCCTTGATTTCGAAGTTTTAGTAGGACCTAGTATGTTCTACAAAATTTATACTCACCCCCTTAGTTCTTGCAATTGTGTATTAGGTGCAATTATGTATTAAGTGCTTAATGGACTTGAATTTAGACCAAGTCCATTACATACAGAATATTATTCAACCTCCACAACACATCTTCAAAGACTCCAATTTTTATGGAATGTAAGAGTGAATTTGCCATCACTGTTTCTGCTTTTGGATCCCCTTAAAACAAGGACTGACCCTCCACTCTCAATCCAGCTTCTTGGCCAGACTAACTGGGTCAGCCAGGCAACTGGTGTCTCTGGAAATGTCGGATACTCTGATCTTTCAGCTGTCTGGATCTGACTGAAAAGGCAGTTTCAAGCCATGGGCAGATAATAGTGCATAGGAGGTAGAAACAGAGGATTTGCAATCAAACAGACCTGAGTTGGAGTCCTGACTCTACCCTTTACTATCTATGTGGCCTTGAGAAAATTCTCTACCCTTTAGTCATCCTTCCTCTCATTCATTCAACAAGTATTTATGAACATCTGTATAATTCCAGGCTCTGTTTTAGGCTCTAAGTACATATCAGGGAATAAAAAATAAAATCTGCCCACGTGAGCCTCACACCCTGGAGGCTTTGTGACTCAAAAAACTTTTTTTTTCATTTAAAATGAGGAAAGACAGTAGAGCCTTGTTTATAGCATTGCTATGAGACTGACTGAGATAATGCAGGGAAAGTGCTTAGCATAGCATATTTAAAAAATAACACGTTTAAGGGGCACCTGGGTGGCTCAGTCTGTTGGGCGTCTGACTTCAGCTCAGGTCATGATCTCACAGTCTGTGAGTTCAGGCCCCGCGTCGGGCTCTGTGCTGACAGCTCAGAGCCTGGAGCCTGCTTCAGATTCTGTCTCTCTCTTTCTCTGTCCCTACCCTGCTCACGCTCTGTCTCTCTCTCTCTCCCAAAAATAAATAAGCATTAAAATAATTTAAAAAATAACATATTAAAAAAATTTAAACATATTTAAATCATATATTTAAAAATATAGTTAAAAAATAACAACATCAGGGAAAATGTGAACACCTTCCTGAATCTGATATTTTTCAGACATATCTTGAGAGGTGCCTTCCAGAATAGCGGTGATTTCTAGAATATCTGGTCTGAAGGTTGCTCTTCCTTGGTCCCTTTTGTAAAGACAGCATCCTGACAAAAAGATGGATATACATCCAAGACCATTTTTTTCCCAGCCAGGACCATTTTTATAGCAATTTAAAAATACTTATGATAGGGGCACCTGGGTGGCTCAGTCAGTTGAGCATCTGACTTTGGCTCAGGTCATGATCTCGCAGTCTGTGAGTTTGAGCCCCGCGTCGGGCTCTGTGCTGACAGCTCGGAGCCTGGAGCCTGCTTCGGATTCTGTGTCTCCCTCTCTCTCTGCCCCTCCCCCACTCATGCCCTGTCTCTCTGTCAAAAATAAATAAACATTTAAAAATTTAAAAAATACTTATGATAGTGTATAGAATAAACTGAGAAGAAATTTCACTTACAGTTTTAATCAAGGAAGGCAGAATTGTAGGCTGTTTAGTTGTTTGCCTTTCATTGTTCATCTCAATACTTCAGATAGATATTCTTGACAAGACTGAAGGCCAGCATTTCTCCTTTAAGCTTATTCTAAACCTAAATATTATTGCCCTGAATCTGATCATACACATAACAGTAATAGAGGGATTAAGTGGATAAAGAAGATTAAGATGGAATGAACCTCTCGACAATTCAGAATAAAAACTACATTTGTAAATGTGCGCTCTGCCTTCTCTCCTATGACAGTGCATAGACGCTGCCTCTGTCCTGTAAAAAAGCCTCAGAAGAATCTTAGATCTGGTTCCATCTCTTCTTTCTGCACTAGAACCATCTCCTTAGTCACCTGTCTCTCCCTACTAGATTATAAGCTTCTTAGAGGCAGGGACCTTGTTTTACATTTTTCTATCTTTTGCTCATGTCACGAAGCTGGGCACACAGTTGGTTTTCACCGTGTGTTTGTTGAATTGAATTTAAAAGGCATTGATTTCCTCTCAAATCATAGATACCAGATTACTGACAGGCTAAAATCAAATTTGTCTAATTCTGTCATCTTGTGGTTTATAAAGAGTTCTAAAAACCTCAGAATAATGATGACAGAGTCATTTAAACACACTTTGAATGGAATTCAGCTAAAGCCATTTAAGGCTTAGGTTTAAATCTTTTTACAAACAGCATGTCATTTCAAAACAAATTTATCATCACTTCCAGTGAAGAAACATTATTATTAAAATCAGAAGTAGGATCTTCCTCATACAATGCCAATACTGAATGGTTTAACATACACTCTTAATACCTACCACCTCTTTTGAGCTTATTTACTTAAACAACTTGGCATAAATGTCGGATAATCTGGTTGCACATCCTCCGATTTGTTACAACAAACCAGACAAATGTTCTCTTCTATTTGAGGACACGATTTTATCATTTTCAATGGAGTGTGAATGTATAAAGAGACTGTAGAAGCTGCTGCAGTTTTTGGTTAGCGATTTCAGGGATATGAATGAACAGAGAGTTAATAAAAAAGGGAGGGTAGAGATAGGGCGGAGGTGGCGGCATAGGAGGATTCTGGGCTCACCTTGTCCTGCTGATCACTTAGATTCCACCCACACCTGCCTAAATAACCCAGAAAACTGCCAGAAGACTAGCAGAATGGACTCTCTGGAGTCAAGAGGAGACAAGAGGCCCACAGAAGAGGGTAGGAAGGGCGGAGAGGTAGTGCGCACTAAGCGGACTAGCGGGAGGGAGCTGGGCGGTGGAGGGGCAGCCAGCCCACGGGGCAAGGCAGAGCCCCCGAGTCTGGCTTGCAAATGCGGAGGACCCGGACGGAGTGTGTTCTGACAGCCAGCGGGACTTATCATCTGGAATGTTATAAGTCAACAGCTCTGCTCCGAGAGTGGGAGGGCGAGAGGACACCGGGAGGGAGAGGTGTTGAGCCCTGGAAGACAGAGCTCAGCTCGGCAGGGAACAAAGGCGCTGGCCAGTGCCATCTCCCTCTCCCATCCCCCAGCCAAAATCCCAAAGGGAACCAGTTCACCGAACTTGCTTGCACCCTGCAAACACCCAACACTGTGCATCTATGGATCCGACTGGTCGGCCTCCCTCCCAGTGCTGCAGGGCCCCTCCCGCAGGGGAGCTGAGCCTGCCCCTCCCACCCCTGTGCACCCCGTGGATCCACCCTGGCTAATACAGCAGATTCCATCAAAGCAGCACCACAAGACTGGCAGTGCGCAAGTAGCCCAGACAGGGGCCACACCACTCCACAGTGAGTGCTGCCCTGGGAGAGGGGAAGATAAGGCACACACCAGTCTGACTGTGGCTCAAGCAGTGGGCTTGGGGCAGACATCGGGTCTGACTGCGGCCCCGCCCACCAACACAAGTTACTCCAGACAGCACAGGAGAAGTGCCCTGCAATTCCGTGCCACCTCAGGGACTATCCAAAATGATGAAACGGAAGAATTCTCCTCAAAAGAAACTCCAGGAAGTAGTGACAGCTAACGAATTGATCAAAAATGATTTAGGCAATATAACAGAACAAGAATTTAGAATAATGTCATAAAATTAATCGCTGGGTTGAAAAAAGTATAGAGGACAGCAGAGAATCTATTGCTACAGAGATCAAAAGATTAAAAAATAGTCCTGATGAAATAAAATGCTATAAATGAGGTGCCAAATAAAATGGAGGCGACCACAGCTCGGATCGAAGAGGCAGAGGAGAGAATACGTGAATTAGAAGATAAAATTATGGAAAAAGAAGAAGCTGAGAAAAACAGAGATAAAAAAATCCAGGAGTATGAGGGGAAAATTAGAGAACTAAATGATGCAATGAAACACAATAATATACGTATAACAGGGATTCCAGAGGAGGAAGAGAGAGAGAAAGGTGCTGAAGGTGTACTTGAAGAAATCATAGCTGAGAACTTCCCTGATCTGGGGAAGGAAAAAGGCATTGAAATCCAAGAGGCACAGAGAACTCCCTTCAGACATAACTTGAATCGATCTTCTGCACAACATATCATAGTGAAACTGGCAAAATACAAGGATAAAGAGAAAATTCTGAAAGCAGCTAGGGATAAACGTGCTCTAACATATAAAGGGAGACCGGTAAGACTAGTAACAGACCTATCTACTGAAACCTGGCAGGCCAGAAAGGAATGGCAGGAAATCTTCAATGTGATGAAAAGAAAAAATATGCAGCCAAGAATCCTTTATCCAGCAAGTCTGTCATTCAGAATAGAAGAAAGATAAAGGTCTTCCCAAACAAAAACTGAAGGAATTCATCACCACCAAACCAGCCCTACAAGAGATCCTAAGGGGGACTCTGAGTGAAATGTTGCAAGGACCACAAAGTACCAGAGACATCACTACAAGCATGAAACCTACAGACATCACAATGACTCTAAACCCATATCTTTCTATAATAACACTGAGTGTAAATGGACTAAATGCTCCAACCAAAAGACATAGGGTATCAGAATGGATAAAAAAAAAAAAAAAGACCCACCTACTGGCTGTCTACAAGAGACTCATTTTAGACCTGAGGACACCTACAGATTGAAAGTGAGGGGATGGAGAACTATCTATCATGCTACTGGAAGTCAAAAGAAAGCTGGAGTAGCCATACTTATATCAGACAAACTAGACATTAAATTAAAGGCTGTAACAAGAGATGAAGAAGGTCATTATATAATAATTACAGGGTCTATCCATCAGGAAGAGCTAACAATTATAAATGTCTATGTGCTGAATACAGGAGCCCCCAAATATATAAAACAATTGATCACAAACATAAGCAACCTTATTGATAGAATGTGGTAATTGCAGGGGACTTTAATACTCCACTTACAGTAATGGATAGATCATCTAGACACAGGATCAATAAAGAAACAAGGGCCCTGAATGATACATTGGAACAGATAGTCTTGACAGATATATTTAGAACTCTGCATCCCAAAGCAACAGAATCTACTTTCTTCTCGAGTGCACAGGGAACATTCTCCAAGATAGATCACATACTGGGTCACAAAACAGCCCTTCATAAGTATAAAAGAATTGAGATCATACCATGCACACTTTCAGACCACAATGCTATGAAGCTTGAAATCAACCACAAGAAAAAGTCTGGAAAACCTCCAAAAGCATGGAGGTTAAAGAACACCCTACTAAAGAACGAATGGGTCAACCAGGCAATTAGAGAAGAAATTTTTAAAAAATATGGAAACAAATGGAAATGAAAATACAACAATCCAAACGCTTTGGGATGCAGCAAATGCAGTCCTGAGAGGAAAATACATTGCAATCCAGGCCTATCTCAAGAAACAAGAAAAATCCCAAATACAAAATCTAACAGCACACCTAAAGGAAATAGAAGCAGAACAGCAAAGACAGCCTAAACCCAGCAGAAGAAGAGAAATAATAAAGATCAGAGCAGAAATAAACAATATAGAATCTAAAAAAACTGTAGAGCAGATCAATGAAACCAAGAGTTGTTTTTTTTGAAAAAATAAACAAAATTGATAAACCTCTAGCCAGGCTTCTCAAAAAGAAAACGGAGATGACCCAAGTAGATAAAATCATGAATGAAAATGGAATTATTACAACCAATCCCTCAGAAATATAAGCAATTATCAAGGAATACTATGAAAAATTATATGCCAACAAACTGGACAGCCTGGAAGAAATGGACAAATTCCTAAGTACCCACACCCTTCCAAAACTCAAACAGGAAGAAATAGAAAACTTGAACAGACCCATAACCAGTGAAGAAATTGAATCTGTTATCAAAAATCTCCCAACAAATAAGAGTCCAGGACCAGATGGCTTCCCAGGGGAATTCTACCAGACATTTAAAGCAGAGATAATACCTATCCTTCTCAAGCTGTTTCAAAAAATAGAAAGGGAAGGAAAACTTCCAGACTCATTCCACGAAGCCAGCATTACTTTGATTCCTAAACTAGACAGAGACCCAGCAAAAAAAGAGAACTACAGGCCAATATCCCTGATGAATATGGATGCAAAAATTCTCAATAAGATACTAGCAACTCGAATTCAACAGAATATAAAAAGAATTATTCACCATGATCAAGTGGGATTCATTCCTGGGTTGCAGGTCTGGTTCAACATTTGCAAATCAATCAATGTGATGCATCACATTAATAAAAGAAAAGGTAAAAACCATATGATCATGTCGATTGATGCAGAAAAAGCATTTGACAAAATACAGCATCCTTTCTTAATAAAAACCCTCGAGAAAGTCGGGATAGAAGAAACATACTTAAAGATCATAAAAGCCATTTATGAAAAACCCACAGCTAATATCATCCTCAATGGGGAAAAAGTTAGAGCTTTCCCCCTGAGATCAGGAACACGACAGGGATGTCCACTCTCACTGCTGTTGTTTAACATCGTGTTGGAAGTGCTAGCATCAGCAATCAGACAACAAAAGGAAATCGAAAGCATCAAAATTGGCAAAGATGAAGTCAAGCTTTCACTTTTTGCAGATGACATGATATTATACATGGAAAACCCGATAGACTCCACCAAAAGTCTGCTAGAACTGATACATGAATTCAGCAAAGTCGCAGGATAAAAAAATCAATGTACAGCAATCAGTTGCATTCTTTTTTTTTATTAAAAAAATTTTTTTTAATGTTTTATTTATGTTTGAGACAGAGAGAGATAAATCATGAACAGGGGAGGGGCAGAGACAGAGAGGGAGACACAGAATCCGAAACAGGCTCCAGGCTCTGAGCTGTCAGCACAGAGCCTGATGCGGGGCTTGAACTCACAGACCACGAGATCATGACCTGAGCCAAAGTCGGACGCTCAACCGACTAAGCCACCCAGGCGCCCCTCAGTTGCATTCTTATACACTAATAATGAAACAACAGAAAGACAAATAAAGAAACTGATCCCATTCACAATTGCACCAAGAAGCATAAAACACCTAGGAATAAACCTAACCAAAGATGTACAAGATCTGTATGCTGAAAACTATAGAAAGCATATGAAGGAAATTGAAGAAGATATAAAGAAATGGAAAAGCATTCCATGCTCGTGGATTGGAAGAATAAATATTGTTAAAATGTCAATACTACCTACACATTCAATGTAATCCCAATCAAGATTGCACCAGCATTCTTCTCGAAGCTAGAACAAGCAATCCTAAAATTTGTATGGAACCACAAAAGACCCTGAATAGCCAAAGTAATTTTGAAGAAGAAGACCAAAGCGGGAGGCATCACAATACCAGACTTTAGCCTCTACTACAAAGCTGTAATCATCAAGACAGCATGGTATTGGCACAAAAACAGACACACAGATCAATGGAATAGAATAGAAACCCCAGAATTAGACCCACAAAAATATGGCCAACTAATCTTTGACAAAGCAGGAAAGAATACCCAATGGAAAAAAAGACAGTCTCTTTAACAAATGGTGCTGAGAGAACTGGACAGCAACTTGCAGAAGGATGAAACTAGACCATTTTCTTACACCATTTAGAAAAATAAACTCAAAATGGATAAAGGACCTGAATGTGAGACAGGAAACCATAGAGGAGAAAGCAGGAAAAAACCTCTCTGACCTCAGCCACAGTGATTTCTTACTTTACAATCCCCAAAGGCAAGGGAATTAAAAGCAAAAATGAATGATTGGGACCTCATGAAGATAAAAACCTTCTGCACTGCAAAGGAAACAACCAACAAAACTAAAAGGCAACCAACGGAATGGGAAAAGATATTTGCAAATGACATATCGGACAAAGGGCTAGTATCCAAAATCTATAAAGAGCTCACCAAACTCCACACCCAAAAAACAAATAATCTAGTGAAGAAATGGGCAGAAAACATGAATAGACACTTCTCTAAAGAAGACATCCGGATGGCCAACAGGCACATGAAAAGATGCTCAATGTCGCTCCTCATCAGGGAAATACAAATCAAAACCACACTCAGATATCACCTCACGCCAGTCAGAGTGGCTAAAATGAACAAATCAGGAGACTATAGATGCTGGAGAGGATGTGGAGAAATGGGAATCCTCTTGCACTGTTGGTGGGAATGCGAACTGGTGCAGCCGGTCTGGAAAACAGTGTGGAGGTTCCTCAAAAAATTAAAAATAGACCTACCCTATGACCCAGCAATAGCACTGCTAGGAATTACCCAAGAGATACAGGAGTGCTGACGCATAGGGGCACTTGTACCTCAATGTTTATAGCAGCACTCTCAACAATAGCCAAATTATGGAAAGAGCCTAAATGTCCATCAACTGACAAATGGATAAAGAAATTGTGGTTTATATACACAAAGGAATACTATGTGGCAATGAGAAAGAATGAAATATGGCCTTTTGTAGCAACGTGGATGGAACTGGAGAGTGTGATGCTAAGTGAAATAAGTCATGGAGAGAAAGACAGATACCATATGTTTTCACCCTTATGTGGATCCTGAGAGTCTTAACAGAAGACCATGGGGGAGGGGAAGGAAGAAAAAAAAGGTTAGAGAGGGAGGGAGCCAAACCATAAGAGACTCTTAAAAACTGAGAACAAACTGAGTGTTGATGGTGGGGGGTGGGTTATGGGCATTGAGGAGGGCACCTGCTGGGTTGAGCACTGGGTGTTGTATGGAAACCAATTTGACAATAAATTTCATATTTAAAAAAATAATTAAAAAATGGAGGAAATATCCTCCATGTAGAGCTGTATTATTTAATAAATTATATAATATTCATAAAAAAGGGAGGGTAAAAGTTTATTCTGGAAAACTTGGGAGGAGGGTATAGGGTAAAGAACTGGGGGATAAGAGTCACTCAATGGTATTTATTGAGCACCTACTAGTGCTAGCTACCATCTAGGTCCTGTGGACACAGAGGTAAACCTTGTTCTTGTGAAGTTAACATTGAAGTCAGGGGAACATTCATTTAAAGAAGTTCTAATCATGTTGAACCTCAAAAAGAAGGGTCTTTACCCCTTAGCTCCCTGGATGTTCACAGTCCCTTTCTACCTAAAAGCTCCCCAGATTTGGAGAGATTAGGAGGGACAAACAGTCGATCACCAAATGGGTGCTGTTATATAACCTTCCCTGGGGCATGCAGTGCCTGCTTGTCATTACATTTACTGGAGAAACTACTCTAGTGACCCTTCCCTAGACAGAAAGATGTCCCAATGTGACTGTGTCTACTTATACTGAGAACTGGCTGGCAGTTTCCCAGCTAAAATTGCCACATAAATCATCACAATAATTATAACAGATAAATTAAATAATGCTTTGTGTCACCAGGCATCTCCATAACACATCTATCTCAAAAGGATTACAGTGAAAATTTAAGAACATAATGTCTAATGCGTTGCTTGGCATGAGGTCACTATTACACACACACACACACACACACACACGGACACATGCACAGTTCCTTCCTTAGCCACTATGAGAAGTTCATGGCCCCTGCCTCTGAGAGAGAATACAAATCAGGCTCCCTAATCATTCAGCATAGGCCGTCGGCCCCACCTCCTGCACATCTGGTATATACAGCATGTGAATCCCTCTTTAATCAACAACTCAGAATAATGGCATTTCCGACCCTCATCAGATAATTCAACCAGGAATTGATTGCAATGCAGCTCTTGCCAAATGCTTGCGGGGGACAGCAGATATTTGAGAGAAACTGCCTAATGGATACGTTAGCTACTTGCATTCTTCTAAGCTTTTTCTTTGAATTAAGAAATCATCAGAACACTTATCTGGACTACATTATTGCAGTTCTTCATAAAACCCTTTGAATTAAAATGTGAAGCTCCTTTATCTGCTTTTTAGAGAATGTATATTAAAAATATCTGCCTAGCAGGGGACCCAGCTCACAGTAAGTAGGTCCTTCACAAGCATTTGAATATTGAAAGGGTGAATCTGTTTGAACAAGAACTGGGGTCCCCCCCCCTTCACTACAGCCAAAAGAGAAAATAACATCCGTTAGGATTTCCTTTTTATTCCTTCTCTCTCTAGGGAACTGCTCTCCATCCTTCACATGTTTGCCTGGATATCACCTTCCTTCTGGTGCCGCCCCCCTTTGCAGGCAGGGCTCTAAGTTCTTCCTGCCCTGCTCTGCCTCTATTATAGCCCCTGTCTCATGCTTTTGCAATTATTTGCACTACTGTCTTCTTCTCCCTGGACCGTGAGCCACTTCAGGACACAACTGTGCCTTTTTCATCTTTGTAACCACAGTGTATGGCACAGGCCCGGTCCACAGCAGGTTAATAAATGTTTGAATGCCAAAGAATAAATAAAGCAATGCAGTGTCCCTCATATAAATACCAACCAAACACTTCTTCCTTGAATTCAGTAACAGGAAAACTTAATATTCTCAATACATTTTTATTGAGTTCCTGCTTTATGCAGAACTCTTTCCTGATGTGACAGAGATCTCTGTTGTCCCTACCACAAAGGAGTCCTACATAAAGTGAGGGAGAAAACATATCTACAGGCCTATTCAAGGTAATCTGGATTCAATGTTCTAATAGCAGTACAGGGAAATGCTCAGGGGAGCCTGGGGATGGAAGAGATTAATTCCAACACGAAGATAGAGGAGGCTTGTTGCTTGAGGTTGACTTTGAATGGACAGAATTTTAACAGACAGATGTGGGGATGGGAAGCAGTCTTTACTTATCTGCGACTCTGAGATTTCTGAGTGCATGAACTGTGTTTTCATCTTTGTATCTACAAATGCCTCCAATGGACCTGGAATATAGTAACTTTTCAGTAGATACATGTTGAAAATCGAGTTTATGAGTCTAGAGGTAAATGAAAGACTGGAAAGGATGGTTGAAACCAAACTGGTAAGGACATCGTTCTGTTTGTTATGAGTAGACATAGAATGGTCTTGAGTTGGGGAGGTATGTGATCAGATCAGGTTATCTGTAAAGGATGAATTAGAGGGGAAAGACATTGGAGACCAGGAAAGCAGCTAGAGGATATTTAAAAGTCAATGAAAAAGTAGATTAAGCAGTGGATGTGGAAGGCACAAGGAAGGGGTGGGGGTCTCTAAGTTGTTTTTTTGTGAAACTTCTCTATTTTAATTTTTTTTTTTTACAAGAGAATAAATAGTTCTCTTGATGACTGCAGACATGCAAAGCTGCCTGGTAGTGTTCACAAACATCCCAGTAATGGCGGTTCTCCTGATTGGTGTGCAGTCTTCAATAATCATAAAGAGTTACTTGCATGAAACTGCTGTTGAACCAGCAAGACTGCATTTATGCATCCATCATTTTCAGGACTGTTGGCAACCCAGGCGTATTTTCCCCAAAGAACCTTGCTTCCTTGTGTCACAATGTCCAAATCACTCACATTCACCTCAGTGACTGGACCTTTGGTAATAACACCCAAAATTGTAAGTGGGAAAGAGGGATTTCTTCTTTACAACAAGAATTGGCAGGCAAAAGGTGGCTTCCAGTTCACGTTGTATCATGGGTCTTTTTGAAACGTAAGCCCCTGGGCCTAATGAATCTTTCATATTTAGGGGGTTTCCAAGGAAAGCCATCTCCAATAAAGCGGTCTTTAGTAGCCATCCTCTTCCGTGCTTTTTTTCTTTCTCTTTCCTGTTCAAATAACTTTTAACACCTCTGTTTCTCCCTGGTCATGAACTCTGGGTAGAGGGACTTCCCATTTTTCTACTTTCTCTTTCCATTTTTTGTTTAATCTTTTAAAAAAATTTTTTTAATGTTTATTTGTTTATTTATTTATTTGGAGAAAGAGACATAGTGCAAGTGGGAAAGGAGCAGAGAAAGAGGGAGACACAGAGTCCAAAGCAGGCTCCAGGCTCTGAGCTGTCAGCACAGAGCCCAATGCGGGGCTCGAACTCACAAACTGTGAGATCATGTCCTGAGCCAAAGTTGGACACTTAACTGACTGAGCCACCCAGATGCCCCATTTTCTCGTTTAATCTTATTGGAAAGCACTTCATCTTGGACTGTGCCTCCCTCTCCAGAAGATACGCAGGTACTGCTTCTTTTGAAGTCTTTTCATCATTCTTTTGTTTAGGGTTTCCCTCTTCATGTATCCTGAGTCTTTTTCATTTGTGATTCCTCGGCATGGTGCTGTTTATGGCAAAGCTTGGTTTTTCGACGAGTCATCTTTTTTGCCTTGTTTAAACATTCATGAGCTTTTTCGACCTTCTTTCTGTATCTTTTTCTCATGATAATCCAAAGAATATCCATAGATTTATGGTGTAACGCAATATATTTGTTGTATGGCATGGTGACAGGTGTAAGACTCCCAAGTACAGCTGCCAGGCCAGGAAGAAGCTCTCAATTTTCAGGTGTCAGAGACCCAGGAGCTGACTCCACACAGCCAACGGCAGGAAAGGGCAGGATCTTTTGGTTTTAAGTTGACACTTCTGCTTACTTAAAAAAAAATCACTGAAGCTCTAAGAAGGACTAGAATAAAATATGCATTCCATCACTGGTGAAACTTGGAAAACATACATAATCCCAAACCTCAATATATAAAGACAAAAACTACATGGGATGTTGGGAACTGATGTAACAGAGCAGAGAAAGCTTAAAATGAATACAGTTAAGTGTCTTTGGATGGGCGTATTAGTGAGAAGCAATTCTATTCACTTTGAAAACCCAAAAAAGATGAAAATCCCAGGAGTACCAGGTGCATGAAAGTGTGCCATAGTTGAATGGGGGAATAGGCTGGAAGTCTGTAAAAGGATCAGTTAGACCTCCAGACCCCAACTCTGCCCATCCAGGTGACTATCCCTCCCTCACGTTGGTGGGAAAGAAGAGATTTATTCTTTTTTAAAAAAATTTTTAATGTTTATTTACTTTTGAAAGAGAGACAGACAGAGCACGAGTAGGGGAGGGCAGAGAGAGAGGGAGACACTGAATCTGAAGCAGGCTCCAGGCTCTGAGTGGTCAGCACAGAGCCTGATGTAGGACTCGAACTCACAAACTCTGAGATCATGACCTGATCCAAAGTCAGATGCTTAACCGACCGAGCCACCCAAGCACCCCGGAAGAGATTTATTCTTGAGAACAACTGAACCAGAGCGCCTCTGAATTCAGAGATACCAGGCATAGCAGAAGGCTTGGCTGAGGTGGTCAACTGAAAAGACAGGAAATACATGAGAGGCTGCATCCTGAATAGTGAGACACACAGTCCCCTACCCTACCCCTAGATACCAGCTGCCACACTTACACCCTCATGAGAGTGGATTGTCCTTCTCTGGAGAATCTCAAATTGCCCCAGCAGAAGGAGGAGGAAAAGAGACAGACACACACACATGCATACACACACACGTATATTTCCCCAAGGAAAAAACATCCAGTCCATAGGTTGAACTCCAGCAGTCATTAAGCCTTGCTTAATCACAGAAGACTTCCCATCAGTCTTCCAATCATTTTAGTCTTAAAAATGAACAGAAGTTAAGTGGTCTAGATTTTCAGAAATGTCCACAGCATAAAAATCAGAGAGAAAAGAAAAAAACAAGGAGCAGAAGAAAACGAACTTTAAAGAAAGCAATAATTAGCATCCTCAGAGAAACAAGGATGCTATAAAAAAGAAACAGTAAGAAAATAAGAAAAAGCTCTTGCAAATTAGCAATATAACTAAAATTAAAAATTCAAAAGGATTGGAAGATTAAGTTGGAAAAATCCCACTGAAAGTAGGACACAGAGATAAAGATATGAATAATAATAATATAAAAAAGACAGGGAAATTGGAGGATTCTACCTCTGATAGCAAACCAGCAGAGTTGTAGAAAGACAGAACAGAGGAAATGGATAAAACAAAGACATAATTTGATGATATTTTGGAAAACCAAAGTACAAAAGTATCTAGATTAAAAGTCCAAAAAGTGTTCCTCCCAAAACAAACCTTTTAAAAGGCTGCACCAAGACACATCATCATGAAATTTCAATATACCAGGGGTAAAGAATTAATAGAAAAATATTCCAGACAAAAAAACGGGTTATATACAGAAGTTTAGAATTAGAAGCTCCCCTGAAAGCTAGAGGACAGGGGAGAACTACATTCAGTATTATGAAGAAAAATTATTTCCACTCTAGGAATATACAGTTAGTCAAACTATCATGATGTGTGATGTTAGAATAAAGATATTTCAGAATTACAAAAATCTCAACAAACCTAACTCCATTGTATCATATCTACACAGAAACTACTAGGCAATATGCTCTACCAAACGAGGAAAGAGGAAGCATGAGGTCCAAGAAGGAAAGAAGTGAAAGGAATGCCCAGGTTAGTGAATAGAAGTCTCAGGACAAGAGCTGTGTAGCTGACCTAAACAGTAAACAGTTTATAGAACAGGGAGATTTAAAGTTCAGAAGACAACTCTCTGGTGGAGGGGGGGAGGGGCAGGAGAGAGAGAGAGAGTGTGTGTGTAAATGATACCAAACTGCATTTGAGAAGTTGCTGGAAGAAATGCGGAGATTGAGCCAGTCATTAGTAGACTGAATACTAAGAAAATGGGGAAAAAATGAAGGCAACTATGAACCATGTGAAAACTAAAGCTGAACAAGGAAATGGGAAAAAAAGAAGGCAACTATTAACCATATGAAAAACCAAAGCTGAACAAGGAAGCAGCCATAATAGTATACTATGTGACACAGCAGTAAATAGCTTTTACATGGTTCTAATTAGGGAGCTATGGAATACTGATTGAAATGAAATTGTGAGATAACTACACAGATAAAAAGATGAAAGAGGAGAAATCATATAGCGTGGTTGGGGGAGTCTGAGAGAGCTAAGTAATCATTCATTGTCAGAGGACCTCAATACATAATAACTGGTATTCGAGAATCAAGAAAAAGCAGTACAATCTTATTATTTAGAGTCATAAAGGTAAATGCTAGAAGAAATGACTAAAAGACGACTGGTTACAACTTGAATAGACTACTATGTATGGTAGTTGTGCATTTCACAACTCACAGTGTTTAAATGGTACCCCCAAAGTTGAGTTTTGCACAACCAGCACAGCCTTATGCTGCAGTTCTGCCTCTTAGGAGAGGACCAAGCACTGGGGCAGGTTGATGTGAGAAGGGGACTGCTCTATCGAGTTAGAAACATCTTAGCCATATTTGCCTTTTAAAATTATGTGTTTGCGGGGCTCCTGGGTGGCTCAGTCAGCTAAGCGTCTGACTTCGGCTCAGGTCATGATCTCACTGTCTGTGAGTTTGAACCCCGCGTTGAGCTCTGTGCTTACAGCTCAGAGCCTGGAGCCTGCTTTGGATTCTTTGTCTCCTCCCTCTCTCTCTGCTCCTCCCCTACTCGCACTCTGTCTCTCTCTCTCTCCAAGATAAATAAATGTTAAAAAAAAATTGTTTTTAAATAAATAAAATTATGTGTTTGATTTTTTAAAAGCTAAAATAAAAAAGAGAGGAGAGTACAGATTTGAGACATACTTCTGAAATAGCTCATTGGGATTTGGCAGCCTCTGAGGGATACACAAACGAAGGGGAGACAGTAAAGATTGTGGAGAATAATCAGTTAAATAGGGAGGAGAGAAAAGAAAGGAACTTAGTGTCATAGACATCAGAGGAAAGAGTTACCAGAGGAGGGAATGGCCAACAGCGCCACATGCTGGTGAGGGGAAATTACCGGCTCTGGCATCAGAAGTCCTGGGCAGGAGTCTCATCAATCAGCTCCACCCCAGTCCAAGTGGCTATTTCCCCCACTTATGAGGTATGAGGTGCTTTGAGGATACCAACCTCACATCACCCTTTTTGCTGCTGCTTTGATGAAATACAGAGTGACAAGAAGGCTGGAGTAAGAAATCCTTTCAAGCCCCCAGTTTTGCATCTTGGCAATACCCTCCTTGAACTAATCAAAGTATTACCTGGGGAAAAGGGCAGCGCTGTTGAAAATTAATTTTACTTTCAAAGTTATATTAATTATTTCCAAGGCCCTGGGGAAGAAGTTTTCCTTTTAAATTTGACCCCTCCTTGATGTTGGGATTTCTGAGGCTCCTGGAGAATCCCCTGGAAACTCTCTGGCCCTGAGGAGTAGCTACAAGGGACCAGGCAGCCAAAATCTCCTTCCCGCTAAAGGACTCCAGCGGCAAGATGAGCATCCCCTTCCCCACCCCTCCCCCAGGACCAGACACAGAACAGGGGCATGAGAGTGGTACTGTCTCAACCCAGTCCCGGCCTGGTTTTCAGAGAAGAGACTGGATCTGGAGCCTGGAGGCACTAAGCCTGGAGCCCGAACCCACGAAGGAGCGAGAAATATCTGGGAGGAGGAAGAATCTGGAGTGGAGTGCTGTTCCAAGGTCACCAGAATCCCTATCCTCTTCGCAGGCCCCCTTACAGTGACCAGACCCTATAAAGCCACACGGGGCTGTTAAGGAAGTCGCGACCTGACTGGATTCTGGGATCCGTCAGCCCCAAGGGAACGCCCCCTACTTCATTTCCTGTTTGGCTTCATAGAATTCAAGACCAACATAAAAAAAAGAAAGAAAGAAAACCGTTTCAGAGAGCATACTCTATGCCAGGGATTATTTTCGGCACTTTATTCACATGAACTTTTGTACGGATGAGGAAAATAAGGTGCAAAGAGGTTAAACAACTTGTCTAATGGTACAGACAGGCCAAATATTAGAGGCAGGCCCCCCGGAACACTAGACTCTTTAGCATGTCCCCAGGATCCTCAGCCACCAGTTCAGTAGAGGCTCCTCCCCTCCTCAAAAACCTGCAGTGACTCCCACTGACTTTTGAGTATCCAAGGTTCTTCACCATACTTTCCTACCTTTCTAATGTCATCTACACTATATCTAGCTATACCCCAGATGTACCTGCTACACGGAGCTTGTCACTCTTCTGAACGGCCCTGGAATCTCACACCTTTGGGTTTTGGCTAATGCCATTCTTTCATCCTACAGTGAAAAGTAGGAGAGTGATGGCAAATAGATGGAATGTGGAATTAAATTGATCTATATCTGTCTAGTCTCTTTCCAGCTGTAACAGAGTGCTAGCTGTCTTCTGGATATCCACTCTCCTTATATTTAGAAATAACAGAACTTGACTTTTGGATGGACACATTATTATCTAAAAGACTGTGTGATCATGTGACTATCTTTTAGCCAATGATAGCTAGGTGAAAATGTGCAGAGTTAGAAATAGTTAGAAATAGTTGTCCCTTCTTCCTCCTTCCTGCTCTTTGGAGTGTAGGTGTGATATCTGGAACTCCAGCAGCCATCTTGCACCACATACCAGAGATGATGGAGCAGAGAGCCTAAAAAGTCCTAGGCCTATGGTGACCATGTAATGGTCATGTCAGCCCTGAGTTACCTGCGTTTGGACTTCTATCTCATTTAAGCTTGCATATTTCAGGTGTTTGTTATTGGTAGTTCATCCTAACCTTATGATATACTAGCTTGCAACACTGGGGATATTCCTTACCTTTCTTGGTCTAAACCTCAGCAGTGAAACGGAGAGAATTATACCACTTGGTAATGGTCGAAAATAAATGACATAACATGAAAAAATGCTATATGTGCTGGCAAGCTGGGGAGAGATAATTTTTGGGAAGGGGAGCATTTCAGGGTTGAGAAAGTCATGCCACACCTGTTCCTACCTACTTCCCTGAGTCAAGCCCTCTGAGTTATACTTCACCCAGTCCCTGGGTGGCTTCATACTTGAGTAAGGAGGCAGTGGACCAGGTGGCCTTTGGGGCCCATCCAAAATTTAAATGAAGAAGTCTCTCTACATTGACTGTTGTCCATGTTCATGGACAGTCCTGGTGGATTAGGGCTCCCTTTCTTTAGATACCACATGAAGACCATGCCATTTCTCTTTACAAACATTCCAGCCACCATACATCTGTATACATTGTCTCTCTTTCTCCTCCTCTGCTTCTCTCTCTCCCTTTCTCTTTGTCTTCTCTTTGCCCCTATCTCTGCTGCTCTCTCCCTGTGGGACTGAGAGGGATGTAAGAGACAGTCAAGAAATGAAGCAGAGCAAGGCTCTGTGGGATGGTGTGCTGAAGAACTTCTAAATAGGCTAAACCTGAACCCCAAACACACCTCTTTTGGGGTTTAACCACAGCAGATCACTTGCTCGTTTTAAAGGTTCCAAGCACTTTCAATCAATGTCTCATGACAGCTTCTTCCTTTGACTGAAGTGCCCCCTTTTCTTGGTTTGCTTGACAAACTTCTGCTCTTTCCTTAAAGATTCAGCTTAAATGTCACCTTCTCTAAGAAGCATTTTTCTGGCCCAGTTAGACAATAAACCATATGGAGGCAAGATTGGCATCTTGTCATGAAAGCGAATAGCCTTCCTAGATGTGTGTCTGAAGAGAAGTCTGCTCTAAGTTAGCTAGAAGATGAGCCAAGGGAACATCTGTAGGGATGGCCACAACGCCCCCATGTTAACAAGAAGCCATCTGGGGTCCCAGTGAGTTGCCAACTGAATGATCATGGACTCGGTGCCATTGAGCATGGCCATGATAAATTTAGCAGAGAGGAAGAAAAATAAAGCAGGTGAAACTCTGGCCCTAGCCTTAACAATTCTCAACAGGACATTCAGAGAACCTTTAACGTCACTCAGTGTGCCCTTCTTGATGCGTCCTTCAAGAAAAACTGATTACAGTGGTCCTCCCTTACCCGCGGGCATATGTCCCAAGACCCCTAGTGGGTGCCTGAACCTGCAGGTGGTACCAAACCCTACATACACTGTGTTTTTTCTTATATTTACATACCTGTGATAAAGTTTAATGTATAAATTAGGCACAATAAGAAATCACCCACAAGAAAATGGAATAATTATAACAATATACTGTAATGAAAGTTGTGTGAATGTGGTCCCTCTCTCTCTCTTTCTAAAAGTATCTTATTGTCCTGTACTCACCCTTCTTCTCGTGATGATGTGAGATGGAAAATGCCTGCATGATGAGATGAAGTGAGGTAGATGACGTAGGTGTTGTGATGTGATGTTAAGCTACTACTGGCCCTCTGATGTGTAGTCAGAGGAGGAGGATGTGCTTCCTGACTGCAGTTCACTGCAGGTAGCTGAAACTGTGGAAAGCAAAACCGCAGGCAAGGGGGGGAACTCCTGTAAAACATATGTGCCTCGGGAGCTGAAGAATTAATTTGTTAAGCAGTCGCAGCTAAATGCCCGAGGATGGCTGCACAAACCAGTGACTTTGGTTGTAGCACAGGTGACCTTCTTTTAGCCTTTAATTAGATGCCCGAGATCATCATCTATAAAAGGTATGCCTAACTCATGATATTAATGCCATTTAAAATGTCTTCACTGTGGTAAAAACCTGCATAATATAAAATGTACCACCTTCACCATTTCCAAGTGTTGGTTTCTGTAGTGTTAAGTACATTCACGCTGTTGTGCAAACATCACTACTCTCCATCTCCAGAACTCTTTTTATCTTGCAAACCTGAAATCTATACCCATTAAATAATAACTTCCCATTCCCTGCTCCCCCCAGCCCCTGGCAACTGCCGTTCTACTTTTTGTCTCTATGAATCTGATCACCTGGTGCCCCATACAAGTGGTAGCACACAGTGTTTGTCTTTTTGAGACTGCCTTATTTCACTTGGCATAATGTCCTCAAGATTCATACATATTGTAGCATGTGTCAGAATTTTTAAGCCTGAGTAATATTCCCTCATCTATGTATACCACATTTTGTTTCTCCACTCATCCTTTGATGGACACTTGGGTTGCTTCTGTGTTTCAGCTTATTGTGATTAATGTTGTTATGAACATGGCGTACCAGTAACTTTCAGGCTCTGCTTTCGATCTTTCTAGAATATACGCCCAGAAGTGGAATTTCTAGATCATATGGTAATTCTAATTACCCCACCAACATAGCACAGGGCTTGAATTTCTTCAAATCCTCGCCAACATTTGTTCGCCCTTCCTCCCTCCCTTTATCTGTTCCTCCCTTCTTCCCTTCCTTCCTCCCTCCCTCCCTCTGTTCCTTCCGTCCTTCCTTCCTTCTTTTCTTCCTTCCTTCTTTCCTTCCTTCCTTCTTTTCTCCCTCCCTTCTTTCCTTCCTTCCTTCCTTCCTTCCTTCCTTTTTCCCTCCCTCCCTCCCTCCCTCCCTTCCTTTCATTTTGATAGCAGTCATCCTAATAGGTATGAGGTAGTATGATTTTGATTTGCATTTTCCTAGAAACTAGTGATGTTGGGCATCTTTTTGACATTGTAACATATATAAGAAAGCATTATCTTTCTATTTTCTTTGTTGTAAATAGGGATGTGTGGGTATCATGCCAGTGTTATCAAATCGTTGGTATGCAATATTTTAAAAGCCCAAAATGCATTTCAGTTTATCTGACTCCATTTGGATGATGCTATTAGATCTATCAAAATCACATTCTAACTCCTCCAACTCTTAGAGAAGTGAAAGGCTTGTTTTGCAAAAGCATCAATAACCAGGGTCAATGTCAAGATCATGTAACTTTTCTCATAACCAATTCCTGTCCAAGGAAGATATAAGAGGCACACTTAGATGCTCTTCTGTGGCTTTGAGTTTTTTCTTTTTGTTTTTGTTTTTTGTGGGTTTTTTTTTTTTTTGGCAAAGAGAAGTCTAAGATAAATTCATTTGAAAAATTCCTGGATGGCCTTTTGAGATTTCTGCTTTACATATTTTTTTCCCTGTCAAGCAAGGCACCAGGAGGGTAAGTACTATATTTGCTAGAACACAGTGTGAATAAAATAGTTTTAAGGTAATGGCAACCTATTCAGAGCAGATCAGAGAAGAAACCTCTCCTCTGAGGCATCCAAGTTTTAAAAGATTCTTTGACAGTAATAGCTCAAATGGAGCTAGAAAAAACACCTGGTGCATTTATTGCCAGTCCCCTGACCTCCCCAGCACAATCATAAGTACAGAGGGGCAACAAGGGAAGCTATGTAAAGATAAGTGAGGGGTAACATGTATACTTTTTACTCAGACAAGAGCAAACAAACAAACAAAAAAGGCTTAATCACAATATACACTATTGATAGAAATATAAGTTCCCCTGAGATTTATTCCACGATCTACCATTTAGTACTGCTGTCTTTAAAGGAAAGTAAGTTTGGCAAGGATTTTTGTTTGTTAGTTTTAGATTAATAAGTCTATCTCTGAAAGAACTGTCCATGGGAATCCATTCATTCTCTAAAAACTTGAAATATGGACTTTCTGGAATCACTGCCGATCCTGGTGTTTAGGTCTCTTGAGATGCTATTTGAGCTGGGGAATAAATTACGTGTTATCATCAGTAGAAGTCTGTTTGAGTAGATGGGGCAGTATCAACAGGAAGACAGAGGATCTGTATCTTCCCAGGGACATGAATCAAGGCCAGATGAAAGGAATTCTGTTCACCATGCTGCGGAGCACAGCTTGACTGAGATAAGGGTGGCTCATCCATGATCACTCCTATCAAAATCTTCCTGCCCTCCCTTTTTTCTTGACAGTCACAAAAATTAAATGGCCCACACCCATGAAAAAAAGAGTGTTCTAAGATGAAAGGTTCGTACAGGCATGTTATTTTGTGGGCAAGAAGGGGTTGACCTTCGAAAGCATGCTTTAGACTACACTCTGGATCCACTGGGGGAGTCCATACACTAAAAATACAGCATCTGCCCTTTTCAGTATCCCTTGAGTAGTTCCAATTGCTCTACTTGACTCAAGCATTTAAAATCCTTCAGCAAAGGACTTTAAAGCCCTCAGAAAACCTAATATACCAGAGGGCTTCCCAGAGGACCTCAATTGGCCACGTTGCAAATGAGGACTTTTAGTTCATAAGGAGCAACACACACATACATTACCACCACTGCTGCCACCACCCTAGCCTTCCTATAAAGTAGTACAGCACAGGGATGGGGGTGTCCACAGGGCAAATACTTAGCAGTCAGAGGCAGAGGTTGACATTCTGGCCACACTGCCTCTTAGCTGTGTCTCTGGGCATGTTCCTAAAACTCTGTAAACCTCAATTCCCTCATCTGTAAAATGGCAATAGAAAGGATATATGTTAACTAGTTTTCTTATGAAGAAATGTGATTATTCACATAAAGCATCTAGAACTAGGACTGGTACACGCTAACTTTCTAATAATTGTTACCTGTTATTATCATTATCAATTTGTTATTATATGATTTACCTCTTTCTCCCACTAAACAATCATAGCCCACATCTGCCTGGCCCTATTCCTTTGGTCTAAGGTAGAGTCTTTCCAACCAGTTCCTGGAAATGGGGTATCCTCAGGGTGCCAACATGGTCCCCTGAGTCAAGGTAAGACTTCCTGCGGACCCAGCCAAGGAGAAATTCTTCGGGAACTTCCTAGAGTGAGAAGGTAATTCAATACCTGGGAAGCGTCTCTCCCTAAAACTATGAGGGCAGCCCCTCAGTCAGGTTGAGCAGTAATGGTCTCAGACCAGAGGAGGATTTACAATGAAGTTATAAAATTTAGCTATGGGGCCTCTCACTTACATAGGACCCTTCCAAGGTCCTGGGAAATGTCTGCTAATTTTACGCTAATAATTTTTTATTATTTTTCTGAAAGGGGTCCCCCAAATTATAAAATCTTTAGGCTTTACCAAACCTGAATCCACCCCTACATAGGACTTATTAAGGGAAGACAACACATTTTTGAGGGGACCTATCAATGGATCCAACATAACCCGGATAAAAGCCATTTATAAGAGAAGTTGGGGTGCTGGTATTTTGGCCTAGGCCTATGGTTCTCCACTTTGGAGGGGCAATGTAAATGTGTCAGAATGATCAGATTTGCTTTCTCAAATTACATACACTTGGTGGGGAGGGGGCTTCTCAAGTTTTCTCTCCAGATAATTTTCATACACTGACAAGTTGGCTGGCCATCAGTGGACTGGATTGGCGGGGGCTACCTCCCTAGGATATGGGAACCTGGATGGATGCTGTAGTACACACTCAGATCCCCCACCACACCCCACCCCACCCCAGGATCTTCACCTGTTGACAGTACAAACCAAGTCCCCCCACTCCCAGCATTTCCCTCATGAGAAGAAACTTCCTGCCCAAGATTTCACCTCCAGGTACACACGGAGTTCCAGTGAATGAAGGCTCAGTCCCCACACTCAACTGCATTCTAGTTCAACTTCTCTTTCTCTCTTCTGTCCTGCTCTGACTGCCCTCCCCCATAACCCCCCTGAATGCAAATCTTTGCCTCAGAGTCTGTTTCCCAGGGAACCTGACCCATGACAGACCTCAACCTCATTTGCCTCCCCTGCACCCTTCCCAACACCCCTTACACAGCATCTGAGAAGAAAAGCATGGACAGCTATCAGAAATATGATCAAGTTGTGATGAGCACAGCATAGATATATGAGGTCAGCCATATGAACCCCTAGGTAAAACAGATTAAATTATAGGAGTAAAAAGGATTAGGTGGAGATGCCTTTAAACTAAAATAAAGCAAAAAACTTACAGATGAAAGAAACACACGTTAGACTGGATGAGATAGACAAGGTTCAAAATAAAAGATAAAAGACTAAAAGCTGAGATTCTTGCAAAGTAAAAACAAATAAGAGACGAAGATTTCAATGAGAAGCTAAAAACTCAGCATATGAAAAGCTCAAAACACACACAGGGAAGACTGAACGATTAGGAATAAAATTCAAGAGCTAAAAGATACAAGAAAAAGAGAGTTTAGGATGGTTTAAAAATAAAAGCAGGCTCCTCAAAAGGTTAAACATAGAAAATAGCATGTGATCCGGAAATCCCACTACCAGGCATACACCCAAAAGAATTGAAAGCAGGGTCACGGACGGATACTTGTGCACCCATGTTCACTACAGCACTATTCACAACAGCCCCCAAATGGAAACAACACAACCGTGGATAAACAAAACGTGGGATGTGCATACAATGGAATACTATTCAGCCTTCAAACGAAAGGAAATTCTGACACATGCTCCCACATAGATGAACCCTGACAACATTAGGTTGAGTGAAAAAAGCTTGCTATGAAATGACCTACTATGTGACTCCAGTTATATGAGGTACCTAGGGTAGTTAAATTCGCAGAGACAGGAAGTAGAATGGTGGTTACCAGGGGCTGGAGGGCAGGGCATGGGGAGTTGTTCAGTGATGCGGAGTTTCAGTTTGGAATGACAAAGAAGTTTCAGAGGCGGGCAATGGTGACGGCTGCACAAAAATGTGAGTGTTGTACTGAATACCGCTGAATTATACACTTGAAAATTATTAAAATGGGAAGTTAGTTTTATGTATATTTTGCCACAACAAAACAATTTCTCGGGGCACCTGGGTGGCTCAGTCGGTTGAGCGTCTGACTCTTGATTTTGGCTCGGGTCATGATCTCATGGTTTGTGATTTCAAGCTCCGTGTCAGGCTCTGTTCTGACAGCACAGAGTCTGCTTGGAATTCTCTCTCTCCCCCTCTCTCTGCCACTCCCCCACTGATGCTCATTCATGCTCTCTCTCCTCTCTCTCTCTCTCAAAATAAATAAGTAAACTTAAAAAAATGCTCCCCCCAAATAAAAGCAAAAAGTTTATAAATCAGAGAAACATATAGTTAGCTAAAAAGGAAGAGAAAGCGAGATCCTGGCTAAGCGGGCAAGCACGGGCTTGGAGCGGGGCTCTGTGAGAGCGGCAGGCGCAGTGCCCTTCCCGGAAGAGCTGGGGTGCCACGCGATGCCCCCGCTCTTACCCCACACCACACCCGTGTTCTGGACATGAGATGGGCCTTCCAGCAACAGGGAACATGCAATCTCCCGAAAACTTCTCAGGCACTTGCCATACTGCATGTGGAGAAGAGGAAGAGTGCCTCAGAGTAGGGAGAAACTCCTCAGAACAGAAACAGGGAGGGGAGACTCAAAGCCAAGATGGATACTTGGGATACTTGGAATTCACCCACATATTCTGACCGGCACTTTTGGGGCAGTGGTTATTTTAAGCTGTGTCTGAAGGAAGTCTTTCCCGTGAGTTGGAAGGGAAGTCTTGGCAGCTATCCCTGGGGTTTCCCGACAATTGTCCCCTCTTTCCTGACATTCTTCCAAGCCAGTAGTTCCAGCACTGAGACTCCATCTCACCAGGAGGCTTGGGCTATGAAAATACCCCCAAGGAGGAAACTGCTTTTCCGGGTATGGAGGAAGTGGAAAGGCAAGAGTGACCTGGGTTGTACCTGGTTCTGTTCCCATGTGAACAGCTGCCAAGGCTTCCCTCCCAGCTGCAGCCAATGCCAATGTTACTCTTCACCCCCCAAAACTCTAGATTTTCCAGGTCATCCTAAAGTAATTCCATTTATAATGTTCCCTTAAGATTCAGCGATTTATTTGTCCACTTGGTTGGTCTTTCATTCTACAAATATCTCTGCCAGAAATATTTATGGAGTGCCTAATATGTAACACTATGCTAGTGTCGTGGTAGGAATCTTAGCGGGATTGATTCAAGCACAAACACTGTCATTTTAGAGGTGAGGATATAAGCCTAGAATTGCTTTCTCCAATACGATAGCCACTAGCCACATGTGGCTATTTCAATTTAAATTAATTAAGACTGAAAAGTCAGTTTCCGAGTCATATGAGTCACGTTTCAGTTCCTCAATAGACTCATGACTGTTGACTACCGTATTGGACAATGCAGGTCTAGGACATTTCCAAAGGTTCGTCTGGATTCTAATGGTCTAGAGAGTTGGGTGAATTGCCATGGCTCATGTGGCTATTCAATAGTTCAAATCAAACTCTGTGAACAGACATCATTTTCCACTTACATTTTTCCCAAAATAAAAATGAGACAGAATTGTTCTGGTTGTAAAAACAAAAATACTTGGAAGAAAACAGAACAAATCTATATCTATATCTATATCTATATCTATATCTATATCTATATCTATATCTATCTATAGATATATCTATGGATATATCCATATCTATATCTAAGGGTATCTAGGTAGTTGATTTCAGTTAGAGTGAAATAACCAGCTGTTTGAATGCTTTTATTTATAAAACAAGTCATTAAAAGCATTGAAAATGCGGCTTCAATGATTACCAGGGAGTCATGTCCCTGTTCTGATTATGGAAGCCCTGCTCTGACCACGGTAGATGCAGACCACACGGATCCATTTCTGCTGGAGCCTGGTGGATCCACAGGCTGCTGGACCATTGAGAACTTCCGTGGAGGGCAGTGACTGGGGACAGAGGTTTGAGTCCTGCCTCCAGCATTTGAACAAGTTTCATAATTTCTCTGAGAATCCGAATCCTTACCTCTGAAATGAGTGTAATACTACCAACCTGGGAAGGCCATTTTGAAGATCGAATGGGATGATTTATATGGAAGCGCCTCAAACACTTTAAAACACTAATCAGATATTCTTGTTAAAGTGCCATTCCTGTCACCTTGGGGCTGGACACACTCACCCCTCTTCTTGCTGCTTCATAATTGAACCCTGCCACACCATTTCTCAGACTTTGTGGGTGATGTTTCCATCTGTGCAGAGAGTTTGATGCATGGCTCTGACAACAGAAGTAGAAAAGGCCCCATTTTGTATTATTGTTAGTGTTGTTATTTTTGAGTATCAAAAGCAACATTATTGGCAAACAAAATAACCCATCAGCTGAGATTACTTCAAGGGGCCAGATGACTAGCTTACTGCTGTCTCTGACTAACCATCTGCATCTACTAGGGAAAGACTGGATTATCTTTTTCCTTATGACAGCTATTGATTTGTTCCTATAGTGGGGGGGGGGGGCATGCTGAGAGGCAGTCATGGTATTTGGCCAGATTTTCTGAAGGAAGATTCTCTGAGTAGAGATGGGGCCATCAGACATAAACAAATATGTGAACTAGTAACAAGTGCCCCTAACTCCGTACAATGGATTACAATGATTGGCCTGAAAGGATGTGTCATAAAACAGAATGGTAGTGTGGCCCCCACGCTGTTCATACAGAGGACAGCCTTTATTATTTGTTCCTTTTGGAGTCTGTGTCATAACAAGAATAGTCACAAGAATAACAATCGCCACTGCCATGTATTGAGCACTTAACGATGTGCCCTTCGAGTACATTATCTCATTTAATTTCATAGAATAACATTTAATTTTACAGAATACAGAGGTAGGAGCTATCATTATTGTCATATTTACAGATTAATAAACTGAGTCTTTGAAATAATGCATTTTTTGCATTTGAAATCAATGCAAGTGCATCGATTAGGCACTTGTACCTTTTCTCGGTTAAAAAAAAAAAATAACTGAAGACATGTTACTGTCAAACACAACTTCTGGTCACCACAAGACATCTAGTGTTGCCAGTCAATACAATTCTAGTCAAAGCAGAAAAACCTGACGTGTGGTTAGCTTATAGATCTTTATGGTAGGCAAACATAACCATTTCAACCAAGCTTTTTGAAATAATAAAAAAGCCCCTGTGAGATCATCTAGAGGTCTGTGTTCACTGGGCCAGGGACCATTGGGACCCGAAAGGGATGACTGATCTGACCAAAATTCATCATCAGGATTCCCTGGCATCATCATAAGGCTGCAGAACACTCAAAACCTTTTTTCCAGCTTGAAAGCAAATTTGTTGAATCTTCAGACTGCATTACATATTAGACAATGCTTATTTTCCCCTCTCTAATGTTAGAATTTATTTAAGGCAAGTATTGGCATCAGCTAGAACAATTCCAGGGCTCTGTCTTGGGTCCTGTCCTCTGCTCTGTTTACCCTGAGTAATTTCATGACATCCTCAGGCTTTGAAATCCATCTATGGGCCAATGATTCCCAAATCCACCTCTCTCTCCAAGCCTGACATCTTCCCCAAGCTCCGGATGGCTTGGACTCTGTCTAGCAGGTATCTCGAGGTGACAAGTTCAAACAGAGCTCTTGACCTCCCCTTGTCCCCAAATCTACTCCTTTGTCATCTTCCCTACTTCAACAAATGGTGGCGACCTCCAACAAGGAACTCAAGTCAACACCTCATCATGCCTGAGTTCACTCTTTCCCCGTCACATCCAATATCACTTCCAAATACATCCCACAAGTCTGTCCCCTCTTCCATCTTCCCTCCTCCTGTTCCCTGTTCCAAATCAAGCCAGCATCATCTCCCTGGACGGGCCCAAGAGCTTCCTCTTATCTATGCTTCTACCCCCAGGCACTTCGAATCAATGGGTGATAGATAGCTATTTGGTCTTTGCCTTCCAATTAAAAATGCGAGGAAGTGAACAGAAATGACAGAAGGAAGGGTCTAAAGTAGACTTAAATATAAAAATAATTTCTTGTCAAAACAGTGTATTCTTATGTCTGTTGGGGGGGTGGTATTGACTGGGAAGAAGCATGAGGGAAACTTCTGGGCTGCTAGAAATGTTCTATATCTTGATCTGGGTGGTGGTTGTGTGGGTACATACATACATGCATATGTTATACCTCAGTTTTTAAAAGTTAAAAAAAAAAAAGAAAGAAAGAAAAAGGAAAGAACTTCTTGCCAAGATTCTAAAGACAGTTTGGCAGCACATAAAGGGATGTTGTGGAATCTACTTTCCTGGCTTTCTTTCAGAATGGGACGGAGTCCTAGCAGCCTGGGGGTGTTCAGCGCCTAGAATTAAAGAGATGTAATCAGAAATCACATTTGTTCCGCTTAATTCTACCCTTGGCCCTGCGCTAGGTGCATCATGATGAATATTTAATGTGTCGCTTAGCATTTCGTCACAGAAGAGTATTTAAGGACATGATGAATAATTAAGATGCTGAGTGGAGAAATGTCTGAGAGTATCCTGCCTGGGCCATTCTCACTGTGGAACCAAGTTGGGGTCGGAAGCAGCCATCTGCTTCTCAGGCCTTTCCTGGATATGCCCAAATGTCACCGTATCCCTCAGCTTCAGAAAGAAGCCAGCCCAAAGCAAACCAGGCTCTGGTGATAAAAGAATGTCTCAGAAACGTGCATTTAGGGAGGAACCCAGCAACACAGCCTGTGCCACCGCAAAGAAGCCAAATCGACTAATGGCTTTCCTTCTCTGTACCTACTGGCCAACGAAGGGACAAACTGACCAAATGGCTGGCATGCGGCTGAGTAGACACGACAGAGGGGTGCTGTCATCCACATGCAGGTGCTGTGCTTGCCAGATCCGGTGGGGCCGGTGTGCAGGGGGTGGGAGCTGGGCGTGTGGCATGAGTGCACCAGTTACTGCAGGCCCCTGCTGAATCCCCTGCTTCCTAGGTGTGTGGCTTTGGGCACACTGGTGAATCTCTCTGTGCCTGAAGTACCACAGGCAACAGAACCAATCTCATCAGGCGGTTTTAATGCTTTTCGATGTTAAGACATGGAATGAAAACAGTCCTGGAATAAGACGTGAGTTTTACAGATACGGAAACTACGGGTTAAGTTAAATAATCTTCTGCTAGGAATAGGTCACAACCTTGAGTCCATCTGATCCTAAGCCTGTGTTCTTTTATTTTTGAGAGAGAGAGAGAGACAGAGACAGAGTGCAAGCTGGGGAGGGGCAGAGAGAGAGGGAGCCCCAGAATCCGAAGCAGGCTCCAGGCTCTGAACTGTCAGCACAGAGCCCCAAGCAGGGCTCAAACTCATGAACTGTGAGATCACGACCTGAGCCAAAGTCAGATGCTTGACCGACTGAGCCACCCAGGTGCCCCACCCAAGCCTGTGTCCTTAACCACGACTCTGCGTCCCCTCCACGAAGGCACTGATTCCTGACAGAGGCATACTGGGCAACAGGAGGCAGGGGCAGGCTGACACTCTGTCTGTGGGGAACAAAGTGAGGCCTCCTGACACCCATCATAGCGCCTCATGTGATCCAGGCTTGAGGGCATACGAATGTCATCTGGAGAGCTAAATTCTTATCCTGGCCCTGTCACTTCTCAGCTGTGTAACCTTGAGCAGGTCGCTCACCTCCTGGCCTCAGATGCCTCACTCGTGCAGCACGGAGCTGGATCCCCTGACCCGGACATTCCCCGGTTCAGACTCCCTGCAGGCTGTGCTGCCCGTAGCTGGGACTCTGGCCCAAGAGGTGACTGTGCTGGGGGTGCGGAGGCTGAAGGCTGCTGCTGTGTGGGTATGTTTGAAGGCACCTCCAATGACAAATGTGTCTGAGCAATCGTTCTGCTGTCCTCGCCAACATTGATTTTTCCAAGTACGGGATCAATGCACTGCTGAGATGGAGAGGGCAAAGTACGCGGTGTTCTTCCCTGAGACCACAGAGGGCAGGCCCTTGCACAGCGGTCTGCTTCGGGAGCCTGACTTTGTGGCTTTCCCTGGGGCTCCTGCAGGCCTGGCAGAGAGGGGTGTGGGGGGAAGAATTAGAAAGCCCTGTTTTCTCCGGCTTGGAGTCCAGGAATGCATGTCACCTGACTTCCAGCCTCAGCCTCTCTACTTCCTGCCTCTGGAACCCCGAGTCAGTTCGTCTCAGGGCCTCGGCTTCCTAATCTATCAAAGAAGACAACCCTATCTAAGGCGAGTTTGGGGTAGTAAGGGGTACATGGAAGCTCCTTGCGCACTGTCAACTTCATGAGATGGGTGTGGTCTTCCCTTCTGTGGGAAGGTCCCAGTGCTCAACAGAAACCATTCACAAATACCTCCAGAGTGTTATGCTAAGTGAAATAAGTCATACAGAGAAAGATACCATATGTTTTCACTCTTATGTGGATCCTGAGAAACTCAACAGAAGACAAAAAAAAAAAAAAAGAAGTTACAGAGAGAGAAGGAAGCAAACCATAAGAGACTGTTAAAAATTGAGAATAGGGGCGCCTGGGTGGCTCAGTCTGTTAAGCGTCCAACATCAGCTCAGGTCATGATCTCACGGTCGGTGAGTTCGAGCCCCACGTCAGGTTCTGTGCTGACAGCTCAGAGCCTGGAGCCTGCTTCGGATTCTGTGTGTCTCTCTCTGCCCCTCCCCTGCTCATGTTCTGTCTCTCTCTGTCTCAAAAATAAATAAAAACATTTAAAAAAATTAAAAAAACTGAGAATAAACTGAGGGTTGATAGGGGAGGGAGGGGAAAGTAGGTGATGGGCATTGAGGAGGGCACCTGTTGGGATGAGCACCGGGTGTTGTATGGAAACCAATTTGACAATAAATTTCATATTAAAAAAAATATACAAACACCTCCAGCCTCTGGGACGGAAACCAAAAGCTTCGGTTTCTCAGGAGTACAGTTCTGCCACAGCGGCGGGCATATCTAAGAGTATAGCCATGACTTTCTACTTACCACCCAAAACAGGGTCTGGGTGAGGAGCATGTACATCCATACGAAAGACTGAACCCAGCAGGAGAGGCAGTATGATGAAGACCAGAGCGCTGTGCTTGGCGTTGGCTGGGCAAAGATAAGCGGATGGCCCGGAGGGAAGGCAAACTGGTGAGACGAGGGCAATGTATTGTGGCGGGTGTGCAGGTGCTATGGGGGCACAGAGCAGGGACTTCAGCCCCAGGCGAGGTGGTGGTGTGGAGACAGCAGGGGGTTCTTCCTGGAGAGGATGATGTCAAAGCTGAGACCAGAAGGGCCGATAGCAGATAAAGGAAAACAGACGTTTTAAAAAGGGGGATTCAAAGCAGAGAGCACTGTGTGTATGCAGAGCAGGAAAGAACGGCCGCCTCGGGGAAGACAAGTAGTTGGGAATGGCTGGAGTGCAGAATCCTATAGTGAGGGACGTGGGGGGAAGGAGAGAGAAGGGAACACTGAGAGAAGCAAGGGAGCAGAACAGAACACCCTTCTGACTTCCAATTTAAAAATACTGTAAACACCATGACAATCAGAGAGGTAAGTGACTTGTCTGAGATCGTACTGGGATAAAAATGTCCCTGAAGCATGTTGAGGGTGAGGTGGGTGTGAATATGGCTAAAGCACTGCTCTCCAGACTGTCTGCCAGAGATTTTGCCATGAAATGTTGCCAAAGGCGATGATCACAAGAGGAGCTGCTTAGCAGGTGAATAACATACTAAATATGAGGTATTTGCAGAGCAGTAAGCAATATCCCAGATGTGCCTGTGTCAGAAGAAACTAATTATACTCTGGAGACAGGAAGCATGTGTGTGTGTGTGTGTGCGTGTGTGTGTGTGCGCGTGCATATGCATGTGTGCCTGTGAGACAAGAGAGCAAATCAACCTAATCTGACATTTCACACTCTTGCCGGGACCTTGGCAGATAACCTCTATTCAGCCAATCTTGGTTCTTCCCTCTTCGATTCAGACCTTCCTTAGGCTTGAGCAGGAATCACTTAGAAATGGGATAGACAAATCCCACATTAAAAAAACAAAAACAAAAAGAAAAACAAAACCAGGGGCACCTGGTTGGCTCAGTCGCTAGAGTCTGACTTCGGCTCAGGTCATGATCTCATGGTTTACGAGTCCTAACCCTGCATAGGGCTCTCAGCTGTCAGCGCAGAGCCTGCTTTGGATTCCCTGCTCCCCTCTCTTTCTGCCCCTCCCCTGCTCGTGCTCTCTCCCCCAAAATAAATACACATTAAACAAAACAAAACAAACACTCCCCTCTTCAGCAGTGCTGCCCTTCAAGAGGAACAGTCATTTTCAAACAGTGAGGAAGGAAAACCCAGAGCAGCTTAGTAATTTCCGCAGAAAAAGCAGAAGGGCAAGGGGAAGCTGGGGCTGGAACCCAGTTCCTTGCTTCCTGACCCAAGACGTGCTGTGCCTGCCTGGGGCGATGCTTATCTTATACCACCTGTGCCAGAGGTGATGGGGAAACCGGAAAGTTGTGTCACACGTGGGGCCACTCTGGGCCTTTTCTGCACGGCCATGGATAACCCCATCTATTAAATCCCTACAGAGACACTGGTCACCTTCCACCCCAAGCCCCACCCTGACCTTTGTTTTCATGACGAACATGCCCTAAAAGGTAAGGTGAGGAGGGTCAGGGACATGGGGCGCTGTTTTAGGAATTAGGCCACTTTATGCCAGATAACAAGGGGCTGCCCAAATGTATGACAACGAAATCTGCCCCGATGAGGGCCCTCAACTGGAGCCAAGGCTTTCAGGGGTGTAAGATATGAGATGCAGCAGCAACAGAGATGAGCAAACTAGCCCCTCCTCCTGACTTACCTTCGATTCCCTTCATGCTCATTATCCAGGGGACCAGGGAGTGACATTCTCCGGCCTGAGGGGCCTGCGTGGGTGGAATGTCTGTGTCATAGAGTGATCGCCAAGATCCTGGGCCAAACCCCAGGGAAACTGAATTGCGAAGAGCTGCAGCCAGGCATTCTGGAGGATTCTCCCCAGCACACTTGGACAGGGGCTTACTGGTTGCTGACTTTAGATTTCCTGTGGTGGCGCTCTGCCCTCTAGTGGTGGACCTGTGGAAATTACCATGTTACCTTGGCAGCCTCCTTCCCAGAGCTCCTGGGACTTGAGCCTCAAACCTGAGCTGGGTTCTCTTGAAAGCCTCCAGAAAAGGGCCCTGTTCCCATTGGCTTCCTGAAGACAGGCAAGAGAGAAGGAGCATGCATGGGGACGGTGAGGAAGGAATGCTGAAGTGCGCACCTGGTCACACAGCTCTGCTGTTGTATAAACAATGGCAGGCTTTCTATACAGAAATAGTCCCCCTAACTCCTGTGGTGCCACAGAGGGACAGTGAATGTCCCTAGCTCATGGTGCTACTATGGCTTTTGTTTCTACCTCCTCTCATCCCCTTGGTCCTCTAGGTTTCTCCTCTTCTGTCTCCTAGGACCAGAACTTGCCAAGACAGTGTCAGAGAAAGCCACTGGTGGACTGGAAGAACATGATCGTTGGCCACGCTTGTGGGAGGAATGCTCCAGGTTGATCAGGTACATTTCATGCTATGTGGACCCTCTTATAGTGTATAAAAACCATAACAGCAAATTCTTCTATAGGGCCTACTTACTCTGTGCCTGGAAATTTTTTTTAGGTTATTGTCGCACGTTTACACATTTAAATGCTCACAACAGCCTTGTGAGGTGGGTGCTGCTGTACAGATGAGGAAACAGGCTCAGAGAGGTTAAATAGTCAGGTAGAAGCAGCAGAGCTGAGGTTCGAACCTAGGGCATCTATTAATTCCCCTCCTATTCTGCTTCTATTACTTCTCCTGACTCAGAGTAGGAGATTGGTGGAGGCTGAGGGCCTGGATGCAGAGAGCTAGAAACTGGAACCCCCTGAGGGAGCAGCAGGATTCCTGGATCCCACCAGGGGAAAAAGTCAAGGCCGGGTGTCTTCTCTGAAACAGATTTTGCACTGCAAGTGTCATCTGAGTGGACCTCCCTGGGGGCCTGTCTTCAACTAAGACTGGAATCAATGGCTTCTACAAGATGAATCAAGGGCTCACAAATTTTAACTTGGAAACTCTTAAGCTCCTTGAGGACAGGAATCATTTCAATGGTGACTAGTGTCTCACCGTGCTTTGCACTTGGCAGGTCCACTGTACATGCCTGTGGGGTGTAGAATGCAGAACTATAATGACTAACACTTAATAAGCACTTAACAATATGCCCGGGAGTCTTCCAAGGGGGTGACGCAGATGATCTCATGTAACACTCAGTACATCCTTATGCATTATCATTGTCATCATTACCATCCTCATTTCACAGATAAGGAAACTGAGGCACTGCAGGTTAAATAACTGTCCTACAGTTGGTCACGCGAAGGATGAAGTGAGGATCTTAATCCAAGTACTGTATCTCTAGCATCTAGTCCCCTAATGACCATGCTTGCTGTCTCTCTGGGTCAGAAGGAAGAGAAGGATTAAGATAATAGGAATAAAAAAGTCCTCAGGACGCCCACTCTGAAGCCAACAGTTCTTCCTTGGAGGAACAATGAGGGGATTCAGGGATTCAAAGTACATTTTCTGGGGAGAAAGACAACAACAGCAGATAAGCTTTACATGCGGGCCAACTGTTGACTGAGTGCTTTTAAACCTTGAAGCTCCCTAATCAGGTAAGCACTACCATCATTGCCATTTTGCAGAGGAAACTGAGGCATAGAGAGGTTAAGTAACTCGCCCAAGGTCACCCAGCCAGGAGGTGGTGGAACTGGAATTTGGTGGAACTCAGCTCTGGGCTCCTGGCCACTGTGCTGTACTGCCTAGAGCTTTTGTAAGTATCAATAGGGGGCCCGGACATCCTGCAAATATCTAGACCCGTCGCTCAAGAGAAGTTAAGCCATTTCTGCTTCTCTCGCCATATAAAAACTGAGGTTTTCCTGAGTATTCATAGAAGATGAGAGAGAAGAAAACACAAGGATACAGATTAAGGAGTTTGATCTAATGGCTAATTATTCTGTTCCACAAAAAGTTCACCTGTGAGAGGGGAAGGACAGGTTTTTGTGGCCTGGGTGGCCCCCTGACCATTCTCTGCTCCTTTTTGTCTGAGCATGACCCAGGACTGCTAATGCTGGGCTGATCTCATGGAGCACAATGTCTCACAGAATCAAAGATTCTCAGAACAAAAACAAACGTGAAGGCCAACTATTTATACATGCTCTGTCTTATTCCCCAAATAATTTAAGGTGGCTTAGCTATCATTCCAGACCCGTCTGGTACAGCATTATTTGTCTGCCTTCACCTTCTCCAAACTTGTCCCTTCTTCCACCTTCTCCCAGAAACCTCTTTGCACTCTCATTGCTTCCAGACCTGCTCCTAGAACAGGTGCAGATAGAACATTATTTGCCCCACATCCCATTTGTTAAAAATCCCACTTTCTTCCTTTTGTCAGTTCGTTTGCCTTAAACCTGATCTCTTTCATCCAGGGCTAACAAACTGGACTCCTGGGCATAACTTTGAGAATACGACCTATCTAATTAGCAGCTCCTGGTGAAGGAAATTCTGCAAAGACAAGAGGAAGGGAAGGCCTACTGGTGCAGATGTGAAAGAAAGTGGAATTTCAAGCGGTAAAGCCATTTAGGAAAAAAAATTTTAAATAAAGTTGGGGACTAAAAACCTTGAAATAATATTGAACCTACTATTTTGTCCAGTAGGGGTACTTGTGTTAACATTTAAAATTTGCAACCCATCTGTTCCCTTTCCTGTTAGAATACTAACAAGTAACAAATAAAAGTTGGTCTTCCATTGTGTGCACCCCAAAGGAGATATTTCTGTGACAGCCTCCTTCAGAAATGAGTGCTGTGTCCGATAAAATGTAACCTAAAATCTGCTTTTATATGCTGTTCAATAATTGGTATCTCCTGGATAATATTCAAGTGGGTATCTCTGATTTCTGAAGATCTAAATTGGTTCCATCATTTTATAAGGAAAATTTTCAAACCTACAGAAAAGTTGAAATAATTTTCACGGTGAACATTTGCATATCCACCACCTAGATTCTATTAATAACAATATTTGCTTTGCCACATCTATTCACATGTCTATTTATTTAGCAGTCTTTCTTATTCTTTATGCATTTCATGGTAAGTTGCTGATGTTGATAGATTGATAGGTAAGTAGGTAGGTAGACAGATAGATCTGACACACAGATCTGATAGAAATATAATTGATTTTACCTTCTTTTAGAAGAATCATACATGGAATTTAAGAAACAAAATAGATGAACAAAGGGGAAGGGAAGGAAAAACAAAAGATAAAAACAGGGAGGCAAACCGTAGGAGACTCTTAAATACAGAGAACAAACTGAGGGTTGCTGGAGGGGTGTTGGGTGGGGAGATGGGCTAGATTAGTGATGGGCATTAAGGAGGACACTTGTTGGGATGAACAATGGGTGTTGTATGTAAGTGATGAATCACTAAATTCTACTCCTGAAACTACTACTACACTATTTGTTAACTAACTTGAATTTAAATAAAATCTTAGAAGAAGAAAAAGTGCCTATAAACAAAGTGAAGACTCTTGTGGATACATTATCTTATTAATTATGCATATGAGTAATTATTGCTATTTAGTACACAGGACGTTCCTACTTTTTCTGTGAAATGGAAGCAAGCCTATCTGCCAAGAGATAGGAAACAGATACGATGTTTGAGGGTTAGGGAGAGAAGTAAATATTTTGAATAGCCACTGAAAATATGAGTAAAAGCTGACTTCTGCTAGTTAAGAGAATTGCCAAGCCATGCAGTGGAGAATTGACACCATATTTTTGAAGTGGCACCAATCTGCATGTTTGCGTTATGTTCTCCATCAGTCCAAATGGGAGTAGAATGGCCAGATGGTCAGATTAATCCATGTTGGGCACATGTCACAGGAAGACTATGAGACAAGAGGGCTGAGGATGCTACAGAGAGAGGGTTCATAGTGACACAGAGGGTGTCTCCCAGCTGGAGAGGGACAAAAGTAAAAATTGCAGGGCACTGTTAGATCCTGAGGACAAGCAGGAGGCAAAGGCACAGTGATCGGATGTCGTGATCAGACTGTAGGCATGACGACAGTAAGAGGGTGAGAGAACTAGGTGTTCGTTAGGCTTAGTTATCACTATTCATCATTTCAGAGATGGATCATGATAAAGAATAAGATGTGGTCGGGAATACAGTGGCCAAAGGAAAAATGGATGTCAAGAAATTAGGATGTTTTGACATTGAAGTTTTCATAAAATATGTTAAAATTACATTGATGAGTCAACTGCCAAAGTTGTGTATGTGGGATTGATCGCACTGTGGCTGAGACAGAAGGAGAGGTCTCCTGGAAGAGTTCTAGGGAGATTTCCTCCCTGATGAGGGATGTGGTGAAACCTTCCCTCTCCATTTCTGCTTTTGTGTATAGTTGCTCAAGGGATTTTTTTTAAATGTGCGGGGCTACTGAAGCAGTCTTGCAACCACTGAGAAAGCCAAGACTTGCTGAGAAGGTATCTTAGAGCTCTGGTGTGGGTGTGGCTGAACTGCTGAACAAACCCTACCTCTGTCCTACGGGGATAGCGTCACTAATCATCCAGAACCTTCCTACCCCACGCTTATGGACCAGAGAGGGAAGGTTGGTACAAAGAGCACAGATGAGGGTGGGGGGATCTTTTCCAGACATTTATATGCCCCCAACCTGGAACATCTTGGTCTAAGAAGAGAGCAGGGTTGACAGCTTTTAACAATTGATTATCTTAGAACACACTGGTAAATGGCAGGGGAGGGGATTAGATAATTAATTATAATGAGTTCCAGGAATCACTGTTTAAAAGTTTCATGCTTTTCTCTTTGTTTAAATTGACCTGAAAGCCTGAGGGGCTTCATTAAAAATCAAAAGTTTTAAACACCAAGGTAATGTAGATTTGTTTAGACTTACCTGGTTTTACTGAGAAAGTGGTCCAATAATTATGTATATATAATTAAGATTTAGGAATCAACTTCTCTTCTACACACTACTTGAGTGATTAAACGTAATCCTCTATGGGCAGGTTCTTGAAATTACAAAAATATGTGTCCTGAGGGACTGTGAATGATGGAGCAGTTCCAATTAAGGACCTTCCTTCTCTGAAGAAACAGGACACCTTCAGGAATTACAAAACAGACATGTGGTGGAAAACCTGGTGATTGATCCTTCTGATGCTGATGCCAGATGGCAATGAAGTCACTACATCATGAGTCTCAGGGCTGGTCTCCAGCTCTCCAAGATGTGCATCACTCACTATGGCCAACAGCTTAGTTGGTGGCTAGAATGGAATGTGGCTAAACAGGTTTTGGTTTATTTATGTTTTCATACTTTATTGTCAAATTAGCTAACATATAGTGTATACAGTGTGCTCTTGGCTTTGGGAGTGATTCCCATAATTCATCGTTTATGCACAACACTCAGTGCTCATCCTAATAAATGCCCTCCTCAGTGCCCATCACCCATTTTCCCTGCCCCTCTGTCCTACCCCCCCGTCAACCCTCAGTTTGTTCTCTGTATTTAAAAGTATTTTACAGTTTTTGCTTAGATCCCTGATGCTGAGAGTCAAAATGGCCCAACATCAGATTGGTGCTACTGAAGCACAGCTGTTCTCAGAAAGTTTTCCCTGATCCATCCCTTCTGCTTCCTCATCTTCTAGAACAATCCATGATCCATCTCTTCTGTAATGCATGTGGACAGTAACAATATTTTCATGTTTCTAAATAATAATAATAATAATAATAATAATAATAATAATAATAATGCCTCACATTTTGAGCACTTAGCTCACATCAGGGACACTATTGAGCATTTTGCATACCTTAGATAATTTAATCCACCCAATAGCTCCATGAGGTATGTACTTGTTACTCCCATTTTACAGATGAAGAAACAGAGTTAGCAGGTCAACTTACTGACTTAAGGTCCTTCAATTCATATGTGGTAGAGTCAGAATTTGAACCTCCTACTATGATTCCCAAGTCCATACTCCTCACCACTATGTAATGTCAATTCCTTCTTATTACAGCAAAGAATACTTGTGACTGGAGTAAGTAACCTCTCTCTAAATTTATTTCCAAACTCACAGTACTCTTTTGTTCTAAAACCCCACAAAGACTGATAAGACAAAGGAGTATCTCTTCCACCATAGCCTCCCAAAAGTTAAAGAGGCAAGGCGGGTACATTTCAAAAACTCAGAACAACCTTCTTTGTATCCATAGGAATCACACAGTGCCCAGCATATAGAAAGTACATAATAAATAAATAAATATTTAATGAGCCCAGTTATACAATAGTGACTACCCTACATTCTTTTTTTAAAGTTTTAATTTAAATTCCACTTAGTTAACATACAGCATAATATCAGCTGCAGGTGTAAAATATAGTGTTTGAACACTTCCATACATCACCCAGTGTTCATCACAAGTGCCCTCCTTAATCCCCATCACCTACTTCACTCATCCTTCCACCCACCTCCCCTCTGGTAACAGTCAGATTGTTCTCGATAGTTAAGAGTCTGTTCCTTGGTTTTCTTCTCTCTCTCTCTTCCTTTCCTCATTTGTTTTGTTTCTTAAATTCCACATGTGAGTGAAATCGTATGGGATTTGCCTTTCTGACTGATTTTGCTTAGCACAATACTCTGTAGCTCTAGCCATACTGTTGTAAATTGGCAAGATTTCATTTTTTTATTGCTGAATAATATTCAATTGTATATATATATACTACATCTTCCTTATCCATTCATCAGTTGATGGATACTTGAGCTGTTTCCATAATTTGGCTATTGTAGATAATGCTGCTATAAACACTGGGGTGCATGTATCCCTTTGAATTAGTATTTTTGTATTCTTAGATAAATACCTACTAGTGCAATTGCTGGATCGTAGGGTAGTTCTATTTTTTTTTTCAATATATGAAGTTTATTGTCAAATTGGTTTCCATACAACACCCAGTGCTTGTCCCAAAAGGTGCCCTCCTCAATACCCATCACCCACCCTCCCCTCACTCCCACCCTCATCAACCCTCAGTTTGTTCTAAGTTTTTAAGGGTCTCTTATGGTTTGGTTCTCTTCCACTCTAACCTCTTTTTTTTTTTTCTTCCCCTCCCTCATGGGTTTCTGTTAAGTTTCTCAGGATCCACATAAGAGTGAAACCATATGGTATCTGTCTTTCTCTGTATGGCTTATTTCACTTAGCATCACACTCTCCAGTTCCATCCACGTTGCTATGAAAGGCCATATTTCATTCTTTCTCATTGCCATGTAGTATTCCATTGTGTATATAAACCACAATTTCTTTATCCATTCATCAGTTGATGGACATTTAGGCTCTTTCCATAATTTGGCTATTGTTGAGAGTGCTGCTATAAACATTGGGGTACAAGTGCCCCTATGCATCAGTGGGTAGTTCTATTTTTAACCTTTTGAGGAACTTCCATTCTTTTTTCCATAGTAGCTGTACCAGTCTGCATTTGCACCAAGAGTGTACGAGGATTCCCCTTTCTCCGCATCCTCTCCAGCACCTGTTTTTTCTTGCGTTATTGATTTTAGCCATTCTGACAGGTGTGAGGTGATATCTCATGGTAGTTTTGATTTGGATTTCCCTGATGATGAGTAATGTTGAACATCTTTTCATGTCTCTGTTGGCCATCTGGACGTCTTCTTTGAAAATGTCTGTTTGTGTCTTCTGACCATTTGTAATTACATCATTTATTTTTTAGGTGTTGAGTTTTATAAGTTCTTTATATATTTTGGATACCAACCCTTAATAAGATATGTCATTTGCAGGTATCTTCTCTCT